>NC_136490.1:95826611-95921611 GCF_053919585.1 Euprymna scolopes | reverse complement strand
CCCACTACTCAAAACAACGAGGTATTACAAAAAGGCTGATTGGGAAGCCATCAAGGAACTCTTCAGAGATGCCCCATGGAAAAATATCTTTACTCTTCTAGCGGAACAGTGTGCAAACGAGACGACTGAATGGTTCAAAATTGCAATTGAAGCACATGTTCCCGCACGGAAATTCTATAGTAAACCCCACTCTCCCCAATTGTTTACTTCTGCTTGTGCAGCTGCCATTTGTCAAAGGCAGCATGCGTTCCGCATATTCAACCGACATAAGTCCAGCTCAAATAGACAGAAGTTTATAGAAGATAGAAATAATTGTAAGAGAGTAATAGAGACAGCTAAGACAGATTACTCTGAAACCACCAGAAAACGCATCGAAGCACAGAAATTAGGAGCCCGGGGTTTTTGGAAAATCTACAACAGCGTAGTAAATAATGGACAGTCAACAATTCCCCCACTATCAAACAATCATGAGGTTGCTTGCACGGCAACTGACAAGGCTAATCTGCTTGCCAGTCGGTTTGCCTCAAACTCCAGATTGAACTCGGTACACCACTCCCTCCCTGATTTTCATCTGCGAACAGACACCACATTAGACGATTTGAAAATCATCCCTTCTCAGGTATATGCTATTATAAAAAACCTAGTCACCACAAAAGCATGTGGACCAGATCTCATCCCGGCTGTGCTATTAAAAAAATGCTCTGCCGCGGTTGCTCCAGTTCTCTCCAAACTTTACAATAAATGCCTTAACGAATCTTGCTTTCCCAACTGCTGGAAAACCGCCTCTGTTGTACCAGTCTTCAAGAATTCTGGTGAAAGAACTAACCCACTAAATTATGGCCCCATTAGCCTCCTCCCGCTTTTCGCCAAAATATTTGAGTCCTTAGTTAATCACCCCTAGTCCAGCACCTAACAGCTGCTAAACTCCTGACTGACAAACAATATTGATTCAGGCAAGCCCATTCAACAGCAGATATCTTAACTGTAATTTCTGAACGTATATACCGTTCATTGGACAAAACAGGGGAGGGTAGAGCGGTAGCCCTTGATATATCTAAGGCTTTTGACAGGGTTAGGCACGATGGTCTTCTAAGGAAAATTAGATCATATGGAATCACTGGAAGAATTCATAATGTAATTAAATCCTTCTTAAGTAAGAGAAAAATCAAAGTTGTCCTCGGCGGTCGTACATCAAAAAAATATGACATAAATGCGGGAGAACCTCAGGGGTCTATCCTTGGACCTCTATTATTCCTGATATTCATAAATTACCTCCCTGATAAAATTGTTTCGGAGATGGGTATATTTGCCGATGACACCACTCTCTATAACAGATATGAGGGGAAAACAAATGAACACATATCCAAGGAAATGGCAGAAACACTAGAGGATGACCTCCAATCCGTAGTGGAATGGGGACAAAAATGGTTGAACACATTGCCTGAAAGTACTTCTTTTAAGCTCCTCGGCCTAACGTTTACAGGGAATATTAACTGGAATAGATACATTGAGATTATTGCCAGGGCTAATGCAAGGAAGGTTGGCTCCCTCTATCGTGCTAGAAAACTACTTACGCCTGACAGTAACCTATACCTCCATAAGGCCACCATTCGCCTATGTATGGAGTACTGTTGTCACATCTGGACTGGTGTATCTGCTGCTTGTCTCTCGCTCCTGGACAGGGTTCAAAAGAGAGTCGCCAACCTGATAGGTCCTGAACTGTCATCTAGGCTTCAGCCTCTGTCCCATCGACGACGAGATGTTTCATCCCTCTGCCTGTTCTACAAATACTTTAATGGTGAATGCTCTGACGAACTGCAACCACTTGTACCTCCCCGACGTAGCTACCCCCGACAAACCCGACAAGCTAGTAAATCTCATCCCTTTACAGTAGAGATCCGTAGGCGCAAGAAACCTTTTACTCCAATAGTTTCTTCCCCAGAACTGCGGGTCTTTGGAACTCCCTTCCTGGATTCTGCTTTCCCAACTGCACTGATATGCAGAAGTTCAAGTGTAATATGAACAAACATCTTTCTACTCATCTCCCTTCATAATGACCCTGCTAATTAAGTCCCTGATAGTAGCCCCCTGCTTCAAAGTGGCACTGTGCGTTGTTTGGGGTGAAAATTGAATAATAAAAAAAATAAAATAAAAATAATATATATATATATATATATATATATATATATATATATACACACACACATCGCCCTATTGCATGCTCCCATATTAAACTAGTAAATATTTCCATTTTTCTCTTTTTCGTCTATCCGTGATCTTTTTTATAATCTCCTTCCTCTGACATTTCTCGTATCTGCCTGTTTCTGTCTCACGCACTCACTATATAGAACGTTCTGTATCTAATTTCCCTACTCTAACTTCTACTTGCTCTCTTTCTCTCTTTCTTTTTCTAGCTCTGCATTCTTTCTCTTTTTTGCTCGTGGTATCTGTCCACTACCAAGTTTTTCTATCTGTTACGCCGCTTGCTATATTTATTTATTCCCCACCCCTCTTCTCTCACATTTCTTTTTCTCGTATTTATATTTTACTTTGTTGTTAGACTATTCTTCTTTCATTTTTTCTTATCGTCTCTCTTTCTCTCTCCCTCCCTCTCTCATTCTCTCTTTATATATATATATATATATATATATATATATATATATATATATATATATATATAACCCTCTACTCTGAGTTCTTTCCCTTCCAAGATGAATCTAATAGTAATAGACGAGAGAACACTTCTTGACACGGGCGAATAACAGAGGAATTAAATTGATGACCGTTTGATCAATCCCGCATTGAAAAAATATTGTATTAATGACTGAGCCATTAGTGATTTGTAAAAAAAGAATAGATCGCCACTACTTATTTGCCACCATTACGGGGAGCCAGGAACTGAATATACAAATCCTACCACGTCACTATTGTCCTATCCAATCGAAGTGCAATAAAATTCCTATTCGTACAACTGAATCTTTATGCGCATAAATATAATGTCGGGTTATCAGATTTAAGGTTCGTGCCGCGCGTTTAGCGCGTCAATTGTAAATAGTTATATTGATTCTTTTTACATTGGAATTTTAATAGCTCATTTTACAATACACACACACGTGTGTGTTTGTGTGTGTGTGTGTGTGTGTGTGACGATTTCAATAATTTTTCAACCTTTTTATAGTATATATATATAAGTGTATAATACTTATTTCGAAACAATGTTCATTTCAAAATCCGGATAATTTTAAGATAAGAATTTTCGTAATTATTTATCAAGACAAATCTACACCTATGTACGAACATGCTCAATTTCAACAACAGAAAACGAAAATCAGAAGAATAGACGTCTTGTGAAATAACATGATATGTTATTTAATAAATTAGGCATAACAATATCTCGATATTAATATAAATAATAATTTTTCAAACCTCGGAGTAGAAATTCTGAAAAAGGACGCATTATATATATATATATATATATATATAAATATATATATATATATATATATATATATATATATAAGAGAAATTGTATTTGTGTGTGTGTCTATGTGCATAAATTTCCCTACCAAAATACTCTGTCAATTTTGAGTCTCGAGATGTGAAATAAAGTGTATTGAGAGTTGGGAAAATGTTTCGATCGATTTTCGGCCAGATATTTGTCTGTAAAGTGGTCCAAATTCAACGATTTGACTTTAAGAAATCTTCCAACCTCTTTTTATTGATTGACTTTTAGAAATCTTCCAACTCTTTTTATTGATTGACTTTTAGAAATCTTTCAACTCTTTTTATTGATTGACTTTTAGAAATCTTCCAACCTCTTTTTATTGATTGACTTTTAGAAATCTTCCAACCTCTTTTTATTGATTGACTTTTAGAAATCTTCCAACCTCTTTTTATTGATTGACTTTTAGAAATCTTCACACTCTTTTTATTGATTGACTTTTAGAAATCTTTCAACTCTTTTTATTGATTGACTTTTAGAAATCTTCCAACCTCTTTTTATTGATTGACTTTTAGAAATCTTCCAACTCTTTTTATTGATTGACTTTTAGAAATCTTTCAACTCTTTTTATTGATTGACTTTTAGAAATCTTCCAACTCTTTTTATTGATTGACTTTTAGAAATCTTCCAACTCCTTTTATTGATTGACTTTTAGAAATCTTTCAACTCTTTTTATTGATTGACCTTTAGAAATCTTCCAACCTCTTTTTATTGATTGACTTTAAGAAATCTTTCAACTCTTTTTATTGATTGACTTTTAGAAATCTTCCAACCTCTTTTTATTGATTGACTTTTAGAAATCTTTCAACTCTTTTTATTTATTGACTTTTAGAAATCTTCCAACCTCTTTTTATTGATTGACTTTTAGAAATCTTCCAACCTCTTTTTATTGATGGACTTTTAGAAATCTTCCAACCTCCTTTTATTGATTGACTTTTAGAAATCTTTCAACTCTTTTTATTAATTGACTTTTAGAAATCTTCCAACTCTTTTTATTGATTGACTTTTAGTAATCTTCCAACCCCCTTTTATTAATTGACTTTTAGAAATCTTTCAACTCTTTTTATTAATTGACTTTTAGAAATCTTCCAACTCTTTTTATTGATTGACTTTTAGAAATCTTCCAACCTCCTTTTATTAATTGACTTTTAGAAATCTTTCAACTCTTTTTATTGATTGACTTTTAGAAATCTTCCAACCTCTTTTTATTGATTGACTTTTAGAAATCTTCCAACTCTTTTTATTGATTGACTTTTAGAAATCTTTCAACTCTTTTTATTGATTGACTTTTAGAAATCTTCCAACCTCTTTTTATTGATTGACTTTTAGAAATCTTCCAACCTCTTTTTATTGATTGACTTTTAGAAATCTTCCAACCTCTTTTTATTGATTGACTTTTAGAAATCTTCACACTCTTTTTATTGATTGACTTTTAGAAATCTTTCAACTCTTTTTATTGATTGACTTTTAGAAATCTTCCAACCTCTTTTTATTGATTGACTTTTAGAAATCTTCCAACTCTTTTTATTGATTGACTTTTAGAAATCTTTCAACTCTTTTTATTGATTGACTTTTAGAAATCTTCCAACTCTTTTTATTGATTGACTTTTAGAAATCTTCCAACTCCTTTTATTGATTGACTTTTAGAAATCTTTCAACTCTTTTTATTGATTGACTTTTAGAAATCTTCCAACCTCTTTTTATTGATTGACTTTAAGAAATCTTTCAACTCTTTTTATTGATTGACTTTTAGAAATCTTCCAACCTCTTTTTATTGATTGACTTTTAGAAATCTTTCAACTCTTTTTATTGATTGACTTTTAGAAATCTTCCAACCTCTTTTTATTGATTGACTTTTAGAAATCTTCCAACCTCTTTTTATTGATGGACTTTTAGAAATCTTCCAACCTCCTTTTATTGATTGACTTTTAGAAATCTTTCAACTCTTTTTATTAATTGACTTTTAGAAATCTTCCAACTCTTTTTATTGATTGACTTTTAGAAATCTTCCAACCCCCTTTTATTAATTGACTTTTAGAAATCTTTCAACTCTTTTTATTAATTGACTTTTAGAAATCTTCCAACTCTTTTTATTGATTGACTTTTAGAAATCTTCCAACCTCCTTTTATTAATTGACTTTTAGAAATCTTTCAACTCTTTTTATTGATTGACTTTTAGAAATCTTCCAACCTCTTTTTATTGATTGACTTTTAGAAATCTTCCAACTCTTTTTATTGATTGACTTTTAGAAATCTTTCAACTCTTTTTATTGATTGACTTTTAGAAATCTTCCAACTCTTTTTATTGATTGACTTTTAGAAATCTTCCAACTCCTTTTATTGATTGACTTTTAGAAATCTTTCAACTCTTTTTATTAATTGACTTTTAGAAATCTTCAAGCCTCTTTTTATTGGATCACTTTTAGAAATCTTCCAACCTCTTTTTATTGATTGACTTTTAGAAATCTTTCAACTCATTTTATTGATTGACTTTTAGAAATCTTCCAACCTCCTTTTATTGATTGACTTTTAGAAATCTTCCAACCTCCTTTTATTGATTGACTTTTAGAAATCTTCCAACTCTTTTTATTGATTGACTTTTAGAAATCTTCCAACCTCCTTTTATTAATTGACTTTTAGAAATCTTCCAACCTCTTTTTATTGATTGACTTTTAGAAATCTTCCAACTCTTTTTATTGATGGACTTTTAGAAATCTTCCAACCTCCTTTTATTGATTGAGAACAAAACAAAAACCTTTTGAGAAAGGCAATGATTAATCTGTTGGATTTTATTGATAATGTTTTGTATTTAAAAAAAACGTTCGAGATTTTTATAATTTTGATTGAAAAAACGTTCGAGGTTTTTATAATTTTGATTGAAAAAACGTTCGAGGTTTTTATAATTTTGATTGAAAAAACGTTCGAGGTTTTTATAATTTTGATTGAAAACACGTTCGAGGCGTTTATAATTTCGATTGAAAAAACGTTCGAGGTTTTTATAATTTTGATTGAAAAAACGTTCGGGGTTTTTATAATTTTGATTGAAAAAACGTTCGAGATTTTTATAATTTTGATTGAAAAAACGTTCGAGGTTTTTATAATTTTGATTGAAAAAACGTTCGAGGTTTTTATAATTTTGATTGAAAACACGTTCGAGGCGTTTATAATTTTGATTGAAAAAAACGTTCGAGGTTTTTATAATTTTAATTGAAAAAAAAATGAGAACTTCTTACAATTTGAATTGAAGGAAAAAAAAGTAACTTTGACAATCTTTGGACTTTTGAAATTCTAAGGAAGCCCAGAAAAGCTAGTGTAGGGGGCTATCACCTAGGGGTGGTTTATGTTGAACTCGAGTTCGATTTTTTTTATGACAGGTGAAGTGGAAAACGGTCGATGGAACAAGCTGTGGCGTGAGAAGTTTGTTCAGACGGTGACCGTGTGTGTGGACGCTTAATAAAAATAAAACCACATAGAAAATTTCGTCGACAGTACTCAACAAATGGGGAAATCGCATAAAAAGACTACGAAACTATATATGCAGAAAGAGGAAGACAATTCATGGAAATGATAGCTCCATGGTACTACCAACTGTAATAATAGACAAAAAAAACTAATCTAAATTAATACAGTATAATCAATTTGACATACCAATTATGGTATCGCTAAAGCAAAATGATATTGTATCTCATCAGTACTTAATGGGTGACAATTTGGGAATACCAGACATTGTCCGTTGGAAGAAAGCGACAGCTTCCAGTAAAACACTGAAAACCTCTTTTTATTGATTGACTTTTAGAAATCTTTCAACCTCTTTTTATTAATTAACTTTTAGAAATCTTCCAACTCCTTTTATTGATTGACTTTTAGAAACCTTTCAACCTCCTTTTATTGATTGACTTTTAGAAATCTTCCAACCTCTTTTTATTGATGGACTTTTAGAAATCTTTTAACCTCCTTTTATTGATTGACTTAAAGAAATCTTCCAACTCTTTTTATTGAGTGACTTTTAGAAATCTTCCAACTACCTTTATTGATTGACTTTTAGAAATCTTCCAACTCTTTTTATTGATTGACTTTAAGAAATCTTCCAACCTCCTTTTATTGGATGACTTTTAGAAATGTTCCAACCTCCTTTTATTGATTGACTTTTAGAAATCTTCCAACATCTTTTTTATTGATTGACTTTTAGAAATCTTCCACCTCTTTTTATTAATTGACTTTTAGAAATCTTCAAACAATTTTATTGATTGACTTTAAGAAATCTTCCACCTCTTTTTATTGATTGACTTTTAGAAATCTTCCAACTCTTTTTATTGATTGACTTTTAGAAATCTTCCACCTCTTTTTATTAATTGACTTTTAGAAATCTTCAAACAATTTTATTGATTGACTTTAAGAAATCTTCCACCTCTTTTTATTGATTGACTTTTAGAAATCTTCCAACGTCTTTTTATTAATTGACTTTTAGAAATCTTCCAACTCTTTTTATTGATTTACTTTTAGAAATCTTCCCCCCTCCTTTTATTAATTGACTTTTAGAAATCTTCCAACCTTTTTTTATTGATTGACTTTAAGAAATCTTCCAACTCTTTTTATTGATTGACTTTTAGAAATCTTCCAACTCTTTTTATTGATTGACTTTTAGAAATCTTTCAACCTCTTTTTATTGATTGACTTTTAGAAATCTTCCAACCTCTTTTTATTGATTGACTTTTAGAAATCTTCCAACCTCTTTTTTTTGATTGACTTTTAGAAATCTTCCAACTTTTTATTGATTGACTTTTAGAAATCTTCCAACTCTTTATTGATTGACTTTTAGAAATCTTCAAACTCTTTTTATTAATTGACTTTTAGAAATCTTCCACCCTCCTTTTATTGATTGACTTTTAGAAATCTTCCAACTCTTTTTATTGATTGACTTTTAGAAATCTTCCCCCCTCCTTTTATTGATTGACTTTTAGAAATCTTCCAACTCTTTTTATTGATTGACTTTTAGAAATCTTCCAACCTGTTTTTATTGATTTACTTTTAGAAATCTTCCAACCTCTTTTTATTGATTGACTTTTAGAAATCTTCCAACCTCTTTTTATTGATTGACTTTTAGAAATCTTCCAACCTCCTTTCATTGATTGACTTTTAGAAATCTTCCCCCCTCCTTTTATTGATTGACTTTTAGAAATCTGCCAACATCCTTTTATTGATTGACTTTTAGAAATCTTCCAACTCTTTTTATTGATTGACTTTTAGAAATCTTTCACCCTCTTTTTATTGATTGACTTGTAGAAATCTTCCAACCTCTTTTTATTGATTGACTTGTAGAAATCTTCCAACTCTTTTTATTGATTGACTTTTAGAAATCTTCCAACCTCCTTTTATTGATTGACTTGTAGAAATCTTCCAACTCTTTTTATTGATTGTTTTTTAGAAATCTTTCAACTCTTTTTATTGATTGACTTTTAGAAATATTCCAACCTCTTTTTATTGATTGACTTTTAGAAATCTTCCAACCTCCTTTCATTGATTGACTTTTAGAAATCTTCCAACCTCTTTTTATTGATTGACTTTTAGAAATCTTCCAACCTCCTTTTATTGATTGACTTTTAGAAATCTTCCAACCTCCTTTTATTGATTGACTTTTAGAAATCTTCCAACCTCCTTTTATTGATTGACTTTTAGAAATCTTCCAACCTCCTTTTATTGATTTACTTTTAGAAATCTTCCAACTCTTTTTATTGATTGACTTTTAGAAATCTTCCAACCTCCTTTTATTGATTGACTTTTAGAAATCTTCCAAACTCCTTTTACTGATTTACTTTTAGAAATCTTCCAACCTGTTTTTATTGATTTACGTTTAGAAATCTTCCAACTCTTTTTATTGATTGACTTTTAGATATCTACCAACCTGTTTTTATTGATTTACTTTTAGAAATCTTCCAACCTCCTTTTATTGATTTACTTTTAGAAATCTTCCAACCTCTTTTTATTGATTGACTTTTAGAAATCTTCCAACCTGTTTTTATTAAATTTACTTTTAGAAATCTTTCTACTCTTTTTATTGATTAACTTTTAGAAATCTTCCAAACTGTTTTTATTGATTGACTTTTAGAAATCTTCCAACTCTTTTTATTGATTTACTTTTAGAAATCTTCCAACCTCTTTTTATTAATTGACTTATAGAAATCTTCCAACCTCCTTTTATTGATTGACTTTTAGAAATCTTCCAACCTGTTTTTATTGATTTACTTTTAGAAATCTTCCAATTCTTTTTATTGATTTACTTTTAGAAATCTTCCAACCTCCTTTTATTGATTGACTTTTAGAAATCTTCCAACCTCCTTTTATTGATTGACTTTTAGAAATCTTCCAACCTGTTTTTATTGATTTACTTTTAGAAATCTTCCAACTCTTTTTATTGATTTACTTTTAGAAATCTTCCAACCTCTTTTTATTGATTGACTTTTAGAAATCTTCCAACCTGTTTTTATTGATTTACTTTTAGAAATCTTCCAACCTCTTTTTATTGATTGACTTTTAGAAATCTTCCAACCTCTTTTTATTGATTGACTTTTAGAAATCTTCCAACCTCCTTTCATTGATTGACTTTTAGAAATCTTCCCCCCTCCTTTTATTGATTGACTTGTAGAAATCTGCCAACATCCTTTTATTGATTGACTTTTAGAAATCTTCCAACTCTTTTTATTGATTGACTTTTAGAAATCTTTCACCCTCTTTTTATTGATTGACTTTTAGAAATCTTCCAACCTCTTTTTATTGATTGACTTGTAGAAATCTTCCAACTCTTTTTATTGATTGACTTTTAGAAATCTTCCAACCTCTTTTTATTGATTGACTTGTAGAAATCTTCCAACTCTTTTTATTGATTGTTTTTTAGAAATCTTTCAACTCTTTTTATTGATTGACTTTTAGAAATATTCCAACCTCTTTTTATTGATTGACTTTTAGAAATCTTCCAACCTCCTTTCATTGATTGACTTTTAGAAATCTTCCAACCTCTTTTTATTGATTGACTTGTAGAAATCTTCCAACCTCCTTTTATTGATTGACTTTTAGAAATCTTCCAACCTCCTTTTATTGATTGACTTTTAGAAATCTTCCAACCTCCTTTTATTGATTGACTTTTAGAAATCTTCCAACCTGTTTTTATTGATTTACTTTTAGAAATCTTCCAACTCTTTTTATTGATTGACTTTTAGAAATCTTCCAACCTCCTTTTATTGATTGACTTTTAGAAATCTTCCAAACTCCTTTTACTGATTGACTTTTAGAAATCTTCCAACCTGTTTTTATTGATTTACGTTTAGAAATCTTCCAACTCTTTTTATTGATTGACTTTTAGAAATCTTCCAACCTGTTTTTATTGATTTACTTTTAGAAATCTTTCAACTCTTTTTATTGATTAACTTTTAGAAATCTTCCAAACTGTTTTTATTGATTGACTTTTAGAAATCTTCCAACTCTTTTTATTGATTTACTTTTAGAAATCTTCCAACCTCTTTTTATTAATTGACTTATAGAAATCTTCCAACCTCCTTTTATTGATTGACTTTTAGAAATCTTCCAACCTGTTTTTATTGATTTACTTTTAGAAATCTTCCAATTCTTTTTATTGATTTACTTTTAGAAATCTTCCAACCTCCTTTTATTGATTGACTTTTAGAAATCTTCCAACCTCCTTTTATTGATTGACTTTTAGAAATCTTCCAACCTGTTTTTATTGATTTACTTTTAGAAATCTTCCAACTCTTTTTATTGATTTACTTTTAGAAATCTTCCAACCTCTTTTTATTGATTGACTTTTAGAAATCTTCCAACCTGTTTTTATTGATTTACTTTTAGAAATCTTCCAACCTCTTTTTATTGATTGACTTTTAGAAATCTTCCAACCTCTTTTTATTGATTGACTTTTAGAAATCTTCCAACCTCCTTTCATTGATTGACTTTTAGAAATCTTCCCCCCTCCTTTTATTGATTGACTTGTAGAAATCTGCCAACATCCTTTTATTGATTGACTTTTAGAAATCTTCCAACTCTTTTTATTGATTGACTTTTAGAAATCTTTCACCCTCTTTTTATTGATTGACTTTTAGAAATCTTCCAACCTCTTTTTATTGATTGACTTGTAGAAATCTTCCAACTCTTTTTATTGATTGACTTTTAGAAATCTTCCAACCTCTTTTTATTGATTGACTTGTAGAAATCTTCCAACTCTTTTTATTGATTGTTTTTTAGAAATCTTTCAACTCTTTTTATTGATTGACTTTTAGAAATATTCCAACCTCTTTTTATTGATTGACTTTTAGAAATCTTCCAACCTCCTTTCATTGATTGACTTTTAGAAATCTTCCAACCTCTTTTTATTGATTGACTTGTAGAAATCTTCCAACCTCCTTTTATTGATTGACTTTTAGAAATCTTCCAACCTCCTTTTATTGATTGACTTTTAGAAATCTTCCAACCTCCTTTTATTGATTGACTTTTAGAAATCTTCCAACCTGTTTTTATTGATTTACTTTTAGAAATCTTCCAACTCTTTTTATTGATTGACTTTTAGAAATCTTCCAACCTCCTTTTATTGATTGACTTTTAGAAATCTTCCAAACTCCTTTTACTGATTGACTTTTAGAAATCTTCCAACCTGTTTTTATTGATTTACGTTTAGAAATCTTCCAACTCTTTTTATTGATTGACTTTTAGAAATCTTCCAACCTCCTTTCATTGATTGACTTTTAGAAATCTTTCAACTCTTTTTATTGATTAACTTTTAGAAATCTTCCAAACTGTTTTTATTGATTGACTTTTAGAAATCTTCCAACTCTTTTTATTGATTTACTTTTAGAAATCTTCCAACCTCTTTTTATTAATTGACTTATAGAAATCTTCCAACCTCCTTTTATTGATTGACTTTTAGAAATCTTCCAACCTGTTTTTATTGATTTACTTTTAGAAATCTTCCAATTCTTTTTATTGATTGACTTTTAGAAATATTCCAACCTCTTTTTATTGATTGACTTTTAGAAATCTTCCAACCTCCTTTTATTGATTGACTTTTAGAAATCTTCCAACCTGTTTTTATTGATTTACTTTTAGAAATCTTCCAACTCTTTTTATTGATTTACTTTTAGAAATCTTCCAACCTCTTTTTATTGATTGACTTTTAGAAATCTTCCAACCTGTTTTTATTGATTTACTTTTAGAAATCTTCCAACCTCTTTTTATTGATTGACTTTTAGAAATCTTCCAACCTCTTTTTATTGATTGACTTTTAGAAATCTTCCAACCTCCTTTCATTGATTGACTTTTAGAAATCTTCCCCCCTCCTTTTATTGATTGACTTTTAGAAATCTGCCAACATCCTTTTATTGATTGACTTTTAGAAATCTTCCAACTCTTTTTATTGATTGACTTTTAGAAATCTTTCACCCTCTTTTTATTGATTGACTTGTAGAAATCTTCCAACCTCTTTTTATTGATTGACTTGTAGAAATCTTCCAACTCTTTTTATTGATTGACTTTTAGAAATCTTCCAACCTCCTTTTATTGATTGACTTGTAGAAATCTTCCAACTCTTTTTATTGATTGTTTTTTAGAAATCTTTCAACTCTTTTTATTGATTGACTTTTAGAAATATTCCAACCTCTTTTTATTGATTGACTTTTAGAAATCTTCCAACCTCCTTTCATTGATTGACTTTTAGAAATCTTCCAACCTCTTTTTATTGATTGACTTTTAGAAATCTTCCAACCTCCTTTTATTGATTGACTTTTAGAAATCTTCCAACCTCCTTTTATTGATTGACTTTTAGAAATCTTCCAACCTCCTTTTATTGATTGACTTTTAGAAATCTTCCAACCTCCTTTTATTGATTTACTTTTAGAAATCTTCCAACTCTTTTTATTGATTGACTTTTAGAAATCTTCCAACCTCCTTTTATTGATTGACTTTTAGAAATCTTCCAAACTCCTTTTACTGATTTACTTTTAGAAATCTTCCAACCTGTTTTTATTGATTTACGTTTAGAAATCTTCCAACTCTTTTTATTGATTGACTTTTAGATATCTACCAACCTGTTTTTATTGATTTACTTTTAGAAATCTTCCAACCTCCTTTTATTGATTTACTTTTAGAAATCTTCCAACCTCTTTTTATTGATTGACTTTTAGAAATCTTCCAACCTGTTTTTATTGATTTACTTTTAGAAATCTTTCAACTCTTTTTATTGATTAACTTTTAGAAATCTTCCAAACTGTTTTTATTGATTGACTTTTAGAAATCTTCCAACTCTTTTTATTGATTTACTTTTAGAAATCTTCCAACCTCTTTTTATTAATTGACTTATAGAAATCTTCCAACCTCCTTTTATTGATTGACTTTTAGAAATCTTCCAACCTGTTTTTATTGATTTACTTTTAGAAATCTTCCAATTCTTTTTATTGATTTACTTTTAGAAATCTTCCAACCTCCTTTTATTGATTGACTTTTAGAAATCTTCCAACCTCCTTTTATTGATTGACTTTTAGAAATCTTCCAACCTGTTTTTATTGATTTACTTTTAGAAATCTTCCAACTCTTTTTATTGATTTACTTTTAGAAATCTTCCAACCTCTTTTTATTGATTGACTTTTAGAAATCTTCCAACCTGTTTTTATTGATTTACTTTTAGAAATCTTCCAACCTCTTTTTATTGATTGACTTTTAGAAATCTTCCAACCTCTTTTTATTGATTGACTTTTAGAAATCTTCCAACCTCCTTTCATTGATTGACTTTTAGAAATCTTCCCCCCTCCTTTTATTGATTGACTTGTAGAAATCTGCCAACATCCTTTTATTGATTGACTTTTAGAAATCTTCCAACTCTTTTTATTGATTGACTTTTAGAAATCTTTCACCCTCTTTTTTATTGATTGACTTTTAGAAATCTTCCAACCTCTTTTTATTGATTGACTTGTAGAAATCTTCCAACTCTTTTTATTGATTGACTTTTAGAAATCTTCCAACCTCTTTTTATTGATTGACTTGTAGAAATCTTCCAACTCTTTTTATTGATTGTTTTTTAGAAATCTTTCAACTCTTTTTATTGATTGACTTGTAGAAATATTCCAACCTCTTTTTATTGATTGACTTTTAGAAATCTTCCAACCTCCTTTCATTGATTGACTTTTAGAAATCTTCCAACCTCTTTTTATTGATTGACTTGTAGAAATCTTCCAACCTCCTTTTATTGATTGACTTTTAGAAATCTTCCAACCTCCTTTTATTGATTGACTTTTAGAAATCTTCCAACCTCCTTTTATTGATTGACTTTTAGAAATCTTCCAACCTGTTTTTATTGATTTACTTTTAGAAATCTTCCAACTCTTTTTATTGATTGACTTTTAGAAATCTTCCAACCTCCTTTTATTGATTGACTTTTAGAAATCTTCCAAACTCCTTTTACTGATTGACTTTTAGAAATCTTCCAACCTGTTTTTATTGATTTACGTTTAGAAATCTTCCAACTCTTTTTATTGATTGACTTTTAGAAATCTTCCAACCTGTTTTTATTGATTTACTTTTAGAAATCTTTCAACTCTTTTTATTGATTAACTTTTAGAAATCTTCCAAACTGTTTTTATTGATTGACTTTTAGAAATCTTCCAACTCTTTTTATTGATTTACTTTTAGAAATCTTCCAACCTCTTTTTATTAATTGACTTATAGAAATCTTCCAACCTCCTTTTATTGATTGACTTTTAGAAATCTTCCAACCTGTTTTTATTGATTTACTTTTAGAAATCTTCCAATTCTTTTTATTGATTTACTTTTAGAAATCTTCCAACCTCCTTTTATTGATTGACTTTTAGAAATCTTCCAACCTCCTTTTATTGATTGACTTTTAGAAATCTTCCAACCTGTTTTTATTGATTTACTTTTAGAAATCTTCCAACTCTTTTTATTGATTTACTTTTAGAAATCTTCCAACCTCTTTTTATTGATTGACTTTTAGAAATCTTCCAACCTGTTTTTATTGATTTACTTTTAGAAATCTTCCAACCTCTTTTTATTGATTGACTTTTAGAAATCTTCCAACCTCTTTTTATTGATTGACTTTTAGAAATCTTCCAACCTCCTTTCATTGATTGACTTTTAGAAATCTTCCCCCCTCCTTTTATTGATTGACTTGAAGAAATCTGCCAACATCCTTTTATTGATTGACTTTTAGAAATCTTCCAACTCTTTTTATTGATTGACTTTTAGAAATCTTTCACCCTCTTTTTATTTATTGACTTTTAGAAATCTTCCAACCTCTTTTTATTGATTGACTTGTAGAAATCTTCCAACTCTTTTTATTGATTGACTTTTAGAAATCTTCCAACCTCTTTTTATTGATTGACTTGTAGAAATCTTCCAACTCTTTTTATTGATTGTTTTTTAGAAATCTTTCAACTCTTTTTATTGATTGACGTTTAGAAATATTCCAACCTCTTTTTATTGATTGACTTTTAGAAATCTTCCAACCTCCTTTCATTGATTGACTTTTAGAAATCTTCCAACCTCTTTTTATTGATTGACTTGTAGAAATCTTCCAACCTCCTTTTATTGATTGACTTTTAGAAATCTTCCAACCTCCTTTTATTGATTGACTTTTAGAAATCTTCCAACCTCCTTTTATTGATTGACTTTTAGAAATCTTCCAACCTGTTTTTATTGATTTACTTTTAGAAATCTTCCAACTCTTTTTATTGATTGACTTTTAGAAATCTTCCAACCTCCTTTTATTGATTGACTTTTAGAAATCTTCCAAACTCCTTTTACTG
Source organism: Euprymna scolopes (assembly GCF_053919585.1). NCBI lineage: Eukaryota > Metazoa > Mollusca > Cephalopoda > Sepiida > Sepiolidae > Euprymna > Euprymna scolopes. Next base: position 95,905,294 of record NC_136490.1, on the reverse strand, counting down.
ATTGACTTTTAGAAATCTTCCAACCTGTTTTTATTGATTTACGTTTAGAAATCTTCCAACTCTTTTTATTGATTGACTTTTAGAAATCTTCCAACCTCCTTTCATTGATTGACTTTTAGAAATCTTTCAACTCTTTTTATTGATTAACTTTTAGAAATCTTCCAAACTGTTTTTATTGATTGACTTTTAGAAATCTTCCAACTCTTTTTATTGATTTACTTTTAGAAATCTTCCAACCTCTTTTTATTAATTGACTTATAGAAATCTTCCAACCTCCTTTTATTGATTGACTTTTAGAAATCTTCCAACCTGTTTTTATTGATTTACTTTTAGAAATCTTCCAATTCTTTTTATTGATTTACTTTTAGAAATCTTCCAACCTCCTTTTATTGATTGACTTTTAGAAATCTTCCAACCTCCTTTTATTGATTGACTTTTAGAAATCTTCCAACCTGTTTTTATTGATTTACTTTTAGAAATCTTCCAACTCTTTTTATTGATTTACTTTTAGAAATCTTCCAACCTCTTTTTATTGATTGACTTTTAGAAATCTTCCAACCTGTTTTTATTGATTTACTTTTAGAAATCTTCCAACCTCTTTTTATTGATTGACTTTTAGAAATCTTCCAACCTCTTTTTATTGATTGACTTTTAGAAATCTTCCAACCTCCTTTCATTGATTGACTTTTAGAAATCTTCCCCCCTCCTTTTATTGATTGACTTTTAGAAATCTGCCAACATCCTTTTATTGATTGACTTTTAGAAATCTTCCAACTCTTTTTATTGATTGACTTTTAGAAATCTTTCACCCTCTTTTTATTGATTGACTTTTAGAAATCTTCCAACCTCTTTTTATTGATTGACTTGTAGAAATCTTCCAACTCTTTTTATTGAATGACTTTTAGAAATCTTCCAACCTCTTTTTATTGATTGACTTGTAGAAATCTTCCAACTCTTTTTATTGATTGTTTTTTAGAAATCTTTCAACTCTTTTTATTGATTGACTTTTAGAAATATTCCAACCTCTTTTTATTGATTGACTTTTAGAAATCTTCCAACCTCCTTTCATTGATTGACTTTTAGACATCTTCCAACCTCTTTTTATTGATTGACTTGTAGAAATCTTCCAACCTCCTTTTATTGATTGACTTTTAGAAATCTTCCAACCTCCTTTTATTGATTGACTTTTAGAAATCTTCCAACCTCCTTTTATTGATTGACTTTTAGAAATCTTCCAACCTGTTTTTATTGATTTACTTTTAGAAATCTTCCAACTCTTTTTATTGATTGACTTTTAGAAATCTTCCAACCTCCTTTTATTGATTGACTTTTAGAAATCTTCCAAACTCCTTTTACTGATTGACTTTTAGAAATCTTCCAACCTGTTTTTATTGATTTACGTTTAGAAATCTTCCAACTCTTTTTATTGATTGACTTTTAGAAATCTTCCAACCTCCTTTTATTGATTGACTTTTAGAAATCTTCCAACCTCCTTTTATTGATTGACTTTTAGAAATCTTCCAACCTCTTTTTATTGATTGACTTTTAGAAATCTTCCAACCTCCTTTTATTGATTGACTTTTAGAAATCTTCCAACCTCCTTTTATTGATTGACTTTTAGAAATCTTCCAACCTCTTTTTATTGATTGACTTTAAGAAATCTTCCAACCTCTTTTTATTGATTGACTTTTAGAAATCTTCCAACTCTTTTTATTGATTTACTTTTAGAAATCTTCCAACCTGTTTTTATTGATTTACTTTTAGAAATCTTCCAACCTCTTTTTATTGATTGACTTTTAGATATCTACCAACCTGTTTTTATTGATTTACTTTTAGAAATCTTCCAACCTCCTTTTATTGATTGACTTTTAGAAATCTTCCAACCTCTTTTTATTGATTGACTTTTAGAAATCTTCCAACCTGTTTTTATTGATTTACTTTTAGAAATCTTTCAACTCTTTTTATTGATTGACTTTTAGAAATCTTCCAAACTGTTTTTATTGATTGACTTTTAGAAATCTTCCAACTCTTTTTATTGATTTACTTTTAGAAATCTTCCAACCTCTTTTTATTAATTGACTTATAGAAATCTTCCAACCTCCTTTTATTGATTGACTTTTAGAAATCTTCCAACCTGTTTTTATTGATTTACTTTTAGAAATCTTCCAATTCTTTTTATTGATTTACTTTTAGAAATCTTCGAACCTCCTTTTATTGATTGACTTTTAGAAATCTTCCAACCTCCTTTTATTGATTGACTTTTAGAAATCTTCCAACCTGTTTTTATTGATTTACTTTTAGAAATCTTCCAACTCTTTTTATTGATTTACTTTTAGAAATCTTCCAACCTCTTTTTATTGATTGACTTTTAGAAATCTTCCAACCTGTTTTTATTGATTTACTTTTAGAAATCTTCCAACCTCTTTTTATTGATTGACTTTTAGAAATCTTCCAACCTCTTTTTATTGATTGACTTTTAGAAATATTCCAACTCTTTTTATTGATTGACTTTTAGAAATCTTCCAACTCTTTTTATTGATTTACTTTTAGAAATCTTCCAACCTCCTTTTATTGATTGACTTTAAGAAATCTTCCTACCTTCTTTTATTGATTGACTTTTAGAAATCTTCCAACCTGTTTTTATTGATTTACTTTTAGAAATCTTCCAACTCTTTTTATTGATTGACTTTTAGAAATCTTCCAACCTCCTTTTATTGATTGACTTTTAGAAATCTTTCAACCTCTTTTTATTGATTGACTTTTAGAAATCTTCCAACCTCCTTTTATTGATTTACTTTTAGAAATCTTCCAACCTCCTTTCATTGATTGACTTTTAGAAATCTTCCACCCTCTTTTTATTGATTGACTTTTAGAAATCTTTCAACCTCCTTTTATTGATTGACTTTTAGAAATCTTTAAACCTCTTTTTATTGATTGACTTTTAGAAATCTTCCAACCTCTTTTTATTAATTGACTTTTAGAAATCTTTCAACCTCCTTTTATTGATTGACTTTTAGAAATCTTCCAACCTCCTTTTATTGATTGACTTTTAGAGATCTTCCAACTCTTTTTATTGATTGACTTGTAGAAATCTTCCAACCTGTTTTTATTGATTGACTTTTAGAAATCTTCCAACTCTTTTTATTGATTGACTTTTAGAAATCTTCCAACTCTTTTTATTGATTGACTTTTAGAAATCTTCCAACCTCTTTTTATTGATTGACTTTAAGAAATCTTCCAACCTCTTTTTATTGATTGACTTTTAGAAATCTTCCAACTCTTTTTATTGATTGACTTTTAGAAATCTTCCAACCTCCTTTTATTAATTGACTTTTAGAAATCTTCCACCTCTTTTTATTGATTGACTTTTAGAAATCTTCCAACTCTTTTTATTGATTTAATTTTAGAAATCTTCCAACCTCCTTTTATTGATTTACTTTTAGAAATCTTTCAACCTCTTTTTATTGATTGACTTTTAGAAATCTTCCAACTCTGTTTATGCATTGACTTTTAGAAATCTTCCAACCTCCTTTTGTTGATTGACTTTCAGAAATCTTCCAACCTCCTTTTATTGATTGACTTTTAGAAATCTTTCAACCTTTTTTTATTGATTTAATTTTAGAAATCTTTCAACCTCTTTTTATTGATTGACTTTTAGAAATCTTCCAACCTCTTTTTATTGATTGAGAAAAAAAGAAAACCTTTTGAGAAAGGCAATGATTTATCTGTTGGATTTTATTGATAATGTTTTGTTTTAAAAAAAAACGTTCGAGGTTTTTATAATTTTGATTTAAAAAAACGGTCGAGGTTCTTATAATTTTGATTTAAAAAAACGATCGTGGTTTTTATAATTTTGATTGAAAAAACGTTCGAGGTTTTTATAATTTTGATTGAAAAAACGTTCGAGGTTTTTATAATTTTGATTGAAAAAACGTTCGAGGTTTTTATAATTTTGATTGAAAAAACGTTCGAGGTTTTTATAATTTTGATTGAAAAAACGTTCGGGGTTTTTATAATTTTGATTGAAAAAACGTTCGAGGTTTTTATAATTTTGATTGAAAAAACGTTCGAGGTTTTTATAATTTTGATTGAAAAAACGTTCGAGGTTTTTATAATTTTGATTGAAAAAAAATGAGTAACTTCTTACAATTTGAATTGAAGGAAAAAAGTAACTTTGACAATCTTTGGACTTTTGAAATTCTACGGGAGCCCCGAAAAGCTAATGTAGGGGGCCATCACCTGGGGGTGGTTCATGTTGAACTCGAGTTCGATTTTTTTTATGACAGGTGAAGTGGAGAACGGCCGATGGAACAAGCTGTGGCGTGAGAAGTTTGTTCAGACGGTGACTGTGTGTGTGGACGTTTAATAAAAATAAAACCACATAGAAAATTTCGTCGACAGTACTCAACAAATGGGGAAAATCGCATAAAAAGACTACGAAACTATATATGCCGAAAGAGGAAGACAATTCATGGAAATGATAGCTTCATGGTACTACCAACTGTAATAATAGACATAAAAAACTAATCTAAATTAATACAGTATAATCAATTTGACATACCAATTATGGTATCGCTAAAGCTAAATGATATTGCATCTCATCAGTACTTAATGGGTGACAATTTGGGAATACCAGACATTGTCCGTTGGAAGAAAGCGACAGCTTCCAGTAAAACACTGCAATGTTCTGAATTCTGTAATTCGCCCACAACAAACATGTTCTAGCTACGACCGCTATTAATAATTTTCCCTATACATTTCTTTAACTAAAACCAAATTCCATGGACATAAATTCTTACCTAGTATTTACTGCCCGTGCAAGTCTATAGCGCATGGCTGCTATCTAGCTGATTACAACATAGTCGTCTTCAATCCAATGTAAACACGTTTTTTTGTTAAGCCCTCATCTTAAATCAAATTCTATTCGATTTCTATCACAACCTTGACTTAAGGTGTTGTTTAATTGAGTTCTGACCTTTATTAGCCCGTATCATCGGGTCTTTAGAAGCAGTTACTTGTGTATCAAAAGAGAAAAACTAACATTTTAAAAAAATTGTCCCGCCTGAACGAGATGCACATACGATTGGGAACCACTTGTGAATTTAATATTCCATTAAAATCTTCATCTCTCCGAGGAAGCCGGTTACATCCGCCCAGAGTGCGTGCGGCATCTAAACAAGAGGAAATCTATATTATATCTTCATTTTGCTTTCCATGTGTATAATATTTCCTTTATTTCGCGCACTACCCGTCCCATCTCCATTTCGACTTTTTAACAAGTAACTTCCGTTAACCTTTCCTTCCAGCCAACCAACACCAGTTTTCTGAATAAACATCAAAAGAAAGAGCCTTCTGAATATTTTTACGGTGGTGCCGATTATCTCATCCCTAAACTCGCTGCAGCGAGTCGGGAAATACTACCAGACACAATTAGTTTAAATCTCACCTCCATAAACCATCCTTCTAATAAGCGTGTACAGATATTCATATCCCCATAGATTGGATTTATTTCAGTATGTTCTCAAGGCGTCCTTTTCTGAGACTAACACTTAATTTCTAAATGAGATACATAAATATTCGAGAGTTAAATCATTATTTTTCTCCATCCTTCAAACGTTTAGTTAATAAAGCAATGAAGGACAGTAATTTTCCCTTTTTTTAAATTCAATTTTCACCCCAAACAAGGTACAGTGCCACTTTGAAGTAGGAGGCTACTATCTGGAAGATAAGTTTCAGGAATATTATGAAGGGAGGTGGACAGAAAGATGTCTGTTTACATTTGAACTTCTGCATGTTAGTACAGTTGAGAAAACAGGTTCCCGGAAGGAAGTTCCAAAGTCTAGCAATTCTGGGGAAGAAACTATTGGAGTAGAAGGCTTTCTTGCACATAGAGATCTCTACTGTGTAGGAGTGGGATTTTCCTTCCTTAATTAATCACTTAAATATGTTATAGTGCATCTGTCTTGGTGCCTCGTGATCTTATCCGATTTTACAACAAGATTATATCTAATCTGATGGTTTATTCAGCTCATTACTTTTTTCTTGAAATAATATCACAAGCAACAGATGCGCCATTCATCGTATAAACTAATGTATTGCTGTGTCGATAGGATCTTCGGATTTGGGACTTCGAATACTGTGTCATTTTAAATATTTGGTCAGGGTTTACTTATAAGGTGAAGTATTCTCATGTTGGATTGTTTTAAAAAAACTTGTGTAGAGAGACCGATCACACTTGAGGATAGTTTCTAGTAGTGATGGGACGATTCCAATATTTTTGCGGTTCCGATACAATTACCAATACCGATTCTTTATACATCTCTAAATATTTAACTATAGAGTTGTTATTTTTCCCCGATTACCGTAAACACATATATTAGAAGTCGAGGCATTTTCTTAAACGTAAAAATATATTTGTGGAGTATAGTCTATAGAATTTAGTTTTACTGGTAGTTTAAAATCATTAAATGTTTATTATTTTAACATTACTACGAGCAGCGGGAATTTGGTTTTTAACCAAAATCGAATTAAAAAAGACAACTAAAAGAATCATTTTGATCATCAGAAAATAAGCACACATTTTTTCGATTCCGATGCCCCAAAAATTCCGATTTTTCCGATTCCTGATTCCAATTAATCGTCCCAACACTAGTGTCTATTCGGTAATTTTTTTTTACATGGAGTTCACCACTTATCAAGGCCCAAGGGCCACTCGGGGATAAGGGTTATTGTGTGTACAGTAATCAATGGGATAGTGTAGTAATAGTATTGGAGAATTGATAAAGTGTCATTACTTAAATGGGCGATTCATCAGTAATTTGTTTGTGTTGGACTTGAAGACATCCAGGTTGAAGTCGGGAGGGACCAGGCAAGCTGAACAGAGTTCAACGGTCGTGAACTTCTAAGAAAGAATCTTTGTTCATGGAATCTACGTTTTGATTTAGGCACAGATAAGGAGTTGGGAAAATTATTGACGGTAGTTTTAGCTAGTTGGGTGCTTTTTGAAAAGGATTGGCGCGAGGGTACCAGAGATTGGAGCTCAGACGGACACTTGCCATGGAAATAACGATAGAACAAAGATAGGCCCGCTACGTCTTTTCTGCGGGAAAGAGGTTGCATGGAAGAGAAAAGGGCACCCCCCACCAAGCCACGAAGTCTATTTTGTACTCTGTCAATGCAGGATAGGCTGTTTTTAGCAGCTCCTGCCCACATGTGGCAGCAGTACTTCATCCTTGGACGTACTTGGCTTCAGTAGTGAGATATCTTCTGGAGCGGTAGAAGGACCCCACCATTTTCCCAGCGACCTTGGCCAAAGACTTGATGTATGTGTTCCATTTAAGATCAGGAGTAAAGGTCAAACCCAGAAGCTTATGAAACATGGGGCCTCCCTAGATGAGAGCCATCCATTTCAATTGATACCAGATGGGGATCAGAGCGTTTACGGTGTAGAGATAGGAGCTTGGTCTTAGATGCATTAAAGGTAACCAGCCACCTTTTCCCCCATGGTACCACGCGCTCAAGATCAGAGGAGAGAAAATCAGAACTTTGTCATTTGATATGTTGCCATAGATAGTCGTGTCATCAGCATAGATGTCAACGAAAGATTTAGTATGTGTTTTGGGAGATCATTGATGTAGATCAGGAAGAGAGTTGGGCTCAGTATGGACCACTGCAGGGCCCCATCATTAATACTGTGGGCCTCTGATTTCTGCCCATCAGCCACTACTCTTATGAGCCTATCAAAGAGAAATGATTTAATGATCGAGAAAACATTTCCAGTAATACCGTAGCTGGAAATGTTGTGTAGTAGGCCTTTATGTCAAACCTTATCGAAGGCCTTTCATATGTCAAGAGCTATTGCCCTAGAAATGAAGCCTTTGTCGAGAGATTCACTAATGCTATGAGATATAACCGTTAGCACATCTGCTGTAGATCTTGCAGAACGGAAACCATATTGCGTGTCACTAAGAAGGTTATTTCTGCTTAGGTGGTTGACTACTTCTCTATTTATTGTGGATTCCAGCAAATTACTCATGACACACAGGAGACTTATTGGTCTTTACTCAGAGGGAGATAACTTATCACCTGAATTCTTAAATACAGGGCATACTGATGAGGTTTTCCAGGGTGTTGGGAAGCACTTCTCCCTAAGGCAACGCTTAAACTGTTTGGTAAGTATGGGGCAAGTTCTGGTTGTAATTTTTTTAACACTATAATTGGAATACTGTCAGGACCAATTGCTTTACTGGAGTCAAGGTTCTTGATTAGCTTGGCGACCTCACGCATAGATATTTGTATGTTGCATAGCGTGTTGTCTGTTATAGGAGGGAATACGCGGAGTTGATGGCCTTCGACGCACCGCGTAGAATTTGCCGCAAATTCTTGGTAAATAGTTTGGCCTTGTCGAATGTTGTCGAAATGCTCCTTTTGTAGAATCCGATACTTTATGTCCGTCCAAAATGTGAATGCTCGCTATAGGCTCTATATAGTTTCACCCAAGAACTGTTCATCTCTAAATAATTACTGCATTTTCCTTATTTTTGAAAGGTCTAACTATTTCGTCTGAACATATCACCACCGGGTTGCTTCCGTGTTGACTATAACATGGCCAACTTCAAGTTCAATGTAAACACATACTTAAATTCTCAACTTTGCCCTTATCACCTATCATCCTACAATTTTTCTGTTCATCATCAAAGAGATAATCTCGTTAACCCTTGTTCTTGGGTGGCTTTTATGTCTTAATAGATGTTGAGTCGTTCGTATATAAAAATCCTGGATGTTGAAAAAAATTTTCGGTACGTCTATTAATAATAGTAGCATCAGGCAAAATTTCCTGCTTATTATTATAACGAAACGAATGGTGATACATAGCAATAAGCAGTATGTGTAACTGCATGAACACATACATCAAATTTCAGTGTAATTGAACAGAATATTCACCTAGATTTGCATATTCAGCGTTTGTCTAAAAAACATCAACATACGAAATGATATTCATTTGAGAAATAAAAAGAAAAAGATGAAACAATAATAACATTTTAATGGTTACATGATGCTTTATACAAGAGAATGTCAGTATTAAAAACAGAAAAGAACTTCCTACTGAAAGAATAGCAGAAACCCGCTATAAACCTATCGGACAATAGAGGATATAATCGTCTGGGATAAACTGCTTAAACTGTGAGCTTTTATGTAACCATGTTTCCTCGGTTGATTTTTTTCTTGAACGGGAAAATGCACCGTTTCCGGGTCTTTCTTTCGACGTTTTCTTTTCTTTTCTTTTTTTTTTTTTTTTTTTTTGAAAGTATAAGATATCCAACTTGTGAGTTGAAAATCAATTAACTTTAAATAATGAAAAGACCAAATCTCAATAATGTTTTGTTTTAGCTACATCTCCTCTTCTTTTTATAGTCTTTGTCTTTTCTCTCTCCTCTCACACATTTTCTTTGCGGGTCTGTGTTAAATAGTATTGCAATACTTTATTTGATTGGAATTTATTGAGATGAGTATTATTTATTAATTTTATTTGTTGCGGAAGGTCAGAGAAATAGTTGGCCGGAACTTCGTGAAACAACTAAGAAAAGATGAGGATGATAGTCCGTAATAAATAAAAGTAATATTCCAATATTGTTTATAATGGGTACTACTAATCTTCTTTTTCTCTATTTATAGAAAAGCTAACTATGGTTCTTCCCCTGTAAAACATTCGCAGGAGACACTCGTTTATTTACAACAACTGCTAACCATTTCCCTTAATATTTATCTGTGCCTAAAACTAAAAGCAGATTCCATGAACATTTTTCTCTTGACTTCCCCTCTGTGAAACACAATACAGCAAGGTTGCTTCTCAGCTGACCGTTCAAGTGTAACGAAAACGAGTTCATGTCGATCCGTCCTCCAAAATAAGCAAACACTAACCAAGTGCCACCATTACTGATAATCACGGCGTTGTCTTAGCGATGAACTGACACCCATTAACATTTATCCTCGAGTACTCTTCAGGCCTTGATAAGTGGTGAAACTGCCCTTAGTAAGAAGAAGGTTGTACTATCTTTGACTATTACTAAAGTAAGAGGAAGAGAGAGAGAAAGAAGAAAGGATAAAAGGAGCGAGAGTGATAGAAACTGCATAAAACCAGAGCAGCGGATTCATAAACATCAGATGAGAAAAGTAAAAGTAATATACAGAAACTTAGTAAGGGATATGTGACTTTGGAAATGATATTCCCTATTTCTTTCTTTTTTTTTAATTTTTATTCCTTTGAAGATTGTAACGCTGAGTATGGGGCAGCCAAACCAGCTGGTTTGGCAGCCAGCATTTCCCTACATTTTATTAAAACCAACCGAGAGCTCTTTTTAGTATCCTCGCTGTTCTCTTAAATGCTATTGTCTGGATCTCTTTTGCACTTGGTTCACCACGAATATTAGGTAAGACTTCAGATTCTTCTTCATAAGCCCTGTGGAACCTATAATAACTGGTATGGTTGATATTTCCCTAAGATTCCAGTTTCTTTTCATACCATACATGAGGCCTTGATATTTGGATTGTTTCTCCCTTTCAGCTCTGTTCAGACCTCCATCATTGGGGAAACTCACTTGAACCAGGTTGCAACTCTCTCTGATTTATTCCATATAACTATGTCAGATTTCACATCAGCTTTTTCAAGATATATGTAGATGTAAGTATTACATGATCGTAATGTATCGTATATAAATCATTTCCAACTGTTCTTTCAGGTTGATGTCCCCAGGATGTTTAATCTTTTACAGATGGTCCAGTAGATGTACTTACATACTGCATCATGTCTCGATTTGTAGTAGCCATCCCCCAAAAGAACCTTGCAACTTGATACCCGATGGCTCACACTTTCCAATTCCGTGTGGCAGAATCTGCATTTGTTTTTATTTCATATTTTCGTGGCGTTTTTTTTTTTTTTTACAAGAGAGGCACCACTTATGGAGACCTGAACGCCACTCTAGCATAAGCATTAATGAGTGTACGGTGGTTAGTCTGACAACAGCGTAGTGATTGGTGGTGGTGGAGGTGGTGGAGATAGTGGTGATGGAAGTTAGGAAAAAGGTTTGATGATTTACAGGGACCGCTCAACGAGAACTTATCTCTATTCTACTTGATGACGAGAATTTTGTAGTAACCAGGAAGCAACTCCACGATACAGAGATCTATGGACGGACAGTTTTAGAGAGGAATCATTGTTCACGGAACTTGCGTTTAGATCTGGGAACAGATAGAGATCGTGGAAATTATGGACAATGGTTGAAGATAAGGGAGCGTTTGCTGTGCATGTTTGCAGGCAGGACCATAGATTGAAGCCCAATCGAGTATCTGCCATTAAAATAATGATAGAGCAGAGATAGAATCGAAATGTCTATTTTGTAAGAAAGAAATTGCATGGAAGAAAAAAAAAAGGACATCACCTAGCAGGTTTCCTGTTGATAAATATATAAAGATAGGTGGAAGAGAGAGAGAGAGAGAGAGAGAGTGATAAACATTGTACAAAATGCGAGAAGTGAGAGTCGAACAACTTATAGTAAAAGAGGGTAAAAGCCATAAGGAAACTTATATGTAAAAAAAATAAATATTGTTCATTTTTCAAACTCAATCCCTAAACCAAAGAATATTTTAACGCATTTTGCGTGAGAAAAAAAAAGCCTTAGCGAAATAAACGTTGATTTACTCAACATTGATAGAACAACTGAAATATAATAATAATAATAATAACAAGGACAACAACAACAATAATAACAATAACACTACTACTAATAATAATAATAAACAAAAAAAAATTAACATAATGCATGACAACTAAATGAGACGAAGTTCAGAGAGTTTAATATTATATCCGCTAGTGTGCGCGTTAATGCGCAAAATAAAGGCAAAATGATGACGTGCTCAATAATTCATAAGGTGATTCTTTTCTCACGGCGTTACTGAAGGGTCCATAAATCTAGCCATGTATTAAACTGGCGGCAAACGAGAGTAGGACTGGCAATGGGAGTGAGACAAACGTCAACGGCCTCGCTTTGGTCTTTGAGCCGGGGTGAAAGGTCACTGCGAACGACGTTAATAGCCTTGTAGTTGTCTTTTAAATGTTCTCTCATTTCTCTTCCTCTTTGCCTGTCATCTTTGTCTGATTCGAATACAGCTTATTATGTTCGGTGCTTCGGTCCAGCACTACATGCCGGCTCTGGTCACTAAAAACGCTTCTGATGAGGATTTCGGTTGACAAATTAAATCCGTTATGTATATTCTCGCCAGCCATGCGATCAGCAGAAATCTCACCAGTTCACCTGTCACGTTCTATTTTTTTTTTTATGTGGAGGCCATGATTTCGGTTTTATTATTCATGTAACATCTGTCCGACCGAAAATAAGAGAAAAAACGGGAAAATGGTGAAGGACGGAGAAAATGGAAGGGCGTGACGAGCGGAGGAAGGAAGTAAAGGAAGAAAAAGAACCATGAATGCTAAAGATAAATATATAAAAACGAAGAAAAAAAAGGAGAATAAAAGTCTTAAAACAAAATCAGAAAGAGAAAAAGAAAGATAAACAGCAGTGTAGCAAATGTAATTCATGAGGCTTTGCCTCCTTTCGTTGGGGAGATGGATTTATTGCCTGTTATATGATCGCTCTTATTCCTGAAGGAGTGCTGTGAGATTCTACATATATTTTCTCCCCTTCAGAGTGGGCCTTTTAGGTCAGCTGGATGCTCCCTAGATAAGAAAACGATTTTAGTCTATTTTGCTCTCGTGAGAGGGATGGACATATGTCCTGCCATCATAATATAGTATGAATTCAAATATTATATTGTTGCCACTGTGTTCCTAGATAATTTTCTAGTCAGAACCCATTCTAGAAAGACACCAGGTATTTACGAGAGAGAACACTTGAAGGTTGTAAACATCCTAAGTGAAAGTGATTTTGTTTTAAAATCCACAGGGAATGAACTCACACACTCTCAGAAGCATACACCCAAACACTAACACAGACAACATGACTTTTATGTGTAAGTATACATTATATAACCATGGCAAATGAAAATATCTAATTAGCTGTCACACAAATCAAATACCAATTATCGGAAATTATGCAGTCATAATCCGTTCCTTAAGTAACAAACAAATAAAAAAGAATGATAAAGAATGACATATCGAAAGTTTTTTTTTTTTAAATTAAATGTTTTAATCAGATGATAATATCATGGACAATCAACATCTGATAATAAGGATTCACTCTTAGCTTAACAAGAATTTGTGTTATAATGTTTTTTATTTATTTTTTTATTTTGCAAAATAGAGATAACGAACTTTTAATTAGAGTTGCTAATGAATAGACCCATTTAAAAGGAATGAATATCTATGAATAAATTAATAAGAACGTAAATTATTTTGGCTATTTTTCTGAACAAAATTTTTCCCTAGTGTTATATGAAGATAAATACAAAACCTGATTCTCTCAGATTTTTCGGAATAAATTCTCTGTGCATATCAAAATGGTCAAAGTGAAACTTCCCAAGCTATGTCGGACCCTTAAGAGATCAGACTACACACGTGGACAAAATTTCCAGAAAATAACCCTTTTATCACTGCATGGGAATCTCCCTTTCCGATGTCTTCCCTTTAAGTTTAGAAGGACCATGGTTCCAATGGAAACCACTCAACAGCTTGCGGACAGGAATGGAGCTATAAAAGGTTGCTATGGCCGGACGGGGCTACACAACTGATCTAACCACCTTCCCATGTGGAGAGCAAGACCATATGATGCAACACTGCCTTGTTTGTCTTCTACTATCCAATCAGTGAAGCTTGAGAGATCTTGAAGATTAGAACAATAATGGAAATGACAGCGTAAAAACTGCAAGCAAAATATATGACCATATTTTTTTTACAAGGTAGTCACCACATATCAAGGCCCGGAAGCCACTCAGGGATAAGGGTTATTGCGTGTACATACTTCAAATATATGCAAAGAGGAAGAGAGAGAAGATGATGCGTTCCTATATCAGCATTTGGGGGGGCAGAGATTGGAAAAATTTATACAGCATCTTAGTCCATTTTATGGTGGATAAACGAATCTACCCCTCCCCCAATAATAATTTATTATATGATCGCGTGGATGATGTTGATACCAATAGGAACTGATGACCTGGACGTGCTAAGTTTGAATCTTCTCCGTACCATGGCTATATTTTTCTTATGGATATTGGCGCCATTCAGGTAACCTTTCTTTTAAGTACCTGATGCTAGAATAAAATGGTGAAACCATTCGTCATCAAAAGAATCGCGCCGGCTTTTGATGACCTGGTGATCTATGCAAATCTACTGAAGAAGCAATAAGATGCTTCAAAAACAGCAATATTTGTCGATCCATATTCTTCTCAAATGAAGATATGAGAAAAATTATAGAAAAACTGTTTGAATTATAATAGATCGACGAACCTAAACTAATAATTGATTAACGGAATACAGGATTAACGGATTAACGAACAAACGGATGTACAAACTAACGGATGAACGAACAAATGGTCTAACAGATTAAGCAAACAACAGACTAACGGACCAGTAGAGTATGGGACTAACAAATTACCAAACTAACGCACTAAAATATTTACAGAATAGCGTTTTAACAAACTAATGGTATATTAGAGTGACTAAATAACGGATACGCAGGCTAACAGACTAATTGACTGACAGATTAATAAATTAACATAATAACGAATTAATGTATTAACATATGAAATGAATAACAGACTAACGGAATAACCGACTAAAAGACACGCAGATTAACAAACTAATACATTAGTGGACTAACAGATAAACAAACTAACTCCTTAATATATTAACGAACTAACAAAGTAATGAAAGAAGCAGTTAACCAGACTAAGAATTTAATATCGTAATAATTAACAATCAGGTAGAAAATCATCATTCCTTTCCGATTTACACAACGGATCAAACAGTAACATAATACATAAGACAAAGCAAGTACTGGATAAACTAAAATACAGCACTCATGTAATAATCATTGAGAAGAAATATCTCCTTTAAAACCCAAAGATATTTAGTACAAATAAACATCTTTCCATTATGAATGATGAACGGTTCATCGTTGGTGCAAAAACACTTGGATACTATGTACAAAATTGTCAATAATTCCAACAATCTCCTCTCGAGACATTGCCCATATTTGGGCTTCGATAACCCTTGAATATGGAGTACAATTTTAATTAAAGATAACAATCAGTTTCAAAAGTTTACCGATCCGCTATTGATGAGCACAAATCCCTTAAAGCAGGGGAAATAAATAAGTCTCTCATTAAATCAAATAATAATGAAGGACAAAGAATGACGATTGATTATATCGAAGTATTTTTACTACTACTACTACTACTACTACTACTACTGTATACGAATCCTGATATAAAAAAAAATGAAACTTTTGTTTTTTTTTAAATTTCCTACAGATAAATCTTAATTACTTTCTTAATCAAGGACAGTTGTTGTTCGTTATGATATAAGAAACCGGACTAGCTTGGCTTACCAGCTGGATTTTTAAGTTGCTCGTTTCTTGTAATAAGGCGTTGAATATTATTTTATTCCCTTCGACGCCATTACTTCATCCTATCGGAATTTCAAAATATTTCGTCAATGTTATCGTTATTTTTTTCTTGCGGATTTGGGAAGTGTTACTAAATTCAAGCACAGAATTGGACTGATACTTATGCAAATAATGTGCGTCGTTTTTCTTCGAATAAACCAGAGTGGAGCAATACTTAAGAGGTCATGGTTTATTTACTCGGGAGTCACGAATTGTTAAGCCGTAAAGACCACTCAAGGATAAAGATTAATGTGTTTGACCGAAGTATTGGTAACGATGATTGGAACTAACATTTCATTTTTAAGGAAGACGGCTCAACAACATTTAACTTGGAAACAACCACGCTGTTGTCATCTGGGAAACAGTCTTGTTGTAATGTGTTCCACAGACGGACAGTTCTTTGAAAGGAAATTTTCTCGTGTAAGTCCAGTTAAAATTTGGATACACAGAGAAAGAAGGAATACTTAGTAAAGAAGAGGAGAGGATAGCCTCCATTAAATTTCAAGTTAGTATTTTATTCTCTCCATGGAGGAAAGGATACTTGGAGCGACCTATTCCCAGATGACCCATTCGAGTCTTATACAAGTTAGAATTACACCAAGAGAGAGAGAGAGAGAGAGAGAGAGAGAGAGATTTTCTAGGGAGGTAGAATGACCTAACCATTTTCCAGAAGACAAGTGTTTCCCTTCAGTTTCAAAAGATAATGGATACCTCATGTAAGGGGAACTGCACGTGTAATTGTGAGACCGGGATTGCGTAATTCCAACCACACCTCTCCTGAATCGGCACTGCTTGGGTTCAGTAGCAAGAGGCATTGCTAGACTACTGGAAACAATACCGAGATAAGCGGAGAGAACATATAGAACCAGGAATTCCCAAATAGTTACCTGTTTTAGCACTGATTGGAATTAACGGTGCTTAACTTCGATGATCTAATGGAAACGGTGTGCTAACATGAATTTGACCGTACCGGGAGACCATAGCAACATATTTGATGCAAGTATGCAGCCCTAGACATGCAGCTTCATCATTAAGAAATTAGACATTTATTTTAACTGAGGTCAAGTGATAGTTCAAGCGTTGGTGGTGAAAGGAGTGAATCTTAGTTTTACATGTATCAAAAGTAACCAAACATACTTTCCGTCATTACATTCCGTGCTCCAAATCGGAAGAGAGAGAGAGAGAGAGAGAGAGAGAGAGAGAGAGAGAGAGAGAGGTCATTAATGCTTTTCTCAATGCTTTTATATGCGGTTGAGTGTCACCTGCATAAATATAAATGATTGATCTTAAAATGTGATTTGGGATATCATTGGTAAAGATCAGAAAGAGAGTTGAAGCCAGAACAGATCCCTGTGGCACGCCAGCATAATACAACGTTCTGTCATTTATTTGTTACTGCTTAGCGGAATTATCTTCATTTCAGCTAATTTTGGAAAAGCTTTTTAGATTGAGACCGAATAAGCCACTAAAGAAATGTTTCTAGTAGGCGTTGGAATTTTATATGTGATGTGTATGACGCATGGTTCTTGGTTTATAGATTATAATCCAATGAAGCTACTCTTTATAAGATAGTATTTAATAACAAGTAAAGTCATACATAAGTATAAATTCGCATTTATACATTTTGTTTAAACAAGTGCACGCATGATTCAGATGCGGCTTTATACAAAATTCAACAACTTTAGGCTACATTGAATATACTGAAAGTAAGAAACGAATTCAATACTGGGAAAAGTCTTAAAATGAGTTCATCAAAATCTTAGATACGATACATTATAGAATGACAATATGAATTTTGTAAAATTAAAAAAAAATAAATAAATGTCAAGATTTAAAAATAGATTATGGCACTCTGCTAACACCTAACCCATGAAAAATGAAATCCCACATTTTAAGTCGACTTTGGAAGCCGAATCGGTGATTGTGTCGAAATCAAAATGATAGAACAGAATCAATTATTCTCCACGTTAAAAACGACCCTGGTGTCGAACTCTGTCCCGTGGGGAGGCATTGTAAATAGGAACAGAATCAATTATTGTCTTGAAATCGGTAAAAGTATTAGGATATCAATAATTTATATATATATATATATACATATACATATATATACATATATATACATACATATATATATACATACATATATACATACATATATACATATATATACATATATACACATTGCTATACATATCTCTATGTGTGTGTATTTGTATATGTGTATGTCTATGTACGCCTTTCTGTCCCTATATATGTGTTTTTTTCATTATTCGCCATCTCTCTCTCTCTCTCTCTCTCTGTATATCATATATACATATGTGTGTGTGTGTGTTAGGGAGTGCCTGTGTATATATCTCTTGTGTGTACTTCTTTGCGCCTATGTTGTGCTCTGTCTTTACATGTTTGTGTCTGTGCAGGTTTGCATATGCGCCTATTTTCCTACTTATAAATGTGCGTGCGTACGTGTGTGCGTGAGTTTGTGTGTGCATGTATGTGTGTACGTATGTGCACATATTTGAACTTTTCCTGACATTCTCATCACTGTTTTCTTGATTCTTTTGGTCCCATCAAATTAATATTCATTTTCAATTTCCTACGTTTCCCGCTTTTCAAAGTAGTCTCCCTCCTCCGGCAACCGACACACGAAGCCACCCGCTCCACGGCGTTAACCATCAAACCTCGACATCAACATCGTTCCGTTCCACCCCACAATCTGAATTTCAAACGCTAAATCGTAGCTCAAACACAACAAACAAACAAATAAGAATTCTTAATAAAAAAAAAGGAAACAATGTTCCCTAAAATTTATTCCCAGAACATCCAATAATTTTATCCCTCATTTCAACTGACCGAATACATACTTACATCTGTTACTATGGAAACGCCAGAACACAAGTTTGGAGTGAGTGATTAATTAAATTACGGACACCCGAAAGAGGCGCGCGAAGGAGGCTAGAGAAAATAGGAAAAACTAACGGCAACAATAATGCCTGGAAGATGACGAGACTTGCAAAAAGGGACTTTGCCGGGCATTCTTATAATCCCTTCCCTGTTATTTTCTTTATTTTATCCTTTTTAAAATCTTATTCCGGGACCGACCCCTAGGGAAACTCCTGACCCAAGAAGTTACGCATCACATGGCTAACACCTCCGAACAAATAGACAACCGCCAGTCACACTCATCATCATCATCATCATCATCATCATCATCATGATTATGTGGAGGTCGCACTGAGGTAGGAATAATGTCCTTGTATTCACTGGATAATTATAGTTACCGTCGCACAGTCAATAGTCTATGACGATTATAGGAGAGGCGATGACGGAGGACACCGGATTAAACTAGCCTACTTCAAGATAACGATCACTGGAATGTGATATAAGAAAAAGCATTCTCCGTAATGATATAGAAAGCACTCAAGATAGTAGTCGTATATATACGAAGCCATGTATATCTGATTTCTTTCAAGATGGTTGCTTTTTGCGTTTATAAATTTTGTAGTTGTATTCATTTGTCTGCCATAAAGAGTACCAAGACGGTTTAGTTTCTGAATTTTTCAGATAAAGATACATTTGTATTATTTGTGTAATTCAGGCTACTATTCTCATCTTTAGCGTTATTTAACAACGTTTCTGCCGATGTAAACTGTGACTTTCTTCAACTTTTGGGAACTAAGTAAAATTCAGTTTTAAGTGAAACTCTTCTGGAGGTTGATGGTTAAATCCTCAGCGTAGGCAATATTAAGAATAGAATTGTGAATTACTGAAGAATTCTACCCGTCATAGCTGACGGCACTAGATCATACTAACCCGGTGTCTTGGATAAAGGGTTCCATTCGAAATTATTTGCAGATGTCGTAAATTCTATATAAGGATTTCCGAGTTCTACAAGTACGCCTGAGTTTATATCGAGAAAGACGTTAACAGATTGACATTAAAAATGCGAATCGTGTAACATAGCGCGGACGGCCATATTCACTTACCGAGCCGTGAGCGAAATGACGTCACGGTAAGGAAAAAGAAGCCTATGAAAAAGGGAGAGAGAGCACGTTCGGGAAAACGACGACGTTAGATACGTGGATGGCGTTTGAAAGCACGTTCGAGAAAACTATTAAATGAGAGACGTCACAGCTGTAAGGAGTAGTCACTCGTGGCAGGAGAATAATAAAATAAATGCCGTTGTTTTAATTTGAATGAAAAATTACGCATCAAGTGCGCTTGAAAGCCAAATTACAACGTAATAGTAGGAAAATAAACAAATATTTTACTTGTAAGTATGTTCCTATATGGAACTCACAACCTTGAGGTTATTCTCGCGTTGCCTACGCACAGTTCCAACATTTTAAAATACAACCGTTGAGATCCAATGCGCAGCTCTTTACAAACAGACTTTTCTTTCTCCAACTTTACAACATGGCAAGAAAGAAGAAAAGGAAAAAAAAGAAAACAACATACTGAGGATGGAGTATAGCTCTGAAATATATTTATGTTATAAATTTCAAACAAGTAAAATATTTGTTTATTTTCCGTATATTACGTTGTGATTTGACTTTCAAGCGCACTTGATGCGTATTTTATTTTGTTTAAATGCCGTTGTATATATATATGTAAAAAAAAAAAAAACGGATTTGAAGTTTTTTCTATGGTTTGTCTACTTTGCGATTTATTCCCGGACAAGATTATAATATTAGTCCGAATAATCCAAATAATGCAAATTTATCTTAATCTAATAAAATCCATCCAAACAATTTTTTACTCATTAAAAACCACCCTTAGTGCATGATTAATTATTCCTCTTAATTTCAGTGTAATATGACCAGTAATTTAAGAGTTTATCGATTAGATATTTACTGACACCCATTACATCTACTGTTTTATTTATATAAAATAAATGAAAACATCTATTTAAATGAAATTTTCGACATAACGCACTTTTATATCGGTATATAAGCATTTAAAAAGTATTTTTCTATTTGTCGAGAACTTAGGAATTTGACACTGAAAGTACACAAGTTCTATTGTTTTTCGAGAAACTGTTTTATTTTAATGCTCGAATAAGTGTAGTGAGAACGTTGGCAGGTGTGTATAAATATTGGTTATAGAAGCATCGGTTAATGAAATATTTGAAGTAAGTTAATAACTAGATAACGAGACGCAAGTGATTTTTTTTTCAAATAAGCATAAGATTTCTAAGCATACTATTCTTTGAGATTCATAAAAAATAAAATTCAGGATCTGACAAGTTTCCGAAGAGTTTATGTCGTTTTATAAAATAGAGCATCTATTGCGGAATATTTATGTGGGCTTTATCAGGGGTGGGCTATATTGTCTGATGAAAATATTTTTGACACTAATATTGTTCTGTGTCATTAAAATGGCCAAGTGCCTTCAGTATTTTGTAACACATTAGTGTCTTTTTATTAATTGCCAACTTTTTCCTCTTCTTAATATAATCTAAGAAAAAACAGATATATTCTTGGACAGATGAATCATTGAAAGCTTATATATTATTAGCAATAAGTTTTACAACAAAGCTTATAACATGTATTTAAGTCCTGATATTCTTCGATCTTCTTTACCGAATTATTATATTTAAAATAGAATTTATAAAATTAAATTTAATTATTACACTATCGTTCGATCATTAAACAAAATGGTTCTAAAACCAAGGCAAAAATGAAGAAAATATGAGTTTTCTTGTTTAGGAAGATTGGCCAAACAAAGCGGAAACAAATTATTCACAGTGTTAATCGGCCTCAAAAGGAATCAGTAAAAATTTAAACAATGATTCAAATTACGGAAAAGAACACTGTAATTAATTGAAATATATTTAAAAAATAATAAGTCAAACTTTTTAACTGTACGTTTCAATGTTTAATAATATACTTAACCGCAAGTGAAGTCAATTTCCTGAAGGCGTAGTATTCTAAGTAAATTAAAAAAAGATGCGTCGATAATTTAGCAATAATATTCACTTGTGGCTAGATGGCGTTTGCATCGAAATGTGCAGAAGCGCGTAAGATTCATATACACTTCTGACGATCGAGTTTATTTTGAAACTTCAGCGAAGTATACGCCTCTATTAATAATGTATATAAAAACTTTGACCCCTGTTATGACCCCTTAAAATTTATTGTTTTGGGCTCAAATCAAGTTATTAAGTTAGATTCATGTCCAAGGAACCTATATCTAAAATTTCAAGTGCGTAGACCCAAAATTGTCGGAGGAGTTTGGTAGAGTTCTCAAGGGTCAAATCGTTGATCTTTGACCCCTTAATCGCCAAATTTCTGGCCCAAGAACGATCAGATAGATTTTTCCAAATCTCAGTACCCTGTATATCAAATTTCGAGTCTATAGACTAAAAATTGACAGAGTTATTGCGTAGGGAAATGTACACAGACACACACACAGACAAGTTCACTTATATATATATATATCGATTATTGTTTCTACAGTCAAACTACGTCGCAGCTCACATAAGCCAGGAAAGCCTAAAAAAACGGAAGTTCGAGTTTCGCTCTCATTTAGGCTCATCAATTTAACTCATCCGAACTCTGGATTCGAAGCACATATCTCTTTCATGCGAAACGAGCACTTTGCTATTTTTAGCAACCGCGCCACGCACAAGAAAGTCTAATGGCTAACACACATCAAACAAACTACGACGAAATCTCATTATGAAATGTACCTATTTCGTCTAAAAATAAATGGTGTGATCATGCAACCAATGACAACCAAAGCTGGTGTCTTGCAAATAACTCTTTTACAACTCCCAGGACGATACCATTCCGCTAGCTAAGCCAGAGAGAAAATTAATATTAGAATTTTTAGAGTATTAGAGATGACATAATGATTTCCACAAACTACGTCGCAGCTCCATAAGTCATGAACGCCAGAAAAGTAAGTCAGTGACTCAGATTTCGAGTTAGTTTTCCTGCCTAATGTTAGCTACGATGTTGTTTGTCTGTGGAAATAATTATACCACGTCTCACATTATAAAAAAAAAATCATATATATATTAAGGCTTCCTTCAGTCATGATAGACTATGGGTATCCACTGTAAGGGAGCCTGCGCGTGCAATTTCTGTGGCAAAGGTTGCGCAATCACCCACCACACTTTTCCTGAGTCGACATTGTTGAATACCAGTGGCAAGTGGAAGTTCAGGACGATGAATATATAAAATAAAATACGTATTATATACGTTTGAAGCAAAAAAAAAAAAAGAAACGCATTATTACAAAATAAACAGACATTTATTTTGTTTGAAATTTATATTGAAATTCATAAATATATATCGAAGGAAACCTTCATCTTCAATCTGTCTTTATTTCTTTTTGTCATGTTGTTGTTGGAGCAGAGAATCAGCAAGCAGACGTCCATTTGTTGTTTTTACGGTAGTTTTTTTAAATCTCGGAACGGTGCGTATAGTCACGCGGGATTCACGTTAAGATTTTTGTTCTTTAGAAGCGCTGGTTGAGTTTGAATAAAATAAAGTACGTATTATATACGTTTGAAGCCAAAACAACGCATAATTACAAAATAAACCGACATTTACTTTGTTTGAAATTTAAATTGAAATTCATAAATATATTTCGAAGGAAACCTTCAATGAATGGGTTTGTAAAAAAGTCATACACAAACATACCCATACTCCCCATATATATATATATATATATATATATATATATATATATATATATATATATATATATATATATATATATATATAATGTGTGTGTATGTGTATAATTATTTTCATACCTATAGGCACTAGTGTTTCATGCTTTTGAAACCATCAACACATTTGGTGACGATTGCTATTGGTTTTGAGATTCAAATCCAGCTACATAGTCACCTTTGACTCCATTGGGCAGGAACGTTAGCTCTAGGCCAATAAAAACTGCAATGAGAATTCACGGAAATTAACTATACATGTTAAATGCATACACAATGTTAAGACAGTAAATATTGATGTATATATATATATATATATATATATATATATATATATATATAATGAAAATTACAATTGAATTTACCAAAATGATCCAAGATGGTAAAATTAAAGTAAATTATAAATATTAAAGTATTAATATTTATAAAATTATCGCAGCCAGATATAAAAGCTCGATAAAACCAAATAGGAAATAGAGCTTATTATATGAGCAAACAGTTAATAAAATATGTTAAAAAGCACTTTGAAATGAGTTAAAACATATTTAATCTGAAAGGGAAACACTAGATAAATGGATAGTCCTTAATCCGCGGAATTTCGAAGAAATACTCTCCTTCTCATCAGAGGGTAGTAATTAGCAAAGTGCGGGATCGGATTTTGCATGCAGAAGTATTTGATGAAACAACAAGTTAGTCAAAGATCTTACTTGAAAACAAAATAAGTTAAGCAGAGGGAATATGGTAAAGAAAAAGGTGATTACCCATGAATGGATAGTCTGGTGGAAGATAAAAAATCCAGTGACGTTAAAATCCAAATGTATCAAGAAAGTTAAAAGAATTTCCATTTGTACAAGTAAAATCCAAGGAAATCCCGTAATTGGAAGAAGATGGTGCATAATAATCCAAAGGCAGAAATCCATGGAATAATTCACAAAAACGTGTACAAGGAAAAAAATAATATTAATAAAAGAAAAATAAGATGTGCTTTTCACTCTACTTCCGAGACATAACTATAAATAAAAAAAGATCTGGGAAGAGAAAGGAGAGAGAGAGAGAAAAATCATACACATATAGATCACCCAGAGTGGGAGTGTATATGGCCTTAGTCTTCTTAAAGCTAACTGCCAGTTTGAAGCAGGTACAAGCATTTGTGAAGAGATTCATCACTAATTGCATATATACTGAGGAGTATATCACCAGGTCAGCATCATCAGCACACAACAGCCCCCTAACAAGTCCATCACTAACAAGAATTTTGGCTTGGAATCTTCTGAGGTTAAATACCTTTCCACTCGTTCTGAATCTAATATAAACACCCATATCATAATCACGGAAACCATACCAGAGCACAGCAGCTAGAAAACGCGAAAACAATGTTGGTGCAGGTATATCACTTTGCTTCACTCCATCACCAATGGGAAATTCTTCTGATGGCTGAACATTGAAGTTAACGTGACCCTCCATACTATGATGAAGTTGCTTGAATTTCTCTGTAAAACCAGGTGCACAGCCAAATCTTCCCAGCACTTTTCAGAGAGCCTCAAGGTTGACTGTGTCAAATGCCTTGGTTAAGTCCACTAACACCTGGCAAAGAGGCATACACTGCTCAATACACTTTTCCAAAAACTGTCTAGCAGAAAACACCATATCCAGAGTCCCTCGGCCACTTCTAAACCCAGGATGAGATTCCAGACGGATATCAGGGCAGATATACTTCTCCAATCGGTTTGTCAAGAGCCGTGCAAATACCTTTCCAACCGAACTCAGCAGCGAGATACCTCGATAATTTCCACAATCAGACCTTGCTTCCTTTCTATTGTACAACATAATCAGGATGGCATCAATCGAGTCTTGGGCAACCGGGTAACCCAACCATACTGACAGCATGAAAGAGTGGACCGCACAATGTACATTGACACCACCATGTTTCAGCAGCTCAGTAAGAATGCCTTCCAACCCAGGGGCTTTGTTCGAGTTTTTCAGTCAACTGTTTCCATGAGAGTCGGTTCTGCGCGAAGTTCATGACGAAAGAAACACTGAGGGCTTCTTTTTATTGCAGCAACGTGAACATTTGATGGGCTGTGAAAGAGATCACGAAAGTGTTCATGACATCTATGTATAATTTTATCCGAGGTTTTCAGCAAGGTTCTCTCATCCTTCGCCAGGGGTGGTGTATTGAAGAGGATTTCGGACCATAAGCTTCACGAAGCAAAGCTTAAAATGTCTTAACATCTCTATGATCGTAGGCTGTCCGTATATCTCTGATGAGGTCAGAGTACCGCTTTTTAATTTTTTTTATTTAGCGCACACAAAACTGAACCTCATTCAGTACAGAAGAGAAATGGGCAGCGAGAACTGGCCTGTTCAGAGGTGACAATTTGTGGAATTTCAAATGAGCTTCCCGCTTTCTATCAATTTGAAGAAGTGTGAAATTTCTGTTGATCAATAGATTATTTATTCAATAATTTTTACACAATCGAGAAATAAGAACTATAAAAGGAAGTACATATACATATATATATGTATGTATATATACATATATACACCCATATATATACATGTATATATGTATATGTATACATATATATACATATATATATGTATATATATGTATATACATATATACCCCCATATATATATATATATATATATATATATATATATATATATATGTAAATTTGGTTCGTTAAAAATGAATAAAACTATATTTCTACGTTACCAATTTATTTGAAATTTTCAGACACCCCATCTTTAGAGTCGAGGCATGTTTTTATGTTATTAAAATAAATTTACCTCGCGAATTATTAAAATATTAAATAAGATAAATATATATATTTTTTAACCGTTAGTGCAAATGTGTTCTGTTGATAAAACTGAACTTCCGGTTCGATTCATTTCACAGCCACGAATTGATGAAAGATTTCATTTTCTCGATAAGTAAAAAAAACAACAACAAAAAAAAACATAATTCATTTGTTTATTTTCCAAATTTTTTAATTTACACATTTTTTCTTTATTATATAAGGCCCCCCCAAAAAGTTTGTCGCTTGCTTTTTGAGGGTTTTTTTTTTTGTTTTTCGATATAAGATTGGTTGGTAAAGTACAGTTTTTTTTTGTCCGCGCTATTTTTTAAATCGTATTTCCAGGTTTAATTACAGTTTTATTATACGTTTTTTTTTCAATTGTAAGGTTAAAATACACCATCCCCTCCCCATGTTAAGAATGGCTTTTTAAATAATAGCGTTATTATAATTTAATAATAGAATGATAACGTTATTTAGAAAGTCATTCTTAACATGGGGAGGATGTTTTGTTACTATTCTATAGTTTCACCTAACAATTTAATAAATAAAAGATGGTACTTATGCAGAGAAGGTACCGTGCTGAAATAACGCTATTAAGAAAGCCATTCTTAACATGGGAAAGGGAGAGTGTTCTGTAACTATTTTATATTTTCACCTAACAATTTAATAAACAAAAGATAGTACTTATACAGAGAAGGTACCGTGCTGAAATAATACCGTTATTTAGAAAGCTATTCTTAACATGGGGAGGGAGTTTTGCATATATTCTAAAATATGAATGCTTTTTCTTTATTAAAGAAATTGGGTACTCGTGCACTTATTGATCCGTGCTGAAATAATAACGTTATTATTTAAAAAGCCATTCTTAACATGGGGAGAAGAGGGTGTTTTGTAACTATTCTGGACTTTCTCCTAACAATTTAATAAACAAAAATTAAACTTAAGCAAACAAGGAACAGTACAGAAGCATTAACATTATTTAGAATACAATTGAATAAGAAACAAAAAACTTTAATTAAACTTGGAAATACGATTTGAAAAATAGTACGGATCTGTAAGTGCATTAGCACCATAAATTTGTCTAATTCTTAATTTCTTATGTTATTGGAAAAAAAAAGTAAATATGAGGAATTACTCCACCCTCGAAAATTCCTTTAAAATTACCACTCCTATAGATTTTTGGGGTCGCTGAAAACGAAAATAACCTTTATAATTAAGGCAAACGAGCAGTTTCCAAGATATGAAGAAATGTTAGTTTAAAAAAGTGAAGGATCATTTTTCCATAATAATTTAACGTAAAATGATCACCCACTTTGTGGCCACGATTTTTGGGGTGGGGGCTTTCTTTCTACCCTTGGAAAATCCTTTAAAATTACCTGCTTAAATTGGTTGGAGGGGCGGGGGTCGGCCGCCAACTCCCCCCCCACCCCCACACACACAGAAAAATGCCCCTCTCTCAGGTGGCCAGAAAGTGGGTGCTCATTCTAAGTTAAATTTAAATTGAAAAGTGATCACCCACTTTTCGAAAAAGTAATTTATTCATATCATGAAAACTTTCTTTTTGCGACGGAAACGGTTTGCAGATTCGTTTTTAGTACACTGAAATCTACAATAAAATATTTCGTTATATACGAACATGAGACGGGCCTTAAAGTAAAATAATACCGGATTTTTGAGCCAGATTTGCCATTTAGTTGTATAATATCCTCAAACCAGGTAATCACTAAATGGGACTCTTAAAAGTCGTTACCTGCATCGATCAAAATTTAAAACCACTGATTATATGTCAGCCTACATAACAGTAACATATATTGAGTAAGTTCCTAACAGTATTTTGTGTAGTTTTTTAGTTTAAACTCATTTTCCCAAAATTTCCCCAAACTTAACGTGTTCGATACAGTCTGCCGCCATTTGTATTTTTCAAATATACCGATAAACACTGCATGTTTTTGAACTGATTAAACATTATACATTACATAAAACACTACAATCTTATCCAGTTAGGTAGAACATTTACTTTTCTTGCCTTTGATAACATTTATTTGTTATATATTCATTTTTTGACAACTTCTTTGTATCTGTTAATACAAACCCTTTTCATTTAATGTAACGTTTAGTCAGCTCGAAAAACAGTGTTTATCGGTGTATTTGAAAGATACAAATGGTGGCGGACACTGTTGATTATGTTAATTTTGAGAAAGTGAGTTAAAACTAAAAAACTATACAAAATACTGTCACAAACCCACCGATTATGTCAGCCTATGTCATGGTAACATATTCGGTGGGTTTTTGACACTGTATTGTATAGTTTTTAGTTTTCAACTTCATTTCCCAAACTTAATGTATTCAACAGTTTACAACCATGTCTGTTTTTCCATCCGATTAAACATTTTACCTTACATAAAAAACACTAAACAATTATCCAGTTAGGTAGAAATGTAACTTACCTTACCTTTGCTTCCATTTGTTTTTGGACAACTTTTTCGAATCTGTGTATAGTAACCCCCCCATCACTCAAATATTAATTACTAACTCACATTTTTGTACACAAAAAAAACAAAACATTTAGCGTTTCAACGTTAGCTTTATCCACTGATTGTTGGTCGAGCCCAAGCAATGATTGACGGTAATCCTGAGGATCAGGATCCAATTCTGCAAGAGTACCATTTTTTTCATTTTTTTTCTTTTTTTTTTTTAGAGTGGATTGCTGTACTAAGAATATAAGAAACATGCATTTTCTCTTTTTATTAGAATTTTCCATTACACCAAATTTAACCACAGCAAAGCGTGGCAGGGTACAGTATATATATATATATATATATATATATATATATATATATATATATATATATATATATATATATATATATATATATATATATATTGTAATTTTTCAGTATTTCGAATTGTCATTCTTATTTCCCGGTTCAATCTGTGAACGAAAGTTTCATAGTCGTCTTCGTTATTCTGTTTTGTTTTGTTTTTTTGTTGTGTTTTGCAAGTGCTTTCGATTGAGTTTTCAACAATCGTCTTAAGGCAGTTTCAATTATCGTTCGTTTAAAATCTGGATGCTTTTATATGCTTCTGTTAAAATTACATTTAAATTTCTTAAACTAGTGATTCGTCTTGTGTGTAAAATAATTATATGTTTTTTTAACGTGTTAAGAACGTGGTTAAATTAAATGGCAATAGTTTTAAGGGTGTGATTTTCAAGATGGTATAGAATTTACAGTTTTTTCATTTTTATAATAATTTATAACTTTACATTACAACACACACACATACACACACATATATATATATATTTATATATATATATATATATATATATATATATACATATTTCTAAACAGAGAATGTGGGCAGCTATGTTGTTTTAGGTGTTGGAAAACTGAGCTTGTATCGGAAAGGTGTAGGATAAATCGTCTGGACAAAGTATTAGTCGTGTGTTCTTAACGCGTTAAAAAACGTATATATTTTTTACTCAATCGAGAAATAAGAACGACAATTCGAAAATTGAAAAATTACAAAAATGCTCATTAAGCAAGAACACTCGTGCTATTCTACAATACTTGTCTGAATGAAAACATGATGCCTTAATACAATATATATATGTGTATGTGTGTGTGAGTGTGTGTGTGCGCGTGCGTGTGTGTGTGCGTGTGCGTGTGTGTATGATGACCTTCAGTATGTCTTAAGACCCCACAAATACACTAGCCACTATAAGAGTACTGCTGCGGATAATCTATATTAAAGCAAATTTTGCGCAATTTGCGACCACACTACGCCTGGACTTATATTTATTCAATAATAAGTTCAGTACTACTGAAAGAAATGCCGGGTAAACAAAAAGCGTCATATTTGGAACTTTTCTTTTGCCTATATTTGAAACTAAGGTTTTAGAGTCTAGTTTGTTTTAACCTTATCTTTATGAAAGGTGTATTTAATCAAACCTTTCACAAACTTATTTCTGAAAGTGATGCTGAAGTTTCTATCTTAATACTGGCACTCTAAGTTCATTGACCGCTCCTATAGCTACTAAACAACACTATTATATATATATATATATATATATATATATATATATATATATATATATATATATATATATATATATACGTTTTTGTTAATATACATACCTACAGCTTTTATATGCACGCACTTAATAAACCGGAAGTGATAATGTCATTGAGAAAGGAAATCGCCAATAATTTTCTCATAAGCACATTATCCTACCTTCCGCCTGACTCCGAATGTACATCTCACTACTGCCATAACCGATTGTCTAAAAAGGACCTAAACTACATAAATCGCCGCAAATATTCATGATATTCTCTCGCACCCGAAGTTATGATCTACTTATGATTAATTTAGGGGTCATTATAAACTCCTTTTCTATTCTCTTTTCTCTTCCTTGCCAGTCCGTTTTTCATCAAGTGCGGCCATTTTTTTCTTTCTGTCGTTTGGTCCATGTGTTATTCCGTCCATACGACAGTTTCCATGGATAAGATTTAATAAAGAAAAAAATATCTACAATTGCCCAACTGGAACGCATCGAACGGCTTTATATATTTCGTTGTCTTATACATTGTTAACGAAACATTTGTGCTTTGAATGATTACTTCTTTTGCAGGAATCAAACAACCCCAAGTTACAAACCGTTTATTTTCACTCCTTCTCTGTCTCGCTTCGCTCTATACGTTACCCTCTCTCTCCCTCCTTATCTCTCTCTATATATACACACAAACACACACACATGCGCGTGCGCACACATACACTAACACACAGACGCACATACACACATATATATACATATATGTATGTGTGTGTATATTGTCCATCTATCTCCATATTTTCAAACTCTATCTCCTCCGAAAATAAAAGTCGCAAAGCTGCGCTTAGGAACTCAAATGATTCGACCTTTTTATGGACCGTTCTGTTATGGACCTTTAGCCGGTTAAAATAGTGTTTAAGGGGTCAAAAATTGCTAAAAATTTTAAACAATCGTTATACATTTGGTACATTCATCTTAGTTTAGTTTTAATTTTTCATTAGTTCATATGCGTGTCACGTTGGTAGAATGGTAACGTCCCCAGCTTTTAATACTTCTGTTTCGTTTATAGCTGAAGGCAACCAAATACGTTTATTTTTTACTTTTGAAATCACGATTATAATATATACGAAATCTGGACATATTCAAATATCATATTTAAGCATGTTTTAGCGAGTAGGCAAAACCTGGCGCCCCCGTCCGCTAGTGTATACATATATTTATATATAGCGATACGACGATTCCAACATTTTTTTCTTGATTTCGATACAATTGCCGATTCTGTTCTAAAGTTTCGAGTCCGATACAATTACCGACTACGATTCCGATTCTTTTTAATTTCTAAATATAGAGTTGTATTGGGAGAGACTTTCCACAGAAACATAAACTGTGTACACGGATTTTCTAACTGTAGAAATACACATTTGGAGATGATCGATATGTTACATGATAAGGAATGTCCCCTTTTCATGTAAGTATAAAAACAGAGAGATTACTTAAAATGAAAATAAAATGAGAGAAAGCAGAAATTGAACCTTGGATATAAGTTTTAAAGAACAATAGGTTTAAATGGAATGTCCAGTAAATTGTTAATTCTGATGAAATAAATAATAAATAAACTATTCAATTGTTAGAAAGAATGTGGATAATAAAATATGGGTTAAATAAATTAGATATGTAGGTTGAATTCCTTTGTAAAAACATCAAAGAAAAATAGGTTATTGGGAAATCATAATGTCGGAAACGTGCAAAGTCGCGCATGTTGAAACACGTGAATTTTGCTCGCGTTGGCCGGACATGCATGGATTTCTCAATATAGGAAGTGAGAGTTAGTTAGATAGAGAGTCAGTGAGAAACTCAGAGAGAGTCTGGAGTTTGAAATTCGAACGTCTAGGAAGCGAGACGGTCACTTTGAAACTAAAATGTGAAGCTTTGAATTCTTGATGAGAAAACCACGGCCGGTTGTGAAGAAATAAACTCATCATGTGTTTTGATAAAAGCTCGTCTTTGTGTTTGTGATTCTTACAAAAAGGTAAAGTGAATTGTTATTATATGTCTGTGTTATAAAATTTCGTGACATACACATCTCATATCCACAATGTGAATCTACATCTCATATCTACACTAAGACTGTCTGAACACTATCTCCTCCCTCAAAGAGCTTTCTCATTCCATCTACACATCTAAGTAATGAACTTTAATATATATGGAACGTCATAACACGAACACGGAACGAACAATCTCTCTCACAACATCCTACTCTCACTAAGATACAAAATCACTTGTAATAAAACTCTTTCTATGCATCACTTGTAATAAGAAACTCTCTACTCTAAGACTCACTCTTAAAACTCTCTCTGAATAAGACCCATATATAACAGATATATTTTAGTTTTACTGGCAATTTAAAATCAACAAGTATTAATCATTTCATCATTAATACGAGCTATTGAAAATTAACATTTAACCAAGAATAAACAAATAAAAACAATGGAAAGAATCGTTTTTGGCATCGGAAAATTTATATTATTCTATGTGTCCACATAAACGATATAAGGAGATTTTTATTTTAAAAGTCTTCAATACGTGAGTAGGGCTAGGTAGTCAATAATCAAGATATATGGCAATTAAACTACACACTATTTTCTGTATGTCATTCTCACCTGGAATCGTGAGGCAAACATGATATAATTTCTATTACTTACTGTACGTGTATATCCACGTGATGTTTGGTTTGGCTAGGTAACCAATAAGATTCATTTAATTCCTGCCCATGAGTTGAAGTGTTCGTTAGTCAATGACTAATTTTTAGTTAAAAGCTACATCCTATTCTAGTGTTATGTTTTACATAGTTTAACGCATACTTTTATTTCGTGAATGTGTTCAATTAATAATTTAGCTTATCTTGACACGTGCGAGCCTGGAGGACCTTTTTTATTAATAATAATTTTATTTCATATTTTCCCATGTATTGTGGTCCTAGATATGACCTTAAACTATATCCGATGGTGAGCTTTAGGGGAATGTGGAGCCACTCTTTAATTGCCATTGCTTCCAGGTCCAATCTGACCCAGAGCGAAGTACCTGTTAGGGTCACAACTATGGGTTAAATAGAAACCGACTTGAAAAAATATATATTCTATTAAAAAGTTTTTCTTCAAAATAACTGGATTCGACATTAAATAACCTGAAAAGAGTTGATATGCCGTAAAACAAAAGCAACCAGCAAACCCATGTATTGTTTCCATGAAGTAAAGTGTGTTGTGTAATTAGTTGTACGCCATTTCACTTCTGATTTTTGGAGTCCTTAACGTTTAGAGTTTCAAGTTGCTCGTGTAAACATCATCCAAACTGGTCGCCCTCATTTCTACATATTTCTGATACTGTCGTATTATTTTTAATAAGGGGTTCTCGCTTTCTTTGGGCTCCACGTTATAAGTTGCTAGTGTTGGTTAATTCTGCGTGGTTTGTTATTGAAAATACTTACATGATTGCGATATTTGATTTTAAAATATACAAACCTCATACCTATGTAACACGTCTTGTTATTTGGGATTTGTTTGGCCAATATAGAAGTATAATAAAAAATGCTTTTAGTTAGACATATGTTTTGTAAGGGGCAAATATCCGAGTTCTACAGTTATAACTTTTCATTTCGGTAGTAATTTTTTATTTATTTCTACTTGCATAATTGCTATTAGGGTTGTTATTGCTGCTATTTATACCTGTTTGAAGTTTGTTTTCCTTCGTGTTTTTGATTCGCTTTACAAATTAAGGTCATTCTGACATGCACTAATGTGACTCTTAGCAGTATGAACACTAGCCAACTACAGGTCCTATTTATTGGCGTGAGATCCATGCTATGTAATAGGTCATCGCTTCCTTTTTAATAATGGTTTAAATCTCTTTTCAAATGCATAATAATACAGTTGATTTGTGAAAAAGGACCAGAAAATAAAGCAAAACAAAGTTGATAGGAAAAAGACAAAAAATGGGTATAATGCATTGGTGATATCGTTGATATAAGTTGGGAGAACATTTTTGGCGTTCGAAATGATAAAAATATGTAAGAAGGTGAGCGACGCTTTTTATGACTAGTTTACATAGTAACCACTTCGCTTCAGCGACTACTGTTGCTACTAATTCACTGCTGTCTCGAAAAGAAAAGTAACAAGTGAAACAGAGAGAATAAAAGCATCAAACGGTTCTAATGGGGGGGGGGTTATTGAAAGCAGACGAGTGCTATATATTGTTATTACATATGTAGTTATTGGGGAAAATAAGACTGAAATTAAACAAAGAATAAGTGAATTAATTTTAAGCCTGGATTACAATAGAAAAATGCGAGAATGAAAAGTAATATAGTTAAGATTAAACATGGCAAAGTAAAGGACTAGTGTTTAAAACTGGAAAAGAAAAAGACAAGATATTCTAGTAATAATATAATAAATTTCTAACTTAAAATATTGCAGCATTAAGATTTTTTTAGAAAATTTAATTCATAAAATTATATAATCAATTCTTAATGCTGCATTATTTTCAGGTATAAATTTATTATAATTTTTCCTATAATATCTTGTCCTTTTCTTTTCCAGTTTTAACAACTAGTCCTTTACTTTTACATGTTTAAGCTTAACCATATTACTTTTAATCCTCGCATTTTTCTATGTAATGCATAAATATTTATATATATATATATATATATATATATATATATATATATATATATATATATAGACCGACTTTCCCAGGTTACCACTGTGCAAATATAAATATAATGCGTATAAGAAATATATATGTACACATGTATCTTAAGTTGTATTAATAAAACTTTCTCACCTGCTTCAGCTTGTGTCTTTCCGTTACCTCTGCATTGTACCGCCTTCTACAATTTTATTTAACTACATCTTATACAATGCTTCAAGCAAACTACGCCCACCTCTTATATATACATATATATTATATCTGTCTATCTATCTCTATCTATATATATATTATAGATATGTTTTGATGATAGTTTCGTTGATGTACGTTAGGGGATAATACACACACATATATATATATATATATATATATATATATATATATATATATATTATAGATATAATGTTTGGTTGATACTTTCATTGATGTACGTTGGGAGATTAGTCAGAAAGGCTTACAAAAATATTAATTCTGCCTGCGATTTTGTTAAAAAAGAGATAAAAAATAAAGACGAATTAGACTACCATAAAGACAAGCAAAGTATATTAATCATCTTTGTACCAGAATTAACAATTAGCAAAAACGGAAATTAATGATTCAAACTGAAGGTAAAAAATTTGATTTAATTAGAGAATATTTAATGCTACTTGTCTAATTATATTTTCTGGGGATGTGATTTCTACTAAAGTAAAAGACACCAATCTGTTTTCCGATGGAGCTTTTAGAAATTACATCCGTTTTAGTTTGTTGGCGAAATCTTTTGTAATATATAACTTTTGTATGTGTTATAGTCTCTCTTTCCCTTTTCACAATGTCTCTGTAATATATATATATATATATATATATATATATATATATATATATATATACATTACAGGGATGGGGATGTTGTCTGCGCCTGCGGATGGTCTGAATGTGTGTATGTATTGTGGGTATGCTGATGCGCGTGTGCGTGTGTGTATATGTATGTGTGTATGTATATGTGTATATACGTTTATATATGTATGTGTGCTTATATATATATATAGATGTATGTACGTGTGTATGTATATGTATGTATGTATATGTATATGTTGTGTGTATGTGTATGTGTGTATGTGTATATGTATGTGTGTATATGTGTATATCTATATATATATTTATGTATATGCATGCATATATATATATATATATATATATATATATATATATATATATATATATATATATATATGGGTTGATTTTTGGGGACGTGTATCCGGTTGGGGTCCACGGGTTTTGGGGTTTCCAATCGTACAGTCTTATTATTGTTATTATTATTGATATTGGTGGTGTCATTAGTATTATCAATATTACAAGAATTATTATTATTAGGATTATTAGTGGGATTAATATTAGTTTTGATATAATAACAGTCATGATGTATGGTACCCAAGTGTGTACATGGATGTCTGGGTTTGAGGTTCCGCGTATGGATATTACTACGTATGTGGGTATAGATGTAAACATGTTATAACTGTATATGACCATTATATATCTATGTATGTGCGTATGTGTTTGTGTATATATGCGCGGGTGTAGCAAGGTGTAGGGTATTTATACGTATATTAATATATATGTATACATGTGGAGTCTTGATAACTTTCGAGGCTTTATGTTTATTTTGTTTGTTTATTGGTTTTGTTTTTATTTTGTTTTTTTTGTTTTATTTATTGTTTTTTTTCCTTATTTTAATTTTAATTTTAATTTTATTCTTGCGTAGTTATAGTCACTGCCTAGTTTCAGTGCGTGTGTGTGAGTAAAATAAAACGAACAACATATACCCGCTTCTGAATATCTGTATTAACGTGTGTGTATGTGTGTGTGTGTGTATACATGTATGTGTATGGATGGGTGTAGATTAAAAGACACCGGTCAGTACTCAGTGACCATAAGAAATGTTTTCAATTTACGGACTGCAAGACAAAAATACTAACTTCTCAAGTACCTTATGCCATAAAAAACAAAAGATGGGATAGATAAAAAGAAAGGGAAATAAAAAAGAAGATGTTTATTATCTTCAAAGACCTCACTTGTCCTCCTCCCCCCCCGCTTATAACTCCCACCCAGGTTACATTCTAACTTTGTAAACGAAATAAGAAAATGTTTTTGTTTGAAATATCAGTTCTCGACGGTAATTCTTAGCTTGAAGACGTAATCCCCCAACGCATGTGATTAGAGAAACATGTATGCACATATGTAGCCATTAATGTTTGTATAAATAAATTTATATATATATATATATGAATTCAGTATAAAATTTTGAAATTAGAAATTACAGCAATTTATTATTCGACAAGTGTTACGCAAAATTTAAATTAAACGCATGTTTTAAGACATTTTTCTCTATTACATGAGTTTGCAAAGAATAACTCTTGTCCTTTGAAACTCCATGTATTCAGAAAATATTCTTTAAGAGTCAAAGTTGTGTTTTTTGTATTTTTAAAACTCAGGAATAACCACTTATCAAGGCCCGGGGGCCACTAGAGGATAAGGGTTACTGGGTATACATTAGCCAATGTGATCACAACGTAGTAAACATAAGTAGTGGGAATTTTGTAAAGCGGATTACTTAGATGGACGGTTCATCAAGAACTTGTTTACGTTGGACTTGAAGACAATCAGATTGCCAGCTGGAAAGCAGGCAATAGGAAGAGCGTTCCACAGGCGTGAAGTTCTAAGAAAGTAGCTTTGTTTATGGAATCTACATTAAGGTTTAGGCACAAATAAAGAGTGTGGGAAATTATTGATAGTGATTTCGACTAGATGAGTATTTCACGTGAAGGTTTGGTGAAGGAGGACCATAGATTGAAGTTCAGTTGAGCACTTGTCATGAAGATAACGATAAAGCAGAGTTAGATTCGCAACGTTTCTTCTGTGGGAGAGAGGCTGTAGGGAAGAGAAAGGCATCCCCCACTAAGCTACGTAGTCCTTTTTTTAACTTTGTCAAGGCAGAATAAGCTGCTTCTAGCGACTCCTGCCCAGATGCGGCAACAGTAGTCCATCGTTGGTCGTACCTGGCTTTTATATAGGTAGAGAATTGCATTAGGAGTGAGATATCTACTGGAGCGGCAGAAGGATCCCACTATTTTTCCAGCGACCTTGGCAATGGATTTGATATACGCGTTCCATTTCAGGTAAGGAGTAAAGGTCAAGCCCAGATGCTTGTCAAAACATGAAGCTTCCCCAAGACGAGAGCCATTCATTTCAACCGATGCGAGATTGGCATCAGAGTGTAGATGGTGTAGAGATAGAAGCTTGGTTTTAGATGCATTAAAATAAACAACCACCTCTTTCCCCATTGTACCACATACTCAAGATCAGAGGAGAGAGAATCAGAGAGAACTTTGTCATTTACGGCCTTTGATGTGCTACCATAGATTGTAGTGTCGTCAGCATAAATGTCTACGAATAATGTAAGGATGTGATTTGGAAGATCATTAATGTAGATCAGGAAGAGAATTGGGTTCAGTATGGACTCCTGAGGGACTCCAGCATTAATACTTAGAGCTTCTGATTTCTACCCATCAACCACTACATTTTTGAACTTATTAGAGAGAAATGATTTAATAATTGAGAAGACATTTCCAGCTATACCATAGCTGAAGATCTTGTGAAGTAGACCTTTATGCCATACCTTATCAAAGGCCTTTGATATGTCAAGAAAAATTGCGCTAGATAGAAGTGTCCGTCGAGAGATTCGCTAATCCTATGATAAATAACTGTAAGCACATCTGCTGTAGATCTAGCAGAACGTAAACCATATTGCACGTCACTAAGAAGTTTTTTTCTGAGATGGTTGACTACTCTTCTATTTAACACAGATTCCAGCAGCTTACTCATGATGCACAGGAGACTTATTGGTCTCTACTGAGAAGTATATGTGTGGGAACCATTTCTCTTTAACACAACGCTTAAATAATCTTGTAAACTATGGGCGCTAGTTCTAGTTGAAGCCTTTTGAGCACTATAATTGGAATGACGTCAGGGCCAGTTGCTTTACTGAAATCAAGGTTTTTGATTAGCTTGGCAACATCACATACAGATATTTGTATGTCGCATAGGATGTTTTCAGATACACAATGAAATACTGAGGGTTGGCGGCCTCGGTTATAAAGTGTAGAATAAGCTGCAAAGATCTTGGCAAAGAGTTTGGCTTTGTCTGATTCTGACGAGATTACCCCAGGTCCATTGATGATAGTTGGGATAGAGCATGCACTTCCGTTCAGGATTCTGTTTGCTATTTGCCAAAACTGATGGGACTCTAGTCGCTGCTAAACTACTTGGGACTTGACGGATGAGCATACAACTCTCTCGCATTCTTTATTACTTTTTTACAAAGGTTACTGGCGGACCTAAAGGCGGCTTTAGTTTCAGTACATCTATTACGTTGGAAGCAGTTTTCCGTGATATGAGCGTTGTTTAAATTTTAAAGTAAGATACTATGATATACGTTCGTAAGCCAAATTACAACGCGATATTATTTCAAAGAAACCAATATTTATTTGTTTAAAATTAATATTTCTTCGATAGATGACATCTTCAGAGTTTTATACATTTTTCCTTGACATTATAGTAAACGAAAGAAAAAGATAATATAGAATCCATGTGTTGTTCGTCACATATTGCGTTGTAATTTTGTTTAGTAACGTATTTTATACGTATTGTATTTTAAAACGTAAACAACGCTTATATTACCGAAAACACAACTCTGACTTTCATATCATGGGTGCCAAGCTTAATCTTCTGGCATACGAAAATATCTCCGCAGACGAATAGCACGTAGATTCTATACTGACTCTTATTTTTATTTACCACATTGGTGAAGGAAAAATGTATACAACTCTGAAAATGCCGTCTATCGACGAAATATTAGTTTTAAAGAAATAAATATTTGTAATTTTAAATAATATGTTATTTACCTTGTTGCTATCTAACTTACAAACGTATATCATACATACTTTATTTTACATTTTTTAAAGAAAAAATTGTATTTTTCAATTTTCTTCTTTAATAATAAATTGTTATAATGTGTAATTTGCAGAATTTATACTAAATTCTTAATATGTATGCTCTATCTCAAATATTGAGCTTTTTTATCTAGTTAGGATTGTAATATAAATGTTAATATTAAAATTAATATTTATACTTGCTTTAAGTTTATTATTTAATTTGTGAAACCTTTTTAAATTTATATAAATACATGCATACATAGATACCTATTAGTGTTGGGACGATTGATCGGAATCGGGAATTGGAAATCGCTAGTTTTTGGGATATCGGAATACGTGTCGGAATCGGAAAAATTATGGCCTTATTTGCGATTCCAAACCAATTTTTTTTATTTATTTATTCTTTTTTGCAATGAAATATGAAACAAGCAAATTTTTATTATTAGAAGTTGTGAACACGTTCCAAGCAATTTCTGAATTTTATGTCTAGATTGCTGTTTACAGACGGACCAATATTTCTCCGTTGCTACTGTTTTTTTTTTTTTTTTGTTCCATTTGTAGTATTACGGTACCTCAGGGTAATGTAATGTCTTTGTAAAGTCATCGTTTGTACATAGTTTGAAGAATGCGATTAGCATTGTTTCTCTGGCTGTCACAACCATTTCACCCACATTTTCCGATGTAAAATAAACGCAATGTCTATTTTCACAGTGAACATCTAGATGTAGTATTGCTGGATGCCTTTTGTGAATACGGAAACCGAAAATGCGCCAAAATGCTTCATTGCTACTAGTATAACGTCCAACAAGGTCTTGTTTAATTTCATTAATTTCATCCTCTTTTTGCAAAACAAATGAAGCAGCATGAGAGCCTTTATTAATATATTTACGAATGTATTTTATACATTTGACAGAACTGCAATATTCTACATTGATGTAAGCAGCGAAGGCACTGAGTAGAAGGGAACTGTAGGGTACAACAAATCTATTGTCAACTTTGTTATCCTTAATCCTAGCAGTTAAACGTCCTTCTGTGGGTTGGCGGCGTCTGTAAAGTGGGTAGCCTTCAGTATCAGTCCGAGTTTCACTAAATAATTTTCGTGGGTAGTTGATAACGGCAGAATTGCAAAAACCGAATTAAATTGTCACGAAGGAGCAAATACTCAGGGATTTACGAGTGAAAAAACCCCCCGATATATACAGGGTGACCCCCCCAAACAAACAAAAGCTAAATGGAGGCCATCTAGAACATATGCTGTAGAACTGAGAAAAAAAGGTCAAAGACCCTAGTGTTTTGATGTGATGTTTTGAATATAATAAACTAGTTATGACCAAAGTTTAATTTCATTCGAACAAAACACTACGAAACGGGACCTAATTAGAGTTGGATATATATAGATATATTAAAATATATATTCGAACAAGTCCAGTGATTTAATTAATTCCATCTGTCGACAAAGAGAGGGCCTGCCTGAAAAAATGGAGACTAACTCTAAAATCTCTACACATATTGTTATATGCAATTAATTTAAATAAAAATAAAGGCATATATTTATTTACAAAAAGTGAAAGAAAGCTACACAGAAACATTCTATAATCATAATTGAGGGAAAGCGTCCAACTGAATGTATTGGTTTACAATCTAATATTCTGTTTATTGCCATAGTTTTCCTACCAATTAGAGTATTTGATCAAGTTACTTATCTTCTCAGCAAATTGTCTCTATTTCTATGGACAAACGGATTTTATTTCCCTTTATTTAAAAATGTTGTTTTTTGCAAAGACCGTTCTAGCTATAATATGGGCATTCGTGCTGAATGAATAGCTTAATCATCTTATGCTTTTATTCAAAACATCTTCTTGTTTCTGCTTTATACACTAATATATGAAATTTTAAATGTCAGTTGTTGCACTTATTAAAGCATTTGATTATGTTTTGATTTTTTTTTCGATTCTTATTCTTACCATATATTAACAGTTTCCATTCATGTTATTTCTTTTTAATTAAAAAAATATGTGCTTTATAGTTTCACTTTTAACGACTGTTCGAAATTAAATGTAACTCACATTATATATATATATATATATATATATATATATATATATATATATTTTTTCTATATTAATTAAATACCTACAGACACTAGTGTTTCATCCTTTCGGGAATCCTCAGTGCAGGGTGTCACGATTAACACCAGTCGAACGATTCGAACCTCGCAACACGAGTCATCTCTATTAGCAAGGACCTTATCAATTCGGCTACCATTAATCACGTGAAATAACGTTGAATTTAAACATTTTAATTTTAAATGTTCATTTACGTCAGTCAGACAGTGATCTAATCGTTATACGATGATCTATGCATATATATATATATATATATATATATATATATATATATAGAGAGAGAGAGAGAGAGAGAATAAATGAAAAAATTTATATTCCAAAATTCATGATGTTGAGCATCTTATAATTTATTCCTTTAATTCGGTTGACTTATACAATTTTTAACAGTATCTGTTTCGTAGCGCAAAATCAATCACTTAATTATTATATCAATCAGTGAGTCTATTATGCCTTTAACTCATCAGAAGAAATAGCAAGAATCAATCCGTCAAAAGGAATTTAAATGTGATTTGACATGGTAAAAATGCGAAAAATTGGAAGAGAACCTGCAGATACCTTTATATTTTTCATTACACCATATTGGATTTTTATCAAACAAAGTCATTAAACCCAACTATTCGTACTAACAAGTTTAATTAATGTATGAATCTTCCACCAAAATTTTCTATTCATGTATTGGAAAAATGAGTGAATTAATTTATAATATAAATCGATTTAAATTTTTTAAAAAATAATATTAGGTGAAATACATTAAAACTATATTAAAATTACTTCCAAGTTGAATATGGATGTCTATCCGTTGCGTAAATAAAAAAATAATAAATATAAGTAAAGTTAATTTCGTTAGATTTGTTCCAAGGGAAGTAACTCTGCCTCACTTTATTAAGTAAATTTAATTATTGATAATTACGATATAAAGGAGTTTTCAGATTATTTTTAAACTTAACAAAACGTAAGTATAGTTTTGGAATTGTATGATGTTAAAAATGATAAGTTTAAGGATTGACAAGTTTGATTGATTTGAATTATGTATGGTTTACAATTCGGATCAATTAATTAGTTATGATAACTGACCGAAATGATCATTCGTTTTTTTCCTTAGCTTAGTTTAGTTTCGTATATACAAATATACGAAACTAAACTAAGCTAAGAAAAAAAAAAAACGATGTATAATAGTTTATGATTTGTTGACATTATTTCCATAAGTATGCATACACAACTTAGAATTAATAATTTTCCTAATTAAAAAATAGAACATTTTGGTGGAAGATTCATAAATTAATTAAAATAACTTTCTTTCATAAAAATTCAATTCCAATTACATTAATATGTTGACTGAGCATTTTCTACCCTACTCTGGTCGGAATTTGGATGATAATCCAATGTTTATGCAGGATAATGTTCCCATTCACACAGCTGGCAATGTCAAGAGGTTCAGTGTTTGGATTGGCCTGC
Organism: Euprymna scolopes; assembly: GCF_053919585.1. Classification (NCBI taxonomy): domain Eukaryota; kingdom Metazoa; phylum Mollusca; class Cephalopoda; order Sepiida; family Sepiolidae; genus Euprymna; species Euprymna scolopes. Next base: position 95,861,892 of record NC_136490.1, on the reverse strand, counting down.
ACAATCTCCAGACCTCAATGCTATACGAAATGTATGGCATTGCATCAAGCAACAGCTACGCAATGATAAAATTTCAAATTTGGAACAAAAATTAAAGAAAAGTGGAGTGCCCTTTCCCTGGAGTATTGCTGCAGTCTAATTCAAGAAATGCCCAAAAGATTGCAGACTGTCAAATTGCAGAAGGGCTATGCTACTAAATATTTAATAGTTCCTTGTGTTCCTGTTGTATTTGTTTTGCATTAATGTCCTTAAGTTACATTTAAAAAACAATTTTCCATGGTGCGGACTTTCTTTTTGCCTCCTCAAATTAAAGTTATTTTTTTAAAAATTGACATGAACACAAGAATATTTCAATTAAAAGTCAAATATGAACAGGTAATCACAACGTTTCGGCCATTTTTCCCCCCTCCCGCCTTCATCAGGTGTTTTGAATCGACCAGGGGAACTGTTTGGTAGGAGTCTCGAACCCAACCCTTTATTATTATTACGGGGGTACCGTGTTCGGACTCCAGCTAGGCTCTGGGACATAGTTGCTGATTCACTGTTTTGAACGTTACTTTTCACTGCCTTCGTTCAGGATTGAACGAAGCACCTTTGGGTAATTGTAAACTTTGATACGTCCAGAGCCACTCGGCCATATGTCACTGGGACAATTCTTAGTTGGTTTTTGTTAATGTAAAACGTATGTTGTTATTCAAGGTTTTCTCTCTCTATCAGAGGTGCCCAAATTGCATTCAGCTCTATGCTTGGTTTGCTCAGTAGGTTGTTATGACCGAGCATGTGAGCTGTTTCTTTAAGTTTTCTCACTTTCCAGTGGGTCTCTCTGTTTATTATTTTTACTTCATCCCATAGGGGGCGATGGTCCCCCCTCTCCATCCAGACATGGTTGGTTATACCCGATTTTTCCGTCTCCTCTTTAGTTACCGCTTTTCGGTGTTCTTCCACCCTTACTTTATGGGGGCGGCATGTTTCACACTTGTAAACCTTTCTGCAACTGCATGGGATGGAATATATGCAGTTCTTGGTCATATTCTCCTCCATGCGGGGCTTCACTCGTACCAGGTGTCGTCTGAGTGTTGACTCGCTCTTGAATACCGTCCTGATGTTTTAGGGGGCACATATTCTCTGAATCTTTTCGGAGATGCCTCGTATGTATGGTAGGCAGACCATTGGAGGCTTTTGGGGGTACCTGGTCAGTGGGTGGCATGCTGAGCCTCGGAAACTCACTATAGGTCTGAGTGGAATACCTTCTTTGTATATCTTGGGGAGACCGTACATAGGTGGTAGCTTACTGTAATGCTGGACCAGCTGTCTATATCTCATCGGAGCGATGTGTTCCTTGTTTTTGGTAAGGATCTGTAACAGCTTTCTCTCGGTTTTCAAAGTTTGGTCCTTCTTTATTTTACCGTAGCTACCCTCTGCGATTAGGCCTGCCATTTTTTCAGAGTACTCCGACATGCCCATCACTTGCTAGCAGAATTATTATACTTCTGTCACTATGTAGGTTTCTTATAGCCAGCCTATCTTCCCGAGAGATGTTTGATTTCGGAGGCTTGGCTTTCTCGAGTACTTGTCTCACTTTCCACCTTATTTCATCACCTTGGGTTGATGGGATTCTCAAGGCTATATGTTCCATGTGTGTTATAATATCTAAGAATGGGACGCGTTTGGTTGTTATTGCGAAGTTGAGACCTTTATTTGGTACTGCTTCCTCTGAGTGGCTCAGTTGGCGGCTGCTGAGGTTGATGACTGCTTTCACAGGTGAGCGGTGTTTTGATGTTACATTCCTCTGGTGTTTGAGCTTTGTGAGCTTCTTGATTTGGCGTTTTTTGACCTTCTCATATTATTGTCTGTACGATTTATCCAGATCTGATTGGATTCTCACTCTATCTTCCTCTTGAGTTACTTTGACAAGGAACGATGTTAAGGTGTCGGAGATTTCGTTCCTTAGTTTTTGTTTATTCCAGCGGGTGTGTTGGATACTTTCTCGAACGAGAGCATGCCCCGCCCTTTCCGCGACTCTATGTGCCTTCCTGGAATCCACTGTTGTTTGTAATGTGAACCCTGCTGGTATGAGTTTTAAGTCTCTACATCTGTACAGGAAGGTTAGATGGTTAGCGAGTCTTGCCAGTTTCATATGACTTACAACATCGAGCAGAGACAATAAGTAGCGACACCATTACATACCACCAAGAAATGGTCAGGTTGAAGAATACCCTCCGTCGTAACAACTTCCCCGATAGCATACTATCCACCAGACGTGTTAATACTACAGGAGAGGAGAATGAAACCAAAAAACCTCCAACGGTCTGCCTACCATACATACGAGGCATCTCCGAAAAGATTCAGAGAACATGTGCCCCCTACAACATCCGGACGGTATTCAAGAGCGAGTCAACACTCAGATGACACCTGGTACGAATGAAGCCCCACATGGAGGAGAACATGACCAAGAACTGCATATATTCCATCCCATACAGTTGCAGAAAGGTTAACAAGGGTGAAACATGTCGCCCCCTTAAAGTAAGGGTGGAAGAACACCGAAAAGCGGTAACTAAAGAGGAGACGGAAAAATCGGGTATAACCAACCATGTCTGGATGGAGAGGGGGGACCATCGCCCCCTATGGGATGAAGTAAAAATAATAAACAGAGAGACCCACTGGAAAGTGAGAAAACTTAAAGAAACAGCTCACATGCTCGGACATAACAACCTACTGAACAAACCAAGCATAGAGCTGAATGCAATTTGGACACCTCTGACAGAGAGTGAAAACCTTGAATAACAACATAGGTTGAACATTAACAAAAACCAACTAAGAATTGTCCCAGTGACATATGGCCGAGTGGCTCTGGACGTTGTATCAAAGTTTACAGTTACCCAAAGGTGCTTCGTTCAATCCTGAACGAAGGCAGTGAAAAGTAACGTTCAAAACAGTGAATCAGCAACTATGTCCCAGAGTACCCCCGTAATAATAATAAAGGGTTGGGTTCGAGACTCCTAACAAATGGTTCCCCAGTTCGATACAAAACACATGATGAAGGCCGGAGGGCTAAACGGCCGGAACGTGCCTATAACAACCAAGATGAGGAAGTCAGTCCGACAATATCAATCAATGAAAACACCTCATCTCAAAAATACAGACAATTACTATGAACAGGTAAATTATAAAAGCATAAAAGGCCGATCAAATGAAGTATAGTTTGTTTAAACATTTACGTTAAATTTGCAGTTTTTGAAAAAATTACAAGTGCGGACTTTCTTTTTGCCACCTGTATATATATATATATATATATATATATATTCGTGTGTGTATATATATAATTATTATAATAAATAATTATATATATATATATATATATATAGATATATATATGACAAAACGTCTATATTCCAAACTCCAAAAAATCCAAAGGGTAATTGCAATTTAGATTTATAATTATTACGCCGTCTCTGATTTTCATAGCAGAGCCATTAACGTCTCACTAACGTAATAAAAAATGTGATCATATTGTTTTAATCAACATTATGAATATCTTATATATACTTTTTTAATATATTATTTATAAACGGTATATATTCATTGTCAAGATTATGTTAACAATAGTAAAATCTAGAATGTGTGTATTTAGAGTTTTATACAAAACTAATTTTTAAATTAAAGATTTTGTTAAGTGTTTATCTAGGAACTTGATAACTAAAACAATTGGCAAATTTAAGTGTGGAATATAATTGAATAAGCATTATTTCCAAAAATCATACACACACACACACACACACACACACACATATATATATATATATATATATGCATGTGTGTGTGTACATCGAACGAAAGAGGAGAATGTTAGACAATATTTAGCAGATTAAGATCGATAATACACGGTTTAAAAAAAATAGTGATATTTGATTGAAAGAGAAAGTGATATTTTCATATCAACAAATGAATCGAGATCTTCCGTGTTTTCAAATTACTCATAATCTTTAGTCATTGTTAGGGAGATACTTCGAAATGTGGTTTACATGCGATCTCATTAAAACAGCGTCCAATAGAAATTAAAGTGAGAAAATTTGAAAGGAATAAGCATACAACAAAGAAAAGAAAACATCGTCCATAAATAAAAACACACACACACACGCACACACACACACACACACACACACACACACACACACATATATATATATATATATATATTCAATTTTTTCAAAAATACATGTGCTAATTTCCCTCTCCAATTTTTTTCGTCAATGTCAGGAAGTCCGTTTTAAGAATAAGCACATAATAAACACCGCTCATATATATATATCAAGGAAAAACCACGTGTTTATTTCCTTTTGCAAATTTCTTCTTCGGTATCCAAGAGTCCGTTTTATTTCTGTACTTGTTTCGTCACTGAACCAAACGACGTTACAAAACAAAGAAAAAGTAAGTTAAAACAGAACTTAGAACTTAATATAGATTGTTTAATTATTTCTTCCCAATAGGAGTACCCACAAATTATACCTAAACACACACATATATAGTAAATAATATTGTCTTATATAATAAAGGAAACTCAATTTTCCCCCTCTGGAGCAATCTGTCATAGGTTCCACAGCGACTTATGGGTAAAAAAAAGAAATTTTTAAAACTACATATGACATGTTTACATTTACGTTCGTTGCATGAAATTATTTTACTTGCAAAATCCATTCGGTGTAAAACAGATGAAAGAACTAGTCAGCCAAGGACTAGTCACAGAAAAATGGTGAAAAAAGGAAAAAAAAAAAAAAACTGCGAAAGCATATTTAAATTTATGTAACTATAAAGTAAACACTTACGAATAGTACACGTCCCAAAATTACACCCCCAAAAAGCTATCAGGCCTTTTTAAAAAAGAGACCGTTACCAAATTAAGACAAATTATATTTACATAATATAAAAAAAATCAGATGATCGTCTACAACTACACCTTTTTTTTTTTTTTTTTTTTTTTTTTTACAAAGGCATCACCACATTATCAAGGCCCAGAGGCCACTCAAGGATAAGGGTTAAAGAGTGTACAGTAGAAGTTGGTCAATATAGTAATCATTAGTAATGAAAATTTGGCAAATTTAATAACTTATATGGAACGGCTCATCAAGAACTTATTTACTTTAGACTTGAACAAAACCATATTGTAGTCAGCCGGAAAGCAGGAAAACGGAAGACAATTCCACAGGCGTGCAGTTCTAAGAAAGAAGCTTTGTTCATGGAATCTACGTTTAGGTTTAGGCACAGATAAAGAGTGGGGGAAATTATTGATAGTGTTTACAGCTAGACGAGTGTTTCTTGTGAAAGTTTGGCGAGGGGGGACCATAGATTGAAGCTCATTCGAACACTGTCCATGAAAATAACGATACATCAGAGACAAACTCGCAACATCTCTTCTGTGAGATAGAGGTTGCAAGGAGGAGAAAAGGACATCTCCTACGAGGCTACGAAGTCTATTTTGAACTCTATCAAGGCAGGACAAGTTCTTTCTAGCAGCTCCTGCCCAGATGTGGCAACAGTATTCCATCCTTGGACGTACCTGGCTCTTATATAGATAGAGAATAGCATCAGCAGTGAGATATCTACCGGATCGATAGAAAGATCCCACCATTTTTCCAGCGGCCTTGGCAACAGATTTGATATACGTGTTCCATTTAAGATCAGGAGTAATGGTCAAGCCCAGAAGCTTGTCAAAACTTGAGGCCTCCTGAAGACGAGAGCCATTCATTTCAATTGATGACAAATGTTGATTAGAATGTTGATGATGTAAAGAGAGAAGCTTGGTTTTAGATGCATTAAAAGTAACCAGCCACTCCTTTCCCCATTGTACTACGTGCTCAAGATCAGAGGAGAGAGAATTGGAGAGAACTTGCTCGTTTACTGTCTTAGATGTGGTACCATAAATGGTAGTGTCGTCAGCATAAATGTCTACAAATGATGTAAGGATATGATTTGGAAGATCATTAATGTAGATCAGGAAAAGAGTTGGGCCCAGGATGGATCCCTGAGGGACACCGGCATTAATACTGTGAGCTTCTGATTTTTGCCCCTCAACTACTACTCTTATGAATCTATCAGAAAGAAATGATTTAATAATTGAGAAGACTTTTCCAGCTATACCATAGCTAGCGATCTTATGAAGTAAACTTTTATGCCATACCCTATCAAAGGCTTTAGATATGTCAAGAGCAATTGCCCTAGAAAGATTGCCACCGTCGAGAGATTTGCTAATCCTATGCGATATAACTGTAAGGACATCTGCTGTAGATCTAGCAGAACGGAAACCATATTGAGTGTCACTAAGAAGGTTATTTTTGTTGAGATGTTTGATTACTTCTGTATTTAATACATGAAAACTAAAATTATTTTATAAACGGAAAATACGCGTTAAATGAATCTATGCCAATTTATTATTTTAACACTTACATTGCGAGATAATCCGATCTTTTAATGCATTCTCACTATACTTAATAGGGATTCTATTGGTTTTGTTATTATTATAGATCCTGGTGAGCAAAATACGAAGGATCAGAAGTGCGGTCGTTCCTTTGTGACAAAATTTATACGTATATAATAAGGCCAAGTAGGGATGCAACCACAGAAACTGTCCAGTTTCGAGTCGCTTTCAATTTAGAGAAAATGTTTTATTATCGTGAAAAACAAGCATTTATTTGTTTGAACTTGGTGAAAATGTCGTATATTTTTACAATTTATCTTACTAATGGTTTGTAGACCAACGTAATGGACCACCCACTCACTAAGAGCGGCTGTTCGTCTTACAGTATATATATATATATATATATATATATATATATATATATATATATATATATATATATATATATATATACGCTAGTGTATGTGTTTGTGCGTTTAAGAGAGGTGCGTGTGTTGTAATCTTGTTTCTGGTATTGACATTGTCCGTCACCACAATTAATTGGATCACAAGGTTGTACATATTTCCGGGATATAAATACCATATATAACAGAATTAAAAAATGCAAATGTTTAATTAGGTTTATTAGTGGGGCAGGTTATCTCAATATTCCATAAGAATCCTTCACTTAGTGACACAATCACCAAATGAAGGATTGTTTTAATAATCTGCCCCAGTAATAAACTTTGAGCCTGAATTAAATGCTATCATTATTGGGCATTTATTTACATTTTCATATTCGCACCTGTCATCATCAGAGCAGAAACGTTCAATCACCATCTTGTCTGATCCCAATCAATCATAAAAATCTTATTCTAGTATTGCTTACGTCATATAATCTCATAATGTGCCATATCGGACCAAATATTTTTAGTTGTTATAAAATTGAAAAATAAAATTTGTGAATTAAATCCTCCTTTAAAATAGTTAGAGATTATGCCAACCTTGCACGCATCAGCTCAATATAGACAGACACAAAGAACATATATTGAAAACAAAAACAAGCTTTCATTTGGAACAACGTGTTCTCGTATTGGTGGCGTCATATTCGCATATGTTACATAACTGAAAAATAATATCCGTCAATAAAAATAATCCAAATGGTAAAAGAAAATCACGCTCACATTATACGCACCAGCACAATAGAGAAAGACAATGAAAAAATACATGAAAAAAAAACTTTCATGTAAAATAATTTATTATTAAATACACATTGCAAACGTGGCTAATTACGATGTTAAATATAATCAGGAAAATAGACTTTCCTATTCTTGAATCCGGGCTACGTTTTCACGGTTAATAATATTTTCCTAACTCGTTGTTGATTTCCGAGTAATTTGTGAACATTTTACATTGACGTTTTCTTGGAAATAGACTTTTGACAGAGCTTCTTTATTCGGGTGTGGAAATGTAAGCGTAATTTCTTACGATAACTACGCACTTCCTTGTACACTTTTTGATTATATTAGATGTCTTTTTTTTGCCTTCTTGCTTAGGAACAAACAGTAAGATTGATAAATGAAGGAAAATCCAATTTTAAAATAAACCTTTACAGATAAAAAAGAATTGGACTTAAAACATAAGAATATGGAACAAGGAAAATTCTAATTCCCAAGTTATTTTGTTAGACAAATAAAATGCCAATTCACAATTAAGATTTCCAGAAAAATACGTTATTTCATAATTTGAATGGCAGACAAAAGAAAACACATTTTTCAATTAATGTTTGCTGAATCAAAGAAAAAACATTTTTACTGATAAACTAATGAAAATCTTTCTATTTAAATAACTAACGGCCCTGGATATGATCTTAGACTATATCCGATGGTGAGGCCCCAGCTTGCGGGCTTTGGGGTGTGTGGAACCACCCTTTTCCATTGCTCACAGGTCCGCTCTGACCTGAAGTACCTGATAGGGTCCTTACAATGGGTTGAATAGAAACCGACTTAAAAAAATATATATATCCTATTTAAAAAAATTCTTTAAAATCACTAGATTCAGCATTAAATAACCTGAAAGGGGTTGATATGCCGCAAAACAAAAACAACTAACCACCCAACCAAAATAACTTTACAAACTATCGGCTCAAATTAAGGACTTATTCAGCACCACTATAACTAACGACTGGACAATTTTCATAAAAATTAATATAGTTGTCGTCTTTGTCTTACATTTCAGCGTGACAGGACGACAGGCAGGGTAAGGAAAAAGTTGTTTCTTTTCAATAATAATATTATTATTCTGGTGTCCATCTTACGGATAAAAATGATCTCCTGGCGGAAGCTTCACATGTCTTCCTTCAGTGACATTGAAGTCTACCTTCTCTTGATTTTATAAGATTTATTTTTATATAATTGCTTGAGTTAAAGTTTAAAATGCAAAAGTTAAGTATTGTGATTAATTTACGCTCTAAAAAAACATATATTTCGAACCAACCGAAGTCGTATAAAACCGTACTGTTTATTTTATATGTGTATATATTTCTCAAACGCACTTTTAATCTTAAGCTGTAGAAGGCTGTTAACTCTGTAAAAATTCGGACTCTTCCTTCATCAATCAGATTTTTTCAATTAACGATTTTATATACATGTCGGGCGCATTCCGATAGAAACTCTATCTAAGAACACCTCCAGCCAGATAACGTACATTTGTGTGAAATTTTTAAAAAACCCATAGATTCAGCCATTTCAGAGTCCATAGGAAACGAACTCAAACACACACATACACGCACATTGGCAAAGTTACTTATCTATATAAGTAAATTCTTCATTTGTTGTATTTAATTTCCTGTTCAAGCTATTTTGTTTCCACAAAATATCGACTTGAGTCATTCTTCTGGGATCTTACTGGTCCATAGCACGTAATAATAGCAATTATTGCTATAATAATGACCACTATATTTGTCACGAAAAAGAAAACGACCATTTCCCTCATCTCATCTCTCTATATTACCAAAGAATGCTTTAATACTTTTTAAAAATTTGAATATTTATTGGAGTTTTATGCCCTTAATATTAAAGACAAAAATCAGAATGTACATATTTCGATTCCCTTGGGATTATATCATTGATTATTTCTATGAGCAACTGGCGTTCCTCTTTTTCGTATATTCAGAACAACTTCAGCGATACTGTATAAATTGACATCACAATCATATCAAGTTGACAAAAAAGTCATTGCGTTTTTTTGTTTAACTATTGAATTCACATTAACTCATCTCGGCTCAAATAAAAATTTACTGATCGAAATAAGCACCATCAGAATCAACGCACTTTTGCTAACTCAAAGAAATTGTATTTATGCCAGTAACAAAAATATTGCATTCTAGTGCCGATAAGGTCACTGAAGGCGTTTTTGATATCGTTTAGGTTTTTTGAAGCATTTCTCACACAAAGAATTGTCGTGATGCTTGATAAAGTGGTAGCTAGTAAGTGAGAGATCTGGAGAGTATGGTGGATGAGACAGACTTACGTAGCTCAATTCGTCCAACTTCTGCAGGGTCGGTTTAGCAACGTGTGGTCAGGCATTGTTGTAAAGGAGAATTAGTACTTTTCTGTTTACTAATGTTTGGTTTGCTGTAGAAGTTTCTGATGCATTTCACCCATTTGTTGGCAGTATATCTCTGCCGTAATGGTTTCGCCTGCATTCAAAATACTGTAATAGATTAGACCGGTCGCTGACTATCAAACAGTCAGCATGACCTTTTGTTTTATCCACATCTGACTTCAGGAAGTGTCCTGACGCTTTGTCAGCATCTAACAACTAAGCTGAGCGTCGCCGGTTGTCGTAAAGAACCCATCCGAGAAACAGGGTTTTCTTGTTGCGTAAAAGAAGGGAAGATTACACTTCATAACAGCGTTTTTTTTTTTTTTTTTGGTTGTCGTTCAATTCATGAGGCACGAATTTCTCAATGCTTTTGCCTTTTCGATCTCTCTCAAGTAGTTGGAAATCATCATATACGTTAGTATAATTCAGAAGCAAGTTATCAAACAGTTGTGCGTGGATTGGTTTCGACTAAGGCTCTTAATTGATCACTACGCTCATCATCCTCAAGACTCTTTTCGCCCTCACAACAATTTTTAGATCACCATTGTGCTGTGCGATCAGTAGTTGTTCCTGGGTCAAATGCTTTGTTCATCTCGCAAACTGTTTCAGCAATTTGTCAGCCTAGCTTGAATTGAAATAAGAAAATTGTGCGAATTCGCTTTTTTCCATTTTGTATTCAATGTTCTAAAGAGAAGACATAATTGTTTTTAAACGGTCGTCATTTAAACGATTAGAAATAACGAAAAAAACATTTTAAATAACATATAAAGTAAAGGTATTATTACAAAAAAAATATTCGAAACAAAATACATATGCCCAGTCTGTTAAATCCAAAATAGCTGATCAGCGGCTTGGTTCCCACCAGTTTTGGCAAATAACAAATAGGATCCTGAAAAGAAGTGTGCGTTCTATCCCAATCATTATCAATGGACCAGAGGTTATCTCGTCAGGATCAGACAAGGCCAAACTATTTGCAAAGAACTTTGCAACTAATTTTACCCTATGCGACGAAGGCCATCAACTCCCCATATTTCCTCCTACAACACAGAACACGCTAGGTAACATACACATATCTGCGCATGAGGTCGCCAAGCTAATCAAGAACCTTGATTCCAGTAAAGCAACTGGCCCTGACGGCATCCCAATAATAGTGTTAAAAAAGCTTCAACCAGAACTTGCTCCCATACTTACGAAACTGTTGAAGCGTTGCCTTAAGGAGAAGTGCTTTCCGACTCCCTGGAAAACCTCATCAGTATGCCCTGTATTTAAGAATTCAGGTGATAAGTCATCCACCTCTTAGTACAGACCAATAAGTCTCCTGTGTGTTATGAGTAAGTTGCTGGAATCCATATTAAATAGAGAAATAGTAAACCACTTCAGCAGAAATAACCTTCTTAGTGACACACAATATGGTTTCCGTTCTGACAGATCTACCGCAGATGTGCTAACGGTTATATCTCCAAGGATTAGTGAATCTCTTGACAAAGGCTTCCTTTCTAGAGCAATTGCTCTTGACATATCAAAGGCCTTCGACAAGGTATAGCATAAGGGTCTACGTCAAAAGATTTCCAGCTACGGTATAACTGGAAATGTTTTCTCAATCATTAAATCATTTCTCTCCGATAGGCTCATAAGAGTAGTGGTCGATGGACAAAAATCAGAGGCCTGCAGTATTAATGCTGGAGTCCCTCAAGGGTAAATCCTGGGCCCAACTCTCTTCACGATATACATCAATGATCTCCCTAAACACGTACTTAAATCATTTGTTGACATCTATGCTGATGACACGACCATCTACGGCAACACATCAAAGGCTGTAAATGACAAAGTTCTCTCTGATTCTCTCTCCTCTGATCTTGAGCGCGTGGTTCAGTGGGGGAAGACGTGGCTGGTTACCTTTAATGCATCTAAAACAAAACTGCTATCTTTACACCATCAACGCTCTGATCCCCATCTGGCATCAATTGAAATGGATGGCTCTCGTCTAGGAGAAACCTCATGCTTTCACAAGCTTCTGGGTTTGTCCTTTACTCCTGATCTGAAATGAAACACGTACATCAAGTCTGTTGCCAAGGTCGCTGGAAAGATGGTGGGTTCCTTCTACCGCTCCAGAAGATATCTCACTACTGATACAATTCTCTATCTATATAAAAGCCAAGTACGTCCAAGGATGGAATACTGCTGCCATATCTGGGCAGGAGCTGCTAAAATCAGCCTATCGTGCTTTGACAGAGTACAAAATAGACTTCGTGGCTTAGTGGGGGATGCCATTTTCTCTACCCTGCAACCTCTCTCCTACAAAAGAGACGTTGCGAGTCTATCCTTGTTTTATCGTTATTTCCATGGCAGGTTCTCGTCTGAACTCCAAACTCTGGTCCCCCCTCGCCAATCTTTCACGAAAAACACCCGTCTAGCTGAATCCACTGTGAAAAATTTTCCCCACTCTTTATCTATGCCTAAATCAAAACGTAGATTCCATGAACAAAGCTTCTTTCTTAGAACTGCACGCCTGTGGAACTCTCTTCCGTCTGCCTGCTTCCCACCTGACTACAACATGGATGTCTTCAACTCCGGCGTTAACAAATTCCAAATGAACCGCCCTCTTTAGTAAACACTTCATTAAATATCCACACTAACGTACTGTACTTGCAATAACCCTGATCTCTGAGTGGCTTCCGGACCTTGATAAGTGGTGACCACCGTGTAAAATAAAATAAAAAAATCATTTGAAATCAAAATTAAAAATTTCGGAAATATTATAATATCTATCTATCTATCTATCTATCTATCTATATGTATGTATATATATATATGTATATGTATGTGTGGGCGTGCGTGTGTGTATATGTGTGTATATATGCATATTTATAACTGAAATTTTAAAATAATTTCAGATTACAGATTGCATAATGCTATAAAATGAAAGTCCATATAAACACTATCATCAATATTAATAAGACAATCTCAATCAGATAAAAAAATCACTATACAAGATAGAGCAATTGTATTAATTGAAAAGCTTGGATGAAGACCTAAAAGAACAAAGATTAAGAAAAGAAAGGAATACTATTCCATAGTGTAAACACAGAGAAAGTATGTGTTCATCGTAAAATCACAAATAGGAAAAGTATAATCTTGAATCATTTGGTCAGTTTTTTTTTTAATATCGAAAGCATTTTTAACATTCCATAAGACAATAATCTGATAATCTTTGCTTCTTTTAGACTTTCATCCAAGCTTTTTAGTTTTTCAATATATGCACTAAATAGCCAAATGTATGACTGCTTATAAATTCTATTTTGCTAAAATCATTTCATTTTAAAAGATAAGTAATTTGTTGAAAATCCATGGACTAAAGAAAAAAAATTCTATTTCTTGTTGAAAATAAATTCCTCGTCATTTTTGAATTTGCGGAATTTAACTTCAAATTTATATATATATATATATATATATATATATATATATATATATATATATATATATATATATATATATATTTCTGGCCTTGATGAAGAGGGGAAACAAAAACTGCTATAATTTTAAATGATCTGAAATAAAAGGAAGGGGAGATTTGATTCTAAATATTTCTCATATTTTATATCTCCTCTCTTTTTGAAATAGGATATGATTATGAATATCTCCAGTATCAAATAATCCTTATATACTGTGAAATTTACTTTATGTATGAAAGTCAAAGAGGAGAGATATAACATATGGGAAATATTTGGAATCAAGCCTCCCCTTGCTGTTATTTCAGATCATCTGAAACCATAGTAGCAAGTTTTTGTTTCCCCTTCATCAAAGCCAGAGGTTTTGGGAAATATTAGATATTTTATAATTTATATGCAAAACTAGGAACACGAATGACTATGATTGAAGGATGGGTAAAACTGCAGTATCTTCTCATCCACAAAACACTCTTTAAAATTACTACTATATAGGTTTTCAAAGGTGTGCTCATCCTTCGGCTAACATTCACATTTGCGGTGACTTCAATGTCCATAATGTGGAATGGCTGACCCAGTCAAATAAAACCGATGACGAGGGGAGGTTTTGTCATGATTTTGCCATTGTCTATGACCTCACTCAGATTGTTCACGAACCCATTCGTGTGGCCGACACACCCGGTCAATATGCAAGCCTTCTAGACGTTTTCCTCACAATTCCCCTGAGATGTGTTCATGTTCCGTTCTATCTCATCTGGGATCATCTGACTACTCTGTTGTAGCAGTTAAGATGAAAATGAAATGTAATAAGTCTTCAGACGTACCTCTCCACAGTACTGTATATCGATACTCTATGGCTGACTGGGATAGCTTCCGTACATTCATATCTGACCTACATTTGCATTCCATGTTTAAAAAGAATGTGTCCTCTATAGTATCAGACCTGACCGAATTGTTAATTATAGGCACAGACCGATTCATACCATCCAAAAAAATCCAACAAAAACTTAACAGCCAGCCATGGTTCTCCCCTGAATGTGCTGCTGCCATCGCGCACAGAAATCACTTTTTCCATAACTACCAACGTAATAGATGTACTGAGACTAAAGCTGCTTTCAGGGCTACCAGAAACCAGTGTAATAGAGTAATAAAACATACAAGAGAGCTATATGCTCAGTCTGTTAAATCCAAAGTAGCAGAGCAGCGGCTTGGTTCCCACCAGTTCTGGCAAATAGCAAACAGGATTTTGAACAGAAGTGTGCGTTCTATCCCAACTATCATCAATGGACCTGAGGTCATCTCGTCAGCATCAGACAAGGCCAGACTATTTGCCAAAAACTTTGCAGCTAATTCTACCCTATGCGACAATGACCATCAACTCCCTGTATTTCCTCCTATAACAGACAACACGCTATTCAACATACAACTATCTGTGCGTGAGGTCGCCAAGCTAATCAAGAACCTTGATTCAAGTAAAGCAACTGGCCCTGATGGCATTCCAGTTATAGTACTGAAAAAGCTTCAACCAGAACTTGCCCCCATACTTACAAAACTGTTTAAGCGTTGCCTTAAGCAGAAGCGCTTTCCAACACCCTGGAAAACCTCATCAGTATTCCCTGTATTTAAGAATTCAGTTGAAAAGTCATCTCTCTCTCTCAGTACAGACCAATTATGAGTAAGTTGTTGGACTCCGTATTAAATAAAGAAGTAGTCAATCACCTCAACAGAAACAACCTTCTTAGTGACACGCAATATGGTTTCCGCTCTGCAAGATATACAGCAGATGTGCTAACAGTTATATCACACAGAATTAGTGAATCTCTTGACAAATTTTTCCTTTCCAGGGCAATTGCTCTTGACATATCAAAGGCCTTCGATAAGGTATGACATAAGGGCCTACTTCAAAAGATTTCCAGCTACGGGATTACTGGAAATGTTTTCTCAATCATTAAATCATTTGTCTCCGATAGGCTCATAAGAGTAGTGGTTGATGGCCAGAAATCAGAGGCCCACAGTATTAATGCTGAAGTCCCTCAGGGGTCCATCCTGGGTCCAACTCTCTTCCTGATATATATCAATGATCTCCCAAAACACATACTTAAATCATTCGTTGACATCTATGCTGATGACACGACCATCTATGGCAACACACGAAAGGCCGTAAATGACAAAGTTCTCTCTAATTCCTATCCTCTGATCTTGAGCACGTGGTACAATGGGGGAAGAGGTGGCTGGTCACTTTTAATGCCTCCAAAACCAAGCTTCTATCTTTACATCATCAACGCTCTGATCCCCACCTGGCATCAATTGAAATGGACGGCTCTCGTCTTGGAGAGGCTTCATGTTTTGACAAGCTTCTGGGTTTGTCCTTTACTCCTGATCTGAAATGAAACACGTACATCAAATATGTTGCCAGGGACTCTGGGAAAATGGTGGGATCCTTCTACCGCTCCAGAAGATATCTCACTACTGATGCAATTCTCTATCTTTATAAAAGCCAAGTACGTCCAAGGATGGAGTACTGCTGCCACATCTTGGCAGGAGCTGCTAAAAACAGCCTATCGTGCCTTGACTGAGTAAAAAATAGACTTCGTGGTTTAGTGGGGGATGCCCTTTTCTCTCCCCTGCAACCTCTCTTCCACAGAAGAGACGTTGCAAGTCTGTCTTTGTTTTATCGCTATTTCCAATGCAAGTGCTCGTCTGCGCTCCAACCCCTCTTCCCCCTTGCCAATCTTTCACGAGAAACACTCATCTGGCTGAAACTACTGCCAATAATTTTCCCCACTCTTTATCTGTGCCTAAATCCAAACGTTAGATTCCATGAGCAAATATTCTTTCTTAGAACTGCACGCCAGTGAAACTCTCTGCCGCTTGCCTGTTTCCCACCTGACTACAACTTGGACGTCTTCAAGTCCAACATAAACAAACTCCTGACAAACCGCCCCTTAAGTAAGACACTCTATCGAATCCCCCAATACTAATGATTACTAGAATACTATCTCATTGATTACTGTACACGCAATACCCTTTATCTCTGAGTGGTCTTCGAGCCTTGATAAGTGGTGACACCCCATGTAAAAAAAAATATCATATCATATCTAACTACGTCGTCGTCGTTTTTTTTTAATATCTGCACCTAGGTTGAAAATAGGTCAGCTAGATATCTACTCTCCCTATAAAAAGCACACACAAATAAATGGGTGAAACTATGTTGGATAATTTACATTGTTAAAGTTAATTAGTTATTATCGATCTATCTATTTATCTATTTATCTATTTATTCAATGATATTCTTAAAATATTTTGTATTGGGAGTTATTTATTGTTTATAGAATAAAGTGTAGCAATGGGTTTTAGCTGAAGATGTTTACATAAATTAGTTGGTTTAATACAAACAAAAAAAACCTTAGCAGGAAGACGTCGAAGAGTCACGTTAAGGAAACGTGTCTTTTAATCGGTTACGTTACCGGAACTAAGGTCAAGATGTCGGGAGTTTTAGTCAGTCGAGAGTTGGAGTTTAGTCACGCAAGTGAATAGATGTACTTCAAACTAGGAAGCGAGGCTCTGTAGAACAAACATGTAGAAAAGAAATGCAAACTCTAGTGAAGACCATTTCAGACAACTGAAATATATTTATATTTTAAAAATATAAAGTGTAGTTCTGTGGTTTCTCAAAAGAAGAAAGCATAGAATTCTGAATTGGTTATAGTGTGGTCGTTTCATGTTTCGTCACGGAGCTCAGCACTGAAGATATAAGAACTCTGGAAGAAAGAATGGTATGGAGCTTATATTATTCTTTTTGTAAAAAATTATACCTTATGTAAATATGAACTGTAATATATACCCGTGTGATAACTCTCATAGCATGACTCAGTTTATACGTCGATATCATATCCTCTAACTAAACAACATGCATACAATTTATACGTTTATAATCTGGGGCCGTTGGGAGAACAAAAGATATCACCCTTCTAATATTTCCCCCCTCACTATATAATATGACTGTTTTGGGTGCCGACTAATCTCCTTATACAACACCTAAAGTCAACTATACCTTTGTCCTGAAAGTGCCGGCCCATTGGTTGATTAGGATCGGCGCGGTGGAAACTAGGAAGCTGATTGGCTAACTAAAAATTCAATAGCATGTCAGTATATAAAAACATGAGGCAACCGCAACTCTTTGCATAAGCTTGAGGAATTCTCACGAGAATTAAACGCGGAATATTTTGTGTAGCTTAATTGCCATATATATTTTTATAACTTACTATATATATATATATGTTTTTTTTTTTTTAGAAATTAATATCATGAGAGTACTTGTTTTTTTTTACATTTTAGCGTGACAGATCGACAAACGGAACGACGAAAAAATAACTTATCCACTAACCGAGAAAAATACTGTGCCGCCATACCCGTAGAGGTTTCTGGGTGTAACTAAAATGAGCGGTCAGGGGCAGGGTGGTTATTTTGTGGCCAAAAAAACGCTAAAAGTAATCGCCGTCGAATAAAGCCAGCTACGGGCACAACCGCAGTAACAGTTTCGATTCGCTTTTAAATAATAGAGAAATGTTTTATTATAGCGAAAACAAAAAAAAGAGAAAAGAAAAGTCATTTATTTATTTGAACTCGGTAAAAAATAAAATGTCGTATTTGTTTACGATTGCTGTTACTAATGGTTTGCGACGAATGTAAGGGACCTCCCACCGACCCAAAACGCCAGCTTTCCGTCTTACAACACAACTGGAACTCATAAATAGAACGCACACATAAATATAAATATATCTAAGACTCGACAACAAAACAAAGTGTCAGAAAGTCCGAAAGAGTAAAGGTACTTAACTGAAAAAACACACGCATAAATAATTTCAGAACAAAAACCATCCTCTTTTATACATGTTGTTCAGCTACGCCAATGCCCGTTTCCATTAACTTCGAGCAGATCCATGATTTTCACAGATCCCGACCGGTCATTCACACACTAATACTGTTTGTAAACATATAAAGATACCCCTGTTCAATATTAATGGTAAAAAAATGGGCTTGTTCACTACACATTATATACAACTAGCGGGTGGGGGGTACCCGGCGTTGCCCAGGTGTTTAGAGTTGTGTATGTAGGAGGCGGGCTCTGTTGTAATATTATAAAAAACACGATGTTATAAAAAATTGAAAAAAAAACAAAAACAAAGCAAAACCGAGAACAAATGTAAAAAAAAGGAAATAAAAAGGTGTAAAAGATAAAAAAAAAGATCTAGGTAGGAAGACTAGCTCGAACCCGAAGCATGGAGACGGAAAAAATGCCTGACACGTTACCTCTACGCCACAGAGACACACAATTTGAACGGATACAAGTAACCCTTTAAACACATTTGCAGGTGGTTGAAACTAACGTCAACGTTTTCTAGGTCAAACATGGTGCCATTGCCGTAGTAGCAGGAGGAGGCAGAGTTTAGAGTGAATGAACATCCCCACCCCCACAACACACACACACACACGCACACACACACGCACACACACGCACACACACAAACACATTTAAGCTTTTATATTTATAGATGCCCTCCGCCCTGGTTTAGCTAATACATGACGCGTAAAATTGAAATGAATAAAAACAAAATGAATGTAAAAGAATACCAAAGAAAAAAGGGGGAAAAAAGAAAAAAAACCCAAAAGTTACCGCGTAAAAAGCAAATATGTTTATTTATATCTATTTTTTGTTTGTTTTTTAAATGGATAAACAAAATTCAAAAAAGTTAAACTTACAGTGTATAATGAAAATATGTTTATTAGATTTTATTTGTTTATTTTTTTTTGTTTCAATTAACAAGAAAAAATGAATAAATAAAACCAGAAAACTGACCGTGTTTTTTATTTTTTATGTTGGTTTATTTTGGTTTCTTTTTCGATATTGTTTTCTTTGTTGTCGCTGTTAACCAATTTGAATGTCGTCTGATTACAATACCGATAGCGTAATAGTAATTGTGCTAATGAGACTCTCAGAAATGCAATGTATAGAAATAAATAATGAATAAGTAGTAATCCGAAAATAGGAAGTCAACTCCCCCCTAGTATCACGTATGAAATCAGTGCAAACATAATAGCAGTATAAAGACAGTAAATAAAATATTAAACGACTAATCGATGCAAGATTTGAAGAACGCTGGCGGCTGACTGTTAAAGTTTCTTGTAAAAACTGGAATCCAATGTTAGTTTTTTTTTTAAGTAATCCTTCGAATCGCAACCCCTACCTCCTACAAAAAGAGAAAACATAAAGTGAGGAAAAAAAGGGGAACAAGAAGAAATTTATAAAATGGCACAAGTAACCCACAGAATAACTGGAATGTAAAGTCGCGTTTCACCCAACAGAAAAATGCCAATCCATATTTTTTAAGCATCTAAGAACTCAAACCGGTCTTCCTCGTATATTCTCCTGTGGACGTATCTGCAGCGATGTTAAGTGGTCGCGGGCGGAGTATGAATCGAATAGAGAGAAAAGATTTTACAACTTCCATTGATCTTAGCCGATTGTGGCAGTGAACTCTCACCGGAAAAATATAGAAATGTACGAATATCAAGGAACTACAAGGGTAGTAGGCCTATAGCACACCTCAGTTCCTGTGCTGAAGTGTGGGAATATTACATTTGAATGTAATGTCGTGATTTTTAATACTATTAAGTTCAAGCTCACACGGGAAAAATGAGTTCATTTTATTTATATAGAGATTAATGACTTCATTTAATTTCTCTCCACAACAATAAGATGCGACACAAGGTTAGAAGGTGGTGAGAGTCAAGCCAGTGCCCCAACAGAAGGCGCACTTTGAGCTTTTAAACTTGCCTGTACGACCACGCCGCTATTTCCCGATGGGTGCGCACCAGGCATTAAGCAATAAACTTACTCCGACTCATAGAAGGGAAGCAATGTTTGAGAGTATAGACTTCCTAGGACTACACAGGGCGAATGCCTCAACACGACAGACAAAAGTTCACCGAAATTACGCATTATCTTCCGGACTGATTATCGTTCTAAGAACCTCGACTGCCATATCCGCCATTACTAGTGGCTATGAAATGCAAAACGCAAATTATTGGCAGACGGTAGCATTGTATTAAATCTTTATAAATCCCCCAACGCGCTGAACTGTCGTGAAATAGGTATTGCGTAGTCGTTACATGTAAAAACTCGAGATCTATACGTTGTATGCAGACAGTCGCAAAGAAACAAAGACCATGAAAAAATCCGACACGCTGTTTTTTTTAGTTGGAACAACAGACATTTATTTACAGGTACTTCCAGAATAATGCACTGTCACTTTTCCCCAAGTCTTCTCATATTATAATATACTTAACAAGACTCTGCAGTGCCGAACACGTGATACTGTCCTTGTCCGACTATGTTTAGGACACGTTTTTCCCTATTGCTCTCGGGCCACGAGTATAGCACGTCTATTTTTATCATTCTGGAGCCACGTATTTCTTTTTTATAGTCCTTTTCTTTCCTTCTTCCTCTCTGTACCGTAACCTCGCATACTACTCGGTCATTTGCATAACTGGCTGTTGCTGTTGCAATACGTGCGTCCACGCTCTGTTACATACGATCACGAAAATCCACGGCTGATAGTAAAGACACTGAACTGAAAACACGGGCATGCATAACCAAAGATTTCTTTAATTTCTTTAAAACTTTCATATCTTTTAATTTTGTCGGAGATTAAGTATCTTACCAGGTACCAAACATTTACTCGTTATTTCAGATAGCCTAAGAGATCTTTTAAAGAGTCTGTCACTAAAAGTGCAGTTGTTTGGGTATCGCCATCACTTGAATCACCGATCATATACTCCAGTAAAATTCGCGATTATTTTTTATCGACCTGGTGGTTTATATGATCATTTAATATATGCAGATATATTTAATATTTTAGTATATTTTCATTATTACATAAAACCTTTGTATTTAATTATATTCTCACTGTCTCCTCTGTGTAAACCATCATTATCAGGCATATTGATTTTAACTAGAATTGCTACTCTCACCTTACGAGGGCCGCGCAATAAGTAATGGCCTGACCCACTTTTAGTTGTCTGATCAAGCTGAAATTTTGCATGTGCTATGAGTTATATCTTTACGGGTTATGTGGCAAATTACAGCACTGAACAAATTTTGGTTTCTATTTTACAGGTGTTTGAACTGAGTCAGGTGTGAAATGGAGCCTGTTGAATGTCGAGCAGTAATCCGGTTTTTGTATTTGAAAGGAGGCACACCACAGGAGTCTTGTTATGAAATAGAAGAAACTTATGGTCCTAATACCCCATCATATGACCTTGTAAAACGCTGGCATCGTGAATTCATGGGCGGAGTCTGTGGAAACAGCTCCCAGACCTAGTCGCCCCCCTTCTGCCATTGATGAGGCATCGGTCGGTCAAGTTGAGGGTTCCATTTGTGAAGATCGGCGCATTGCTATTCGCCAAATAGCCGTACATGTCAAGATTAGTACCAGGTCTATGGAAACTATCATTCATGACCATTTGCATATGCATAAGGTGTCTGCCAGGTTGATTCCCAGGTTGCTCAACCCATTCCAGAAGCGAGTGCTCGAGGATGAATTTGGAGATATGCCAAGAAGACGAGTCCAAGTTTTTCAAAAGACTGATTGCACAAGATGAAACCTGGATCAATCACTATGATCCAGCGACCAAAGTACAGTCACTGCAGTGGAAGCAGATGGACTCACCACCTCCAAAGGAGGCAAGCTTGCAGCTCTCCGCTGGCAAGGTCATGCTCACAGCCTTCTGGGACCAGGACGGAATAGTGATGACAGATTTCCTGGCAAAGTGTACCACAATTACAGGAGCCTATTATGCTTCACTTCGAGTTAATTAAAGGAAGCTATCAAAATCAAGAGGCGGGACAAGATCAGCAAAGGTACCCTCCTCCTGCAGGACAACGCTTCGGTCAACAACTCGCATGTCGCAAGATCAGAAGCACGGGAGTGTGGTTATGAAACCCTTCCCTGTCCTCCCTACTCTCCTTACCTTGCTCCTCTGACTTTCACCTCTTCCCAGCCATGAAGTTGTTTTTGAAAGGAAAGCTTTTCTCAGATGATGCAGCCTTAATTTCTGAAGTCACGTCGTGGTTGGAGGACCAACATAGGGTGTTCTACAAAAACAGTCTCCAGAGCTGCATCACACGATGGAAGAAATGCATAACTCTGGGTGGTTCATATGTAGAGAAAGACTAATAACTGTGCCAAGTTTCGTTGCTCTACTCCTATGGGAAGTGGGTCAGGAGCATTATATATATATATATATATATATATATATATATATATATATACATATATATTGTCCATTAAATAGTTAAAAATTATAACATCTGGTCTTCTTGCTTGGGTGGGTTTGTCTGTTTGTACGTCCATGTCTTATAGAATTTTGCGATTTTAATTTTCAAGTACGGCTGCCTGTTTGTGATTGTACAAATTTTCTGATTGTTCAAGCTCTAGTTGTTTGCATAATTCCAAGTGCACTGCCTTCTGCACTTGATCATGTAAATCCTTGTGTTCTTTTAGATCTAGTTTTTGCATTCACTTATTATGTTGTTTACTTCTTTGTGTCTTTGTTCAAAAATTCTGCATTTGCTCTTTTCTTTTTTCTTGTCGATCTTTGCTTTGATGTGGTTAGTTTCTTTTTTCTAATCGCGTTATCTTATGCAGCAGTTATCAGGGACTCACTTTCTCTCTTTAAGTTTCTTTTCCAGAGCCATGTCCGAGTGTATTCGTTAGTCTCATCTGTTGTCATCCTCATGAATCGTACGTGTCGCATATTATCTTCATATGTTTTAAATCTCTTGTTTTATTCCCTGCCTCTTTGTTTTCTGTTTTTTTTTTTCATTTTTTCGGTGTCTCAGTCTACGGTAATTATCCTTTTAAATTTCTGCAGTATTTATTTTTCTAATGACTTTTTCGTGTCATTCACAAAATTTTATATAAACTAGTCCTCTTCCTCCGTCTTTCCTTTTTACACAGAGTCGGTCATCATCATCCATTGGATGTGGTGCATGGAGCACTGTTATAATTTTTCTCGTCTTCTAGTCGAGATGCGTCAGTTCTGTTTTGGTTCACCCTATAAACAGCCCAGAGTATGTTAGATATATACTTTAGTTAGTAGGAGGTTTCTTATTCTTCTGAGGTATTCATTTAGTGAGGCAATAGCTGAAACAATCTTTCAGTTGGTAATAAAAGCCCCCAAATTTAAATTTGTCAGGTTTGCTTCCGTAGCCATCTTGATAAATGGCAAGCATCTTGAATTTTCTGATGGCTAACGTTTTTTTCTTAAAATGTATGTTCTGAACATCATTCGGGCCAATTTCAGTGTTTGTATCTATAAGTGAAAGATTCTTATGAAATATTGAGATAACCTCCCCCACTAATTGTGCGTTATCTTTTTTACTTCTGTTGCTTTGATTGTGTCTGCTTCCAGAACATCTAGATATTTGCAGGTGCCATGCTCAGCTAGTGCCCCAACTCAGCTTGGTTAGATAGTTCTATACCTCCCATTGCCTACAATATTCCTTTTATTATGACTAGTGGCACGCACTTTTCCATGTAGACTTTTAGTCATATATCCTGCATTATTATATTATCTAGAGGGTATCATGGCTATAATGAATAGGGCCCCTTTTTGTATTCAATCTTACAGGGTGGAACGATAAAGTTGTCTACAGCATTATTTTTAAACTTTTATTGAAAACATAAAGTCAGGTGACTTTATTATATAGCAGAACTCGCATCTATTCGATGTAACCGCCATCAGCCTCAATCACTGCCTCGATACGTGTCCGGAACTGGGAGTATGCCTTTTCCACAAGCGCCGGCAGGAGCTCGGCCAATACTCAGCGAATGGCGGGTCCCGGCTGGCTTTGGCTTTTTGAGAGGTCATGTTGGTGATGTTCTCGATGTATGACCAAACAAAGTAGTCCAGCGGATTCAGGTCGGCGAGGAGGGAGGCAGTGAGAGAAGGGTACAAAACCGAAGCACTCCTTCTGAAGCCAAGTCTGGATCTCTTTGAACGTGAGGGCCGGGTCTGATTCCTGCATCAACACCCAGAATCTGCCAGCGGCCACCTGATTGTATCAGGGAATCCACTTTATTGCACCAGGGAATCAATAGCACATCCAGGTACACTTTCATGTTGAATTTCAAACTAACCGAAGATGTGAGGTGGAATGGTGTGACCCTTGAAACCTCACCAAAGACTATAACCGTGGCCGGAAACTTTGTTGGCCTGTATCCGCAGGCGTTAACCCATCCGGACTTGCATTTTAAGGGTGCTGGCAATGGTCCTGTTGTCATAATTTGGATCGATAGGGAGCATGAGTTGTACAGCGGCACATTTCTGATGGTGAACGTTGTGTTATTTCAGACATGATAGAAGGCTCGTATCGCTTTTGGGATTTGTACACAACTTCCCAACTCGTAGATGGTCTGCTACAAAGAAAACCGGTTTTTATCAAACAGAAATGGAATCATGTAGTCTTTTCAAGGGCGACAATTTTATCTTTCCGTTCTGTAGTTATGCATTGTACATCAGCTGTTAGTTCAAGTCTTTCATTGTATTTTCAATAATTCTGTCTAGTATTTTGTACACTCTCGGGCATTTTATCATCCATGTACGAGGGATCCTGTCGTACGCTTCTTGTCGTAGATCCATGCCATCGCTATGTTATTTTTCTGCTTTTTTCCTCCTTCAGGATCTTTAGACCTATGTATGGTAGATGTTGCTGTCTTTCCGTTTTTGGCATCCTTTCTGTTTCTTAGGAAGTAGTCTAACATAATTAAGGAAGTGATCTTTTTTTTTACATGGTAGTCATCACTTATCATGGCTCGGAAGCCACTCGGGGATAAGGGTTATTGTGTGTACAGTAATCAATGGGATAATATTGTAGTAAGCGTTAGTAATGGAGATTTGATAAGCTGTCTTACTTAAGGGGGCGGTTTTTCAGGAATTTGTTTATGTTGGACTTGAAGACATCCAAGTTGTAGTCAGGTGGGAAACAGGCAAACGGAACAGAGTTCCACAGACGTGCACTTCTTAGAAAGAAGCTTTGTTCATGGAATCTAACGTTTTGATTTCGACACAGATATAGAGTAAAAACAATTTTTGGCAGTGGTTTCAGCTAGACGGGTGTTTTTGGTGAAAGATTGGCGAGGGTGGACCAAAGATTGGAGTTCAGACGAGCACTTGCCATGGAAATAAAGATAAAACAAGGACAGACTCGCAACGTCTCTTCTGTGGGAGAGAGATTGCAAGGAAGAGAAAAAAGGCATCCCCACTAAGCTACGAAGACTATTTTGTACTCTGTCAATGCAGGATAGGCTGTTTTAGCAGCTCCTGTCCAGATGTGGCAGCAGTACTTCATCCTTGGACGTACTTGGCTTTTATATAGATAGAGAATCTACTGAAGCGGTAGAAGGATGCTACCATTTTTCCAGCGATCTTGGCAACAGACTTGATGTACGTGTTCCATTTCAGATCAGGAGTAAAAGTCAATCCAAGAAGCTTGTCAAGACATGAAGCCTCCTCAAACGAGAGCCATTGTTCTGTCAGTTGTATTGCTAGTATTAACCACATGCTAGCTAAGCATGTTATAGATGTGTAGTTGCTAGTGTTCTGTGCGCTTTGTATCAGTGATTCTTCTTTGATTATCCATTCTGGCACATCTGCTTTGTGGATACATCTTTTAACGTTTTGTAATTAGCCTTTCCTGTACTGTTCTGATTTTTTGGAACCAGTATGAGTATAGGTTGTCGTTCCCTGGTGCTCCCCAGTTTACCATTTTTCGTAGGGTTGTCTTGAGGGGTTCCTTGCTGATTTCATTCTTTGTCCCATTTTCGATTTGCTGTAACTCTTTTTATGTCCTTCAGTCACTCAGCATTTATATTATGATCTATTGCTCTTCCCATATCTCATCCCAGTAGCGTTTTGTCCGGTTGAGTCCAGTTTTTCTGTTTTTGTTTCTTTTCCATCCAAATTTGTATAGAATTGGCTTTCATTGTTTTCATAGTTCATGCTTTGCTTATACTGCTCCGATTTATATAAGTATCGCATTAATCCCCCTTTTTTAATGTTTTTTAGCTTCAGTTCTTCCAGTTTCTTGTTTAGCCTTTCCCTACTAGTCATATTTTGACTATTCTATCCTCTTTTTGTCGCTTTCATCTTGTTTATCGTTTTTAGTTTCTTTTTAAGATTGTTAATCTGGGGTTTCAGCCTGAACTCCAATGCAGATTTTCTCAGTTTATTTTCTCTCCTTGGCCTTTTCTAATAAAAATTCATAGTTACTGTTATAGAACTTGTATAAAATATGTTACTCAAGCTTGTAATTTTATCTGTTGGGATGTATGGGCGGGGCTTGTTTATTTTTTCTGTTTATACTTTTAATCTCGTTCAATCATTGTTCCTTATTACTATGAACACTCTTTGAGTTATTACATACCGAATTCAATAATTCTGATAATTGTTCATGCTTAATGTTTGTAACATCTTCAACTTTGTCTCAATTAATTTGTTATTTTAGCATATATTTTAATCAAAATTCTACGTACGATATATGGAATTCTGAATCACAACGGTTTTGAGAGCAATGAAAAAAGTTAGGATGCAACACTCTGTGAAAGCATTGATAGGAACCTAACTACATGATGTAATTTCATGACATATGCAGTAT
Source organism: Euprymna scolopes (assembly GCF_053919585.1). NCBI lineage: Eukaryota > Metazoa > Mollusca > Cephalopoda > Sepiida > Sepiolidae > Euprymna > Euprymna scolopes. The sequence continues at coordinate 95,834,729 of NC_136490.1, read as the reverse complement.
AGCATGAATTAAACTCGAAGATGGCATCTTGACTACAACTCCAACTTAAAGTTGTTCTGGGTGTAATGGCAACTACATGGTTACTAAATACTTCCATAAATATCCAAATTACTCCATGATTAACGGTTACATTTAAAGATTAGACTATGAATGGCACCAGACACTGTTGGAGTGTTTATAGGGTAAGATATAGAGAAGGCAAAAGCAAAATGACGAAAGGGAAAGATAAATCTCGAGAGGGATTAGCATCTTAATTACACGCCTTTCACATTGGTGTTCATGGGTTCGAGTACACACACACACCTACTTTTCAAAATCTATGCTTACTTAACATTTAGAAGTACACTTATGAACGAGGGGAAAAGAAGCTAACATATATATATATATATATATATATATACATATATATATATATATTCTATTTCTTTCTATTCTATCTGTCTATTCCTCTCTCTGTGGAAACTATGTTGCTGCCCAGATACGTAAACTCAGCGACTTCTTTCAGTGTTGATCCAACCAAAGCCCTGATAGAGATCAGGGCTTCACATTGAAAGTCATAAACTTTGTCATCCGCATTTATGTGGAGACCAATGTCATTTGCATACTTTTCTAGCTTACGTAACAGTGTTGCTCATAAGCAGTGTTGTTCGCGAACAAAGCAATATCGTCTGCGTAATCTGCATCAGTTATGTGTGCTGATTGATGTGGGATATATGGTTAGAAAATAAGAAGAAGAAAAAAAGAAACGTACCGGGTGTATCTGCATCATTCTTTGGGAAAGAAGAAGGAAAGGATGGCCAGCGCATTTGTATACGCGAAGGTCATCTTGGGAAGGCAGAGCATGATGGGAGTAGCTTTATTTTTTTCCTGTCTCTTCCTTTTTTCTAGATAGGAGGATATAAAAGCTGGGAAAAAATCCCCGGGGGAGAGGAGAGAAAAGGGTCGTGAACATCTTCTCTTGAAAAGAATTTCGTATTGCTGACGTTCAGATTGTGCGGTGTGACATTGGTGGCGAGAGGCCAGGTGTGGTCCATTGGAAAAGAAGAGGGCAGAAACCTGCTGTTATCGAGAAAGTGACTCACTCTTTCCCGAACCCCAGAACCGAATCCTGATTGTAACCCTAGAAGCTTTTTCGGCGAGTCAAGCAGATTAACATGGCTGACTGGAGACTCTCAAGGCAGATGTTGAGGAGATCCTTCACTGGGGATGGTGACCTAATTAAATTGCTGGAAAAATTAAAGATGGTGGCAAGGTTGCAAAAAATTGAAGACGTGGTCACCCTGCTGCCGCTCCACTTAGAGGGGGAAGACCTCACTATTTACCAGCAGATGCGCGATGAAGATAAGGGAGACCTTGCCTCAGTGGAGCAAAGACTGAAATTGGCTTTCGCCGAGAGTCCATTTGAAGCCCTCAGCAAGCTTGCAAATTTGAGGTGGACCGGCGAGTCTGTTACGGGCTGGTTACGTGGGGAGGAGTCTGGAGATGACGGTAAAGCTATACCTAGTGAATGGCTTCCCAGAAGAAATCTCCGCGAACATGCAGAGAATCACTGAGATCAATATGATGGAAGTGGAGGATCTCTTTGTCCACGCCAGAGTCCGAGTCAAGAATGTCAAGGGCCCAATCGTGGCTGCAGCTGTGAGTGGAAATAAGTTCATGAGGCCACACTTTAATGCCGAGAGACAGGCAGCGAGGCGACAAGAGGGGAGGCCTGCCATCAAGTGCTTTCGGTGCCAGGGTCCTCTACTGCTCAAGGACTGCAAAGAGCCGAGACCGGGGGTCATCTGTACCGATGTGGACGAGTGGAGCACATTAGCCGCTATTGCGTTGCTGCACGGAACCAGGGAAACGAGTGAAGCGGAGCCATTGCGCCAGAGGTTCCCCCTTCTATGTAGAAATGGCGCACAACGAAACGTTGCTCAGTTACCGGTAGTAGTCAATGGGAAGAAAGCCATGCCCCTTGTTGACAGGCTGCACCACGACGTTGGTAACGAAGAATGTCGCTAGATCATGGAGTGGAGCTAGGAGTATTAAGACCGTGGATGGCAGGGAGGTGAAATGCCTGGGGGAGATAACAGCGGAGCCCTGGTGTTGGATCGTCTGGTTGGTGATGTTGATGTGGTTTTAGGTGTAAGTGCGATCAACCAACTGGGGGGCGCTACGTTGAGAGGGGGGCCAAGTAACTTTTGGACGGCTCGACGCAGTAGGAATGGTAGGAGTGAAAGGTGATAGAAATATCAGAACACAAAAGCCAGAGGCTTGCTGCATCGAGGAAGAGGATTTCCTGGCAAGGTTCGATGGTGAGAGGTGGACCGTGGAATGGAAATGGATCTCCGGGCCTCAGGAACTACGAAACAAAGTAAGCTGCTACGAGAAAACACTGCGAGGAGAAATAAGAAAAGGATTTGAGGAAGAAGTGAAGAGGTGGATAGAGGAGGGAATTCTGAAACCGTGGACAGGGGAAGAAAAAGGAATGCTACAATTACTGGCGGTTGTTCAACCCAGAAAGAATAAAGTTAGACCGGTACTGGATTTCAGAGAATTAAACAGATACGTAGCCTGCCACACTGGAAAGGGGATTGATGTATGCAAAGAAGTGATGAGGAAATGGAGGAGGATGGAGCAGGCCACTAAGATTGTCGACCTGAAGTCGGCTTATCTCCAGATCCATGTAGATGAAAAACTGAAAACATCAATTGGTCCGGTACAAGGGGAAGTTGTATTGCCTGACGAGGTTAGGCTTTGGGTTGAGCTCAGCCCCAAAAATTATGACTGCCGTGCCGAAGACGGTGCTGAGTAAAGACTGTACAGTGGACAAGGCCACTAGTTCGTACATTGACGACATTCTCGTGGAGGAAGCAGAGGTGACAGCAGAGAAAGTGAGAGGCCATGTCGCGAGGTATGGGTTGACTGCAAAACCGGCGGAGTCCCTGGATGGAGGAGCGGCGTTGGGGTTGAAACTATGCCGAGATGGCAAAGGAAGCCTTTAGACGAGGGAATGCAATACCCGAAATCGGAACCGACCTGACAAAACAAGAACTCTTCTCGGTCTGCGGGAGACTGGTGGGACACTACCCAATCGCTGGCTGGCTCAGGATAGCGTACATCTTAAACGACAAACGGGCACTGATGGCTGGGAGGGCCGTGTGACGAAGGAGGTCACGAACATGCTACAAGAAATCATCGCGAGAGTGACGAAAGAAGACCCAGTAAAAGGGGAATGGTACGTCAGAGGCGGAGACGCGGGGGTGATTTCGTGTGATGCCAGCAGTCTGGCATTGGACGTCGTATTAGAGATGAGAGGCGTAAATGTGGAAGATGCAGCGTGGTTAAGGAAGAAAAACGACTATTCCCATATCAACGTAGCCGAACTGGAGGCCGCTATGAAAGGAATCAATCTGGCCCTGAAGTGGGGATTGAAAACGATTTAAATCAAATCCTAAAACGTTAGGAATTGAGGGTGAAGAATCTACCATTAAAGTGGGCGAGGGGGTGTGGGTAAAGCCCCCAATTCAAAATGTACCACTCGCTGGGGGAAGGGGTCGTAACGGGAATGCAGTTAAAGAATAACGTGATGGTGAATGGCGTTCCCGGCATATCCTAGACCTGCGTCGTGTAATCCTGTCGGTGCGCAGTGATGTCAGTGAAGAGGAGGAAGTCGATATCCACCAAGAAGCTAACGATTCACCCCAATTCGACTTAGCCCTACAGTGTTGTTCTTTACAACTGGACGAGAATGTCTGTAGTGAACCTGAAAATGTCAACATCCAAGAAGTTGTCCCCCAGAGGCCTCAACTTGAGAGGAGGAGGCCTGCTTGGATGAAGGATTATAAAGTGTCTTATTGATCTCAAAGATCACGGGACGTGTGGGGTATATAATTAGAAAAGAAGAAACCACCTGTCTTCCATACTTCAGGAGGTATGTTATCTAAGCCTGCAGATTTACGATTCTTGGTCTTCGGCTGAATTGGTTGGTCTGTTACTTCTGGTTTGTTTCCGAGTAGAATTTCAAAATGTGCTTTCCATTTCGAACAAGCATTTTCCGTAGTGTTTTCCTTTAACTTAGCTTTGGCAGGTCGTTTGCGCCCAGATATCTCATTTACTACTTGCAAAGCCAAATAGGATTGTTTGTTATCTGCAGCATTCTGGATTCGATCTATTTGTTCTTGAACATACTTCTGTTGTTCTGATAGGTACATCATACTAAGCTCTTGAAGCGCCTGCTTCCTTAATTTTGTATATTGTCGAGTATGTTGCTTTTTGATTATGTTTTTTTTAAAAACTTTTCTCGCTTTAATATTATTTTATCATTTTCCCACGGTACTTTTCGCTTTAGCTTGGGCTTCAGAGGTATACACTTCTTTGCTGCTTCTTGGTGCGATCTAACGAAGTTTTCATAGGTGGTTGTAAAGCATCAAATCTGTTTCGCAGTTCGAAGATAAGTCTGGTACTTTATTTCCATGTCGTTGTGGAAGAGACGGTGCTCTTGAATACACACAATATCGATATCGTGTTCTTTGGATGAAGCAACAAGTTCTGATATTTAAATGTGGGTTGAAGTGTCCGTACATTAAAGGTGGATATTTTGATGATATGTCTACATTTTGCTAGCTTAGGTTTTGGTTCTGTAGTAAACATCGATAGCTGTGGTCATAGCCGGCACACCAAGTAGCGACCCTTGGTTACCCATGTGTCGGTCGATGCGGTATGGAATTCTGGTTTGATTTAGAGTCATATTGAATCTTTCGATAGCTCGGATAATATCACCTGTGTGAGCTACGTCTACGGGCGAATCGCAGTAATTTCTCAATTAGACTAGTTGAACCTGATCATTGATCTCTTAATGATTCTTCCGCTCAACTTCTTTTGTACCCTGCCATTGACTGATTCTTTAGTTCTTCCACCAAGGCGCATAATTGTCATGCTGCTCCCCATGACGTTACCAGGGCCCATTTACCAGTTCAGGTTCTACATCAGTCTTCCATTATGAGTGATCCTACATGATTACCGTAGACTATTCTGCCACGATTTAGGTCTGATGTGAGTGTTTCTTTCATCAGACGGTATAGCCTGCTGAGGCAATCCTATACTGTTGTAACTTCCGCACGAGCTATGATGTAAGGTTGACATTTGCGGAGATTCAAATACTTTTTTATCACCAGGATCGGTATGCTCTTCACAGCATTATTTAAAGTAATGAAAAAATAAATAAATAAATAAATAAAAATAAATAAATAAAAATTAAAAAAATAAAATAAAATATCGGATATCGGAATTCGCATCTCAAAACCATGGACCGCATTGGACGGGCTACATTCAGTATGGACTGACAAAATGAAAAGGCAGTTCTTCAGGGAAGTAGTAGAGTCTGTTCTTGTTTACGGTGCTACAACCTGGACGCTCACCAAAAGATTGGAAAGAAAACTAGACCGCACATACAACCGTATGCTAAGAACAATATTAAATATATCTTGGAAAAATCATCCCACGAAGCAGCAACTTTATGGCAATCTACCTGCCATATCTAATACCATCAGAGAAAGACGCCTACGATTTGCCGGTCATTCTCTGAGGAGCAAGCATGAATTGGTGAGTGATGTATTGCTATGGACTCCACGACACGGACGCGCAAGCAGAGGACGACCTAGAATCCACGTACATCAAACAAATAGCCCACGACGCCAACTGTGAACCTGAAGATCTGAGGCAACTGATGGAAGACAGGAAACTCTGGAGAGGAAGAGTCACATTCGACCGGGCAAGGAGCCCGTCATTATGATGATGATTCTTCTCTATTCTCTTCTATCTATTCTTCCATTGTTTTTCTATATTAAGAACGTTATAACGTTTTTTCTATCTATCTATCTATCTATCTATCTATCTATCTATCTATCTCTTCTCTGTGTTTTTCTCTTTCTATCTATCTGTATTCTACTTCTTTTTCTTTTCTTCTATCTATTTTTCTGATATCTATCCATCTCTATCTATTATTCTATTCTATTCTGCTTATCTATTTTTCATTCTATTCTATCTTCTTTCTTTCTTTCTATCTATCCATCTGTCTATTTTCTGTCTATTCCATTCTTTCTAAACTGCGTCAATCGCTTTATTGCGGAATTGCAAAATATCAATATTTTACTAAATATACGTGAGAACAAAATGAAAATTATATCATCAAACGACTGATTGAAGGTTAATTATTTCCCAAAATTGTGTTCAAATTCATCCGATATTCACGAAGCTATGACATTTTATTTTTTATCGTGCAATTTCCATTGTCCATCGCTTTATTGCAGGTCTATTGACATGTTGTTTTAAGGCAAAAATACAATGCCTTATCGTGAGGATCTTATTTTTTATTATATTTTTCTGTCAAAGAATAATGAGAAAAAGCACATCCTAGGTGCTAAGCCTCACATAAATGAATTAGTTATCGATATATCCACCATTTTTTGTAATAAATTCAAACAACCTTTTGTCACCGGTAATGTCAAATGTTTGATCTCAAAAAGGAGTTATGATTCTAGCAATATCAACTATGTCCTCCACAAGACATCCCTTGAAGTAAATCGCTCTCCTCCCTCATAAGCTCCTCTTTTTAATATTGACCAGAGATATTCAATGGGGTTAAGGTCTGGAGAACATGGTGGCCAGGTCATGAAAGTTTCTCCAAAGAAGGCTATAGATTCGAGGAAGGCTCCAGTCGTCCTAGCAGAATAGGATGGTGCGTTGTCCTGCATAAAAACAATCTGAAATCGACGTGGCAATGGTTGGTCATCTAGCCGTGGCGACAAATGTTTATCTCAAAAGCTCTGTACGCATTGCTGGTAAGTTTTACACCCTCTGGAACTCTGAATGGTCCAACCAACTTATCCCTAATGATTCCCGCTCAAAATATGATGACTTCACCTCCTCGTTGGCGATGACATCTGTAAGGGGGTGTGGTTTCGTTCGAGTTCCAAACTTTGTCCGATCTATCCGGACCGTTAAGTTTAGCATGGATCTCATCTGTAAATAGGACACATCGGAAATCTATTTTCATATAATTTGTGCTTAAGCCATTCGTTTTTCCCTATTTGTTTGCGCAATGGAGGCCTTGGAATAGTTTTGATATTCCTTGCCATCTCATTCAACACATTACATCGGGCCTGTCTGGATCTTGGAGCGATTCCAGCTCTTGCAAATATGGGAGTATTGGTGCTGTTTGGGTTTCGGTTGACTTCCCTACGAATTTTCCGACTATCATGATGCGAAAGGCTTCTCCTGGTGCCCTTATTTTTTCTAGATTTGATGTTCGGGTTGTTCACGAATGAAGCCAAAGTTCTTGGATCCCTTTCCAGCTCCATAGTTAAATCTTTGATGAACAATCATTCTGCGAATCCAGCAACAATCCTTTCCTTTTCGATAACAGTTAATCACCCTTTTTGGCAAGTATAAAGACTTGCAATAAAGCGATGAACAGTATAAATTACATGATAATAAATAAAATGTCACAATTTCGTGAATATCACATGGTTTTGAATACAATTTTGAGAAATAACTAACCTTGAAACAGTCATTTGATGATACAATTTTCATTTTTTGTGACGTATATTTAGTGAAATAATGATATTTTACTAATCTGCAATAAAGCGATTGACAGTTTATTTTATCTATACTTTCTATCTTCTTTCTTCTATCTATATTCATAACCTTATAACGTCTTCTATATTCTTCTATCTTCTTTTTCTATCTATCTTCTATTTTAATTTATCTATCTCTATATATCTCCATCTATCTTTTTTCTTTCTATTTCTATTCTGTCTATATTCATAACGTTATAACGATTTTCCATCGATACTTCCGATATTATAGGAAACCAACGAGGAAATTCATATGCAAATCATCCGCACTCACCATTTCAAACTCATACTGCGGCGCGTTTTCTTGCTATAATACACACATTTATTCTTTACCTTTCCCCCCCAAATTATATTTTCTCCTCCTTCACCGACTCTCTCACTAACATGATTTCAACATGGTAGTAGCAAATATTGCACTTGCTTTTTGTTTAGTCCCCCCCCCACAAAACTCTTAAACGCGTTCTTTTTATTCAGAGTAATACTAAGCTAAAAGACA
>NC_136490.1:95761611-95821611 GCF_053919585.1 Euprymna scolopes | reverse complement strand
AGCATTTTGTAGCCCCCCCTCATATTTTGCATGTCTCTTTTTACCGAACAAATGTATGGAAGCCGATAGTTAACCAAATGAAAATTCAGTGAAACCGTATTTCATATTTAATATACAAAATGTTTATTATATTATTAATCATTAAACTGTGTAAATCTTAAAACGTTACAAAATTATAACAAGAATTAATTATTAATATCAGTTTGAAGAAGATAAACAAAAATTCCAAATATTATTAAGTTTAAGGATTAAAGTAAAATTCTGTAAATCCAAATATATAAACATATATTAAAGTTAAGAATTTATTGTTTGAAATAACGAATATATAGAGAAAAATTGTGTTTATTCCCTTAATCCATGGATTTTCAATAATAACTCATATGATCAGATGAAATGAAATGCAGTCAGCAAAATGTTCAGCTATGAATGAACAAGTATTTTACTTTTCAGCACATACATTGAAAATCTTATTTGAATGGTTCATAAGTCATAGAAAAAAGGATTTCATACAACCTGGGCAGTCCATTACCAGAATGATTTGTATATTTTCCGGGATATTACTGCCAGGTCGGAGGAGTAGTGAATCAGGGGGGAAAATCAGTAATCCGATATATCAAGAATGTTTAATTGATTTACAGAATTTAACTTTTATCATTGCACATTGCATTATATTCTGATATTACTAAGCGTTTTTTTTTATGAATGGAATAATTGGATTCAAAGATATGAGTATTTTCAGGGGTCATCCAATCAGAATGGACATAATTTTACGAGGGAGAGTTTATTGTTTATGAATGAGAAATAGGAAAGGTTATGCTATCTCTATGTATATATGGGCCAATTACGATCGGTGTAAGCACATTATCTGTGGAACATGTAGAATTGTTTCCAGAGACAACTGGTAGCGGTGATAAGAATAAATATTTAGAAAGAAAAATAGGCACCCCTTCCTCTGTGTGATGGTCTTGCTCGTGGGATGCAATGTAGCAGTTTATTATCACAACTGAATGAGTTTAGAATGGTTGTCGAAAGCTACATAGGATAGTGGCTATAAGGCTAGATGTATTGAATTTGTATGTTGTTGGAAACCTACGATACTTTGGTCCAGGAGTGGAATTTCTGCAGTCATTTTATTATACCGGAGATGATACATGGTGTTACTAATGCGACCCGACTTTTGTTTGAATCGGGAGAAAGCTTATTTTCAAATCCAGTTGAATGTAACAAAATTTAAAAAGAGAAGTAATATTCAGAATTTCTCCTTGCTGTTCGAGCAAGAAATTGACACTTTTCAGACAAGAAAAGGAAACGCAATATGTAGGCTATTAAATTATGTATTCTTAAAATCCAAAGTGAATGCCTTAGATAATATAATATTGGTTTAATTTGATTCAGAAAATGAAAAAAATGCTCTCGAACAATCACTCAGTAAATTTCTTTTTGTTCTTTGGTCTGTCCGCTTATTCTAACTGATCTTCCTCGTGCACATTTGGTCAAAGGGGAAATTATTCTCAACTCGCATTTAGGTAAAAATAACTTTCGTATAGATAATTGAATTCATTCAACACGTATCACAAAAACAACAAAAAAAAAACTCAAATAAAATAACATCTCTCTCTTCCTCTCAAATTAATAAAAAAATGTTAAAACACTTAAGAAAGAGTAAGAAACATATTAAATTTACAAAAAGGAGACACAAATTAAGTGGATTGTCCTTAATCCGCGGAGTTTCGAAAGAAATATTTTTCCTCTCATCGTAGAATAGGAATTAGCAAAATGCAGAATCGAATTTTGTTTGTAAAGTATTTAATGAAACTACAATAAGCCATATATATATATATATATATATATATATATATATATATATATATATATATATATAATTAGTATCGCCCAAAAGTTTCACCTGAATTAATACCTACCAATGTAGCATGAGAGAAAACTGGAAACAGGATTTAAAATTAGCGAAACTAATATGCTAGTCTCAGTATATATATATATATATATATATATATATATTAGTGTCCAAAACTAAGGGACACCATTTTAAAACCTAATATTTGTCAGAAATAACAATGTGAAAAACTGGAATTTTGACAACTGGTAGTCGTTATCATCCATAATATAATACAAACATTTAACTCATTTGCAAAGGATAGAAAAAGAATTATAACAATTATTTATTTCCAAAATAGGAACGTCCAAAAGTTAGGAACAGAATCAAGAAAAACAATATAAACAGTATGCTAATATAGTATACTGTTTCCAGTATGCTATATTTGATTTCCTCTAAAGAATAGTTCTTACGTAGTCATTTATAAACGTTGCATCAGCCGGCACCATGGGGAAACGCCAAAAACTTGATTAGTCAGTGAGATAAGCTATTGTGAAGCTACACAAGGAAAAGCACACCATTAGAGAGATTTCAAAGAAAGTGAAACGTTCTAAGAGTGTTGTAGGCAGGGTTGTTAAATCCTACAATGATACTGGCGAAATAGTTAGTGCTTTTAAAACCGGCCGACCCCGCAAAACTTCGCAGGAGAAGATCGAATAATGCAGCGTATGTCATTAAAGGACCGTTTTAAGCCTTGCACAGAAATTAAAAGGGTTAGGAATAGTACCGCATGTGATGTGTCAAGACAGACTGTTTCTAGACGACTGCAAGAAACCCAGGGAAGAAACCACTTGTTAGTTCGTAGAATAAGAAGACGGGATGAGAGTTTGCAAACAGGTATGTAATTTGGACATATGAAAATTGGGAAAAAGTATTTTTCAGTGATGAAAGCAAGTTTAATTCATTTTGAAATGATGGGGGGAAAACAATGTAAAGACGTATTAAGGAAAGATTAAGTGCAAAGTGTACTAAGAAAACTGTCAGGCGGAACTGTCAACTGGGACGGAAGCGTCATGGTATTTGGAATGTTTTCTAGCCAAGGTACAACGCCTCTTGTCCGATTACAAACTTGTGTAAACGCGCAGATCCATAAAAACATTGTTCAAGATCATGTTGTGTCAATCATACTGAAATCAGGTTTCGAAAGGGCTACTTTTATACAATATAATGCCCTAGGTCACAAGGCAAGTTACCTTAGCAAGCAAGATTTCGAAAGTATGGATTGGCCACCGCAAAGTCCTGACTTAAATCCAATAGAAAATCTTTGGAAGAACTTAGGAGTGAAAGTTATGGAAAGAAATCTCATTAACACGGAGGATTTGTAGGCGAAGCTTCAAGAAGAATCGTCTAAAATTAGTATTGGGGATTGTCACAACTGATTCGTTCTCGTATTTGAATATGTGTAGCTGTCATTGAGAGCAAGGGTTAATTTACTAAATATTGATTGTACATGTATGTTTATTGTTTCTTGGCTGTTTACATTGTTTTTCTCAATTTTGACCCTTACTTTTGGGCGTTCCCATTTTGAAAATAAATAAATAATTCTTATAATTCTTGTCCTTTGAAAATGATTAAAATTTTACTATGTAAAATGGACATTAAAACAAAAAATAAAAATACGAAATTAAGGCTTAAAACAGACATTTTTATTAGCATGACGTCCAAGACGGCCGACTTGTAACAACGTCGGGATGGAATTTCTTTTCCCCAAACACCAGGTTTATCATGTACAAAATCAACTTTTTGTTGGTAACATCAAATAAAAACAACATCTGATGAGTTGGTGGGAATCAGGAAATTTTATGACCACATAAAATCATAAAATTGCCATCCCATTAACGAAATTGATGTAATGAAGAATCTAAGATGAAATAAACAAAAGTTACAAAAAAATGTAAGTCTTTGAATTTCAACAAATTTTGCACTTTATATATATATATATATATATATATATATATATATATATATATATATTTCAAAGTCATGAGGGTTTATGAAACATAAAATGATGTAGCGAAATAAAAATGAAAGACGTTGGAAAAAATTGGAAATTTGATTTTTGGGTTTCGTTCATTTTTTGCAACAATGTTCGAAAGAGTTTATGTGAATTATTATTACCGTTTGTAGAAAAAAAATAATGTCATACTCATTTAAATTTTTAACGCATTAGTGTTCATTTCAATCGGCAATAAACAAGATGCAATTGATTTCAATATCTAAATAAATGTTTAGAAACTGAAACATATGTGTTGAACGGTGAAAATAATAATAGTATTACTAATAGTTACAATAGATAAGAGTGACCACGATGGTGATGGTAACGAGACGATAAAAATAAAATCATTCTGAAATATTAAGAATAAACAAAAGAATGACAAAGAAACCGCGGAAGATTTAGCACAGGAAGCATGGAGTGAGGAATAGAAGGAGGAAGATGAAAAACTAGCTTAGTAAGAACAATAGATGAAGAACATGTTGTGCCATCATACTTTAGTAATATTGGCAATCTGCGCATGCGCGTGTGTTTTCTATGATGTATGGGTGAATTGATGGACAAGAAAGTGCGTAGGGGTGCATCCCCCTACCATCAAAACAGAAAAAAATAAGAAAACGTTGAATGGATACGTTGTGTCATCGGAACGTTGTATTCATCTGAGGTGCACACGTTCGGCCCATCACTTCTCGACAAACTGCGCCAAAAAATGATCTTGTTTTTTTCTCCTCGAAGTAGACAAAGAACAGCGACTGATTGAATGTCAACGACAGATGTAGCCAACGAAGGAGCAAGTGTCACGTCATTAATAAGACCGTTTTTGTGTCGGCTTTAAAGACCCGAAATAACCGTGATGGCTTAAATAAAGGAAACTGAAATGTAAATGAGACGTACAACAAAATAATAGAAAACAAAAGAACAGACAATAACAAAACAAACCGAAACTATCGAAGAAAAAATTTAAAAAGTAAACGTTTGTACATAGGTATTATTTTACACTCAATTTAAATGTAAGGTGCCTGGAAAGTCCCCAAAGGTAATGAGACAAGACTGAGGAAGATGTTGATGAAGTTATTATTTGTTCCTTATGTCCTTTTTTTTCTTCTTGAGCTATATCTCTTGTTCGCCTTTTCTTCCTAAATCTAGTTTTCCATCTATCTTTTTTTTATATCTCTTTAACTATCTTATCAATTCAAAACTAAATATTACAATTTCTGAATTTTGGAGATGAGATATGAATGTTTGTATTATTTGGATAAACGGACAATTGTTCTCATCTTGAGTGTTATTTGCACAAGGTTTCAATCGATATTTTTGGATTTCTGGAAAGTATATTTACAATAAATTAATAAAGACTAAAAATACGAAACTTTGAAGTGTACAGTAAAACCATTTTCTCCTTTATATTTACTCAGAAAAGCATATGATTTTAAGAGTTAGGCAAAAAAAAAACAACACACACAAATAAAGAAAACAAAACTGTGAAAACGGCATGAAAAGTCAAGAAACTGATTACTAATAGCATTTGGTGTAAAATTTTCATTGAATAATAATAGTTGCTAATTCTGAACAGATGCAATACTTGACTATTTCTTTGGTGAGAACGCTTTCAAAAGAAATATAGGCTTTTTAAAATACAGACTGCTGAAACACAAACAATCCAAAAACAATTCTGAATTTTTGAGATGCGATATGAACGTTTGTATTATTTGGATTAACTGGACAATTGTTCTCGTCTTGAGTGTTATTTGCGCAACGTTTCAGTCGATGTAAGGTGTTAAAATAACTAAGTTTTCGCATGGAAAAAGAATAGGTGTTAATTGGGGGATCTAATTGAAAGTAACTTTACACGAATTATAAAGATAATTGAATTATCAAGAACCCTGGGAGGTATTATTTCTAACTTTTTATGATGAAATTTTTTAATTAAACCCATTAACCAATTGTAAGTTATAAGAATAATAGCATGCACGATACTGAAAGGTTAGTAGTTTCAATATAGTTAATCGCGTGTGTCTCATATTATCATTTTTTTTAACCAGATGTAGTTTTCTTCATTTTTCGATATGTTATCATTATAACTGATATGAGATTTTATTTTCCTATTATTTTGCTGCACACTTCGGTTTCATTTATTTAATTGGTATGATTCTTTCGGGTCTTTAAGGCCTACAAAAAACGCAGTTATATTCATAACCCTTCTTTTTTTTCCTGATAAAAAATGGCGACATTAACACTCTACGAATATGAACGGATACATCGATCGAAACGTTGTCCAAATAACACCAAAGACGAGAACAATTGTTCAATTAATACAAATAATAAAATCAGCCCTAAATGCTTTGCTTTTTTTTTTAGATTATGGAAGGACAATTTGTCATCAACCGAGACCTAGCATAAAGCCATTTGATGTTAAAAGCTAAAAAAATATTGCTTCTAGATAAAAAAAATAACAAAACATAACCAAAGATAAAAGTTATATGGATATACTTCATCCCAGAAAACAGTAATTATTCCCTCTTTGTCAGAAACATCACTCATAAACTGTAAGGACTAAAGGCCAAAAGAAAAAAAAGAAAAAAAGGAGAGTGTTTCGAGGCTGCTCGAACCAATCCCATGTTTACTTTCTATTTTCTTTTTATTAGAATTATTCAGACTAATATTTTCATCTTGGATGTTATTCTTACAACGTTTCTATCGATGTAACATCCGACCTTCTATATGCGTTTCTTATCCAACTCCAAAATCTTTTATGCGTAACTCGCTGACTTATACGGAATTTATTAAACTTAACCTTTTATTTAATACACGGTGGTAAATTGTTCCCGATACGTTAGGCACGATAAGGAACTTGTTTTAAGTAACATTTATATTTTATTCTTATTTAGTAATGCCTTTCAATCCCCAGAAAGCTGTCGGTAAGCACTAGTTGTGATTTAGCACTTTTATCCGTTGCGCCACGTGTCTGAAACGTGATGGGAATAACAGCCAAGATGAAAACAGCAGTCTTAATAAGACTAATAGTACAGATTTCTCTTCGTTCAGATGTGTCTGAGCCTCTGTTTGAAAGATGATCATTTTTTTTTACTTCGCCTGTTCCCTAGGCATCAAAATTACAGATACTAAACAATTTCTGAAATTGGCTTTTCCCTGTTGATTGCAGTATGGTACTTGTTCTCTGTAGTCCTAGGAAGTCCACATAATGTCTCTCTTTCATCCTTCTTATCGTCTGAAGCACGCCTGCCGTAGAATGCTGATGGGGCTATACAAGCATGTTTGCATCTCAGAGTGCGTCTACTCTGAGGGCGGTGATTTTTGAATCCCACTTTCCAACCCTTCCATCATATTTCTCATCGTGGGAGAGATATAAATACGAGGGGGTCTTCCAAAAATAATGTCTCCTATTTTCCCCAGTATTTTGAAATGCGCCACCAGATATTGACATGAAAATGTCTAAGTGCCGGCGCAATAAATACATCACCTAGTATTCACAATTGATTACAAGTCAAGTAATAACCAAACCATCGTTGCTTTACTTCGGTGTATATATATCTATCACTATTATATAAAAGTGATTTTGTATGTGTGTGAGTTCATTCCCTATGGACTTGAAAACGGCGGAGTACATTCGAATGAAATTTTATACGAAGGTAGTTTATGTACCAGGCAATGTTCTCAGATAAGTTTTATATCGGCATGTTTTCGAGATGTATCGATATAATAATAATCGAAATAACCCAATGAAAGAAAAAAACGATTTTGACGATTGGTAACACCTTACAAAGCTTAGCATCACAAGTGCATTTGAGAAGTTTTATTACCACACAAGCAGAAATACCATGTATATAAATCAACAGTAGGTTCTTTGATATGGCAGGACCGCATTCGAAATTAATCTTTCTGTTTAACTCACAATTGCACCATGATACTTGACTTCCTCAGTTTAAGCTTAAATTCAAGCCATTATCTCTGCATAAGCAGTAAGGTTAGTAGGTTCTTTAATATGACAAGAGCGCGTTCGAAATGAATGTTTCTGCTTAGAACACAATTGACTTTGGAATTTTAAACTTTAATTCAAGTCATTATATAGGAAAATAATTTTATCAACTCAACACTAGGTTCTCTGCAGTGCAATGTAAACTGCAATATATTGTGAGCCAAATCACTGTAGAAGGCGTGTGCAGCTTCCTCCCAGTGTACCGCGATGGATCCCCAACTAGAGCGGGCAATTAACTTGATTGAAAACTTGATATCACAGATTTAGATGAAAATAAATATATGAGAGTTTGAAACATTCGTTGATCATCATTCATTCCGGGCAACATCGAGTTTCCTAACTAGCATATATATATATATATATATATATATATATATATATATATATATATATATATATATATATGTATGTATACCTTCAGTAAGAATGTGGTAAAATATAACGAAACACATTGCAGCAAAAGGTATTTATTTGCACATTAAAATAAACGGTTCACGGGGTTAAGTTGGCAACTACTTGTGACAATAATATCGTGCTAGATACGATATTTTATGCCTTTATAATCATCTGCAATAACAAATATATTCTCTTCTTCTGTCCAAAATAAATATTGTCTCCTTTGACTGCTGAGTGTTTCCTCGCGTTAAAAAAAAAAGCTATCGATATTAAAATGGATGTTTAAAAAAAATCATATAAAAAAAGTAATCTTCTCATTACGTCTACTACTTGCATTTACAACTAGAAGTCATGAATAATCTAATGGATAACGGCGCATATTATGGAATCTGCTAATTCATGTTCGAGTCGAATCTGATTCACTTCAAGTATAACATTATTGGGAAACTCTGCAAGCATGTGTAAAGTAGCAACTTCTATTCAATTAACTTCTTTTTTAACCCTAACCCTAACTTGTCTTCTTTTTTTATTGTGTAGCCCATATCATATAAACAGAAAAAAGCAACCATCTATGGGACTTTGTAAAAATTAAAAACAAGGCAACTTAAAAAAAGCAGAATGGATTGGTAATAATATTAATGTGAGTGATGGCAGTATTGGTAAATTTTATGAAAGTTGCAGGACTATCTGATCATACTTTTTATTATATTTTCTATATATTTATATGTGCTGATACTCCTTTATAGTCCTTAAGTGTCATTTACTATTAGATAAGTTATTTAAAAAATTACCTCGATTATTTTTAATTATCTTAAATTTTTCCCTTCACATTTATTCTATTATGTTTTAAAATATTTAATAATTCTTTTCAAAATTTTTTATTTATTTTATTTTAATTTTGATTTTATTCTTAATATATTCATGCTTTATTTCATTATATATTTATTGCCGTTAATTGTTGCACCTTTATTTATATGGGGTTATGTGTTCGTTTAAACGGGACATTTACCTTTCAGAGAGGTTTTCCACCCCCCCCCCACTAAACATACATATATACACACGCGTGGGCGCGCACACATACACACACACGCACACACTCTCTCCCTCTCTTCCTCTCTCTCTCACACACACTCATACACATACACACACGCGCTTTCTTCCTTCTATAATCATAAGCCATTGGCGTCGATTATTAAGTTATGTTTTTAATTTTTAAACTGACTTTTAAACGCTCATTTTACGTTTTTTTTTTTCTCTATTTGTTCACTTTGCATTGTTTCAGTTTTTCAATTGTCGCTGATAAATTTACGCTGACTCTTTCCAACCTCTTATGGTTGATTCGGCGTAATGAAACCAATGGTACTACCTTGAAATATGTATATATAGTGTCGTAATAAATATTGTTTCTTCAGCTCTCACATTCACGATCGAGCACTTTTATTGGATTTTTTCATCGCCTCCTGACACGCTATATATATATATATATATATATATATATATATATATATATATATATATATATATATATATATATATATATCGTAATAAGATGCATTAGTAATATATTGCAATAACATAAACGTACCTATAGTAATAATAATAATAATAATAATAATAATAATAATAATAATAATAATAATGATAATAATAATAATAATAATATATAGTGATACGTAGTAAGATTGTACATCCATTGTACATCTGCTCTGAACCCATCTGGCATCAATTGAAATAAATGGCTCTCGTCTTGGGGAGGTCTCATGTTTTGAAACGCTTTTGGGCTTGACCTTTCCTCTTGATCTTAAATGGAACACATACATTAAATCCGTTGCCAAGGCCGCTTGAAAAATAGTGGGATCCTTTTATCGATCCAGTAGATATTTCACTGCTGATGCAATTCTCTATCTATATAAGAGCCAGGTACGTCCAAGTATGGAGTACTGTCATGACATTTGGGCAGGAGCTGCTAGAAAGGACTTATCCTGCCTTGATAGAGTTCAAAATAGACTTCGTAGCCTCGTAGGGAAATTCCTTTTCTCTTCCCTACAACCTCTTCCTCACATAAGAGATGTTGCGAGTTTGTCTCTGCCTTATCGTTATTTTCATGGCAAGTGCTCGGCTGAGCTCCAATCTATGGTTCCCCTCGCCAAACTTTCACAAGAAACATTATCACTAATATCCCCCACTCTTTATCTGTGCTTAAACCTAAGCATAGATTCCGTTTTCCTGCTTTCCAGCTGACTAGAATATGGTTGTCTTCAAGTCTAACGTAAACAAGTTTTTGATGAACCGTTCCATATAAGTTAACGAATTACATTACTAACGATTACTATATTGTCCAATTTCTACTGTACACAGTGTAACCCTTATCCTCGAGTGGCCTCTTGACCTTGATAAGTGGTGATGCCTATGTAAAAAAAAATCCAAAATAAAATTGATTCGAATATAAAATTTATACTATAATGTTCTGCAAGAATCTCTGGCGTAGTGGATGGAGAAATTACAGATTGATTACATCTTGATTGATACATAATGGAAAAATGGTTGAAGTGTAAAGTCTATAATATTTCTCCACGGTTTGATCCGATCACAGAATTGTAATTGCAAAGATGAGATTGAGCCTGAACAACGCAAATCAACGAACTTTGAATAAAGTTTTCATGGGTCACAACATCCAAGATTTTTATAGAATGGATTCAACAAAAGTTTCCATCATCGCAGAATCTCGAAAGGCATGATAAGAAATTCGAATAAAATTTTATAATAAAATAATCTTAGTTCAATATGAAGCTATAAATAAGCAGATGCGAATGAGGAACAAGGTCAAACAATATCTACCAAAATATCAATGACATTATTGTAAAGAAAAAAGAAAAAGAAATGATAGAAGCAATAGACTACATGAATCTCGTGGAGACGAGAGGTCGTGAAAAGAAACTAGTTGGAACGAAACTACAATTTAAAAACGTATAAACAGAGAATATGACAATTATATTAAAGGAAGATGGGCGAAATTAGAACAGCAAGAATTTATCAGGAAATTAATATCACGTGGGAGACTTAAACTTAATTCACCGGAATAATAGGAACAAACAAGAGCAGAATTTAATGAAATAACATGTAAAGAAATAATAATCTTGTTATATTACACGTTGTCAATAAATACTGACAATTACGTTATGGGAAAGCTGACTCATTGCATAAAATGTGTTTCAGAAGTGGAATACATCGCCATTTGAGTTTGGAAAAAATCGCACGCGATGTGCAACTTTTTGATGTCTAATATTAACTAATGCAGAGTAAAATAGGGTTAAGCGTGGCATTATACTATGACAAAAAAGGGGGACATCAGGGATAATGAAAACTACCTTGAAATACATTCAACAGTGGTAACTGCTACGATCTGCACCCTATTTTCCTGTAAAAAGTGAGATTCCATCTTTATCTACTTATAAGGATAACCAAGCATTGATTTTGTTCTCAAATAGAAGTATAAATATAATATATAGCAGAGATTGTATCTCTTAGAACATCGATCGACGAATTGTCATTGGGTGTGTGTACCAATAAACCATTTGTTTTTACACCTGCATTAGGTCATTAAAAATAAAAACTATAAACCTGACAGTCACCTGCGTGTAGAAACGACAAACTTGAAGTCAAGTCAATCCAGTGGCATCTAGACCTTGATAAGTGGTGATGTCTTTGCAAAAAAAGTAAGTCGGTAAATATAAATATCATCTATTATAAAATTAAAATTTGACCACGGGAGGAGTACTCGGTCAGAGGGTAAACTCTCACCCATCTTTTATATGTGGCCAGCAGAGCTTCCGGGCGTTGCTTGGGGTCCAAAAATAAAGTGTATTTCTATTAAAGCTTCTATTTCTCTACCACTCAATCTTTTTCTTTTCCCCTCTCTCTCTTCTCAAACTCCTCTTTCTCCTCTGTCAAGCCTATCCCTCTCTACATGGACACACACATACACATCGACAATTCTCTTTTATATAGTAGATTTTCCACAAATTAGTTGATAGTTTTCACTTTACATATACGATATTCTGTGAGTTTTACGTTAGAGTATTCTAATGATTAAAGTCCGTTACATTTTCTAATTTATTTTTATATAAAATAGATAAAGAATCTATTATTACCATAACTAATTAGGATGATAGCAAATCATACGTCAGTTAGTAATTAGTTTGTGTTGGACTGTAGTCATTGAAAATTAATTTATTCACCCCTGTTTTTTTTTGGGGGGGGGGTACTCCTAGCTTCTGTTTGAAGTTGTTAGATTATATGAATATTTTAGGAATTGAGTTGTAAATTGCTTTATCCGCCCTCTAAGAAAAACATTGTATTTTTAATATCTAACTAAAAAGGCGATATTATTATTGTAATTATCATTAGTAGCAGGAGTAGTAGTAATAATAATACTACTACGACGAATAAAATGATAATAATAATAATAATAATAATGATAATAACAATAATTGTCATTAATAATAATAATAATAATAATAATTGTTGTTGTTATTATTATTAATAATACTAATATTTATTATTATTATTATTATTATTATTATTATTATTATTATTATTATTATTATTATTATTATTATAATAAATTAGAAACCTATGCATATTAATGAAAGATAAAGAATATGTACCAACTGTCGAAGAGTATCATTTTAACTAGGTTTTGACGTTCTTTTTGTGAAGCTAAAGTCATGCTGACATAAGCGATCAAGCGCAAATAGGCAGTCGGTTAAGGGAAGCGGTTGCGTAATTTATGCGAGCACATGTCTACCGTGAAGAAAAAATAAAATCCGAAAGAGAGTTTTTAAAAGAAAATTGATTTTATTCTTTCGTTATTAATAACCTTTACGAAAAGAGTGATTGAAAAGATAATACAACGCTAGAGGAGAACTAGGAGACGGGACAGGGACTTTGTAGTGCGAGTAGAGTGATCAGACTAGGTGATTTGGATTGAATAATAACTCAGCTCTTGCTATACGACAAAAAGCGTGGGTGCATTAAAAACTTGGTCCACTGAACAATGAAGTATTTTTTTAATTACATAGACATGCTTTTCATAACATTAAACCATTCATTTTGTTATATATTTTTTGATCTAGTCAACACTCATAATGAGATGCACTCCCAAAATGTGGAGAAAAGATTTTTTTGAATCAGAATATGAGGGATTAAAAAACAGTTTTAAAGGGGGTCAGCATAAACGTGTTGATTACGAATTAATCGATAATTTAATATTCACTCATTGTACGGTACGCCAGAAGGGTGAAAAAGCCTTGTGTAACAAAACATTGATTTCAATTTCCAACAATGGCGCGTCTTTACAATACCCCCTTGCAAGTCCCAATCTTTAGCCTATTCCTGAACTAAAGAGCTTCATCATAACCTAAATTAGACCAATGCAAAGAAAGGGGTACGCCAGATTTTATTTTTCTACTTTGCACCCCCAAAAAGATATACATCAATCATTTGTAACGTAAACGGCTACTATTTAGGATTGTGTCTAACGAGTTGAGTAGCGACATATATTTTGCATGTTAGTACAATCAGAGAAGGAGTAAAGGATAAGAATTCCAAAGTTTAGCACCCTGGGTAAATAAAATGTTCAAGTAGAAGGCTTTCCAGCATCTAAGTACGTAAAGGGTAGAATTTTGCAGCTTGAATCCTGGTGCGGCTGGATCTTTAACTGAGGTGCAGCTGAAACATGGATGCACATTTATAGCCCCATAATATTTGAAATACGTAGGTATGATCATTATACATTATTTGCGGCAGAATAGTGTTTTTTATGCTGTCCTGTTTTATTGATGTTGATATTTCGCGAGTAATATTAATTAATAAATGTGTGTGTGTGTGTGTGTGTCTGTTTTTTTTTATTTTCTTCCTTTGAAGATTGTAATGCTGGGTATGGTTGATGGCAGTAATTTTATTTTTATTTGTGAGCTGTGTTTTGCCTATTTTTCTCACCCGGCGTACATATTCTTTACTAATCTTCTCCCTCATCTTGGCATGCTGTATGTTATTGTTTTCCTCAATGCCAAGGTACCTCTGAAATTGCAATTGTAACAAATACAATGTTTTTCAAATTGAAAGTTAGCAGAGGAAATAGTAAGATTTTTGTCCGACCAGTACTGTTTTTTTCTTCATTCGTCTTATCAAAATACCAACATCACACCGTAACAATGCCTCCTTTAATGTCAACTAGTTTATTTCTTTCATAGCCGAAAAAAATGTTTCAATCTCTCGATCCTTTGCTACTCTCTCTCTCTCTCTCTCTCTCTCTCTCACACACACACATACTCTCTCTCTCTGTCTTTCTATCAATTTATCTATCTATCTATCTTTTTTTTTTACAAGGAGGTCACCACATCAAGGCCCGGAAGCAACTCAGGGATAAGGGTTATTGCATGTACAGTACGTTGTATGTTAGTGTTGAGATTTCATAAAGTGTCTACTTAAAGGGGCGGTTCATCAGGAATTTGTTTACATTGGATTTGAAGACATCTAAGTTGTAGTCAGGTGGGAAACAAGCAGACGGAACAGAGTTCCACTGGCGTGCAGTTGTAAGAAAGAAGCTGTGTTCATGGAATCTACATTTTGATTTAGGCACAGATAGAGAGTGAGGAAAATTTTTGACAGTGGCTTCAGCTGACGGGTGTTTTTCGTAAAAAGATTGGCGAGGGGGGCAGAGATTGGAGCTCAGACGTGCACTTGCCATGGAAATAACGGTAAAACAAAGACAGGCTCGCAACGTCTCTTCTGTGGGGAGAGGTTGCAGGGAAGAGAAAAGGGCATCCCCACTAAGCCACAAAGTCTATTTTGTACTCTGTTAAGGCAGGATAGGCTATTTTTAGCAGTTCCTGTCCAGATATGGCAGCAGTATTCCATCCTTGGACGTACTTGGCTTTTATCTATATAAATCTATCTATCTATCTCTCTCCCTCTCTTTTTTTTTCTCAATCCGTCCGAGCCGTGCACACCTCCAAGGACATGTCTCATTCAATTGCTGCTGCGGGCGTAAGATTAATGCCTTAAAAGAGAATCCATCGGCCGCATCTGTATTGAGCTCGGTAAAAATGAACCGAGAGAGACGGAAACCCAAGGAAAGTTTCAATTTATAACAACCAGAGTAAAAGTGTAATTGCTGCTCGGAAACAAGTATAGACGACGGTAGAGGCAACACTGCTGTTCAATGTCGCCTTTGTCAAAGAGCAACGCATTATATTTGTTGCGTTCAAGTCCTGTTTTAAATTACGAAACATGTTTTATTGGTTTTTATAGTTTTCAACAATTTTTGATTTTTTAAAATCTTATTTTATTTATCATTTCCCTAAGTTTTTTTTCTTTGAGTCGTAAATACCTACCTGTCATTGTAGCGTATACTTTTTCGCTTTCAACTTTCTCGTGCAGTTCCTCAATCCGTCTTTGTTTTGCGCTTTCTTTCATTTTTCTTTTAAAGAACAAACTTTCTCTCCCTTTCATTCTCACATAACACTTTTATTTTTTATTTGTAGGGGTCATGTGCCTATAAGAAGTGCGTCTGTGAGTTGGGAAATGCAACTTTGCACACTTTGAAGTTTCATTTTAAGAACACGTTTTGAGTAATTGAAGCGCTATTAATGATTTAAGATTTGTGTATTTGTCCCTTAACACTTAGTCTAATAGAATGTTATTGATAAAAACAAACAAAACAAGTCTCAATGATTTTATTTATAAAACTCATCATGTCGGTGTGTCAGCGTGTCTGCCTTCATTTTTTCAAACCGCATGTCTACTTAGAAGCAAGGTCGCAGAGTGGCGCGAGGCAGTCAAATAATTGTATTTTTAAAATTTTGTATATATATATATATATATATATATATGCATATATATATATATATATATATATGCATATATATATATATATTACTTGTAAATATTAACTCTTTAATATTTATAATATATTTTAAGTTTACCATTTTGATTACCTTGGTAAACTTATTGTAATTTATATATATATATATATATATATATATATATATATATATATATATATATATATATATATATATATATATATATATATATACTAGCGCGGACTGTGAAAATTCCACAGCGGACTCTTTCATATGTAATATATTGATGATGGAATTCAGCGTAAATGGAGACGTCTTGTAGTTCTTTTATCAAAACTGCAAAAGTATTTATCTAAGCTAGCAGGGGAACTCGGCATAGCCCAGTCGTAAACTACACTTAAATATGATATTTTCATTCATGCAGATTTCGTATATATTATTATAGAGTCAATTTTCTAGTGATTGTTATATATTATAAAGTGATTGAAAAAATATATTAAAAAATATATCCATATGACTTCGGGTAAAATCCCTTCAAAGCGTATTGAGGTTATATGAGAAAATAAAGTTGTGTACGCATTACAAATGTTTCTTTTCTGTTTCTTATGCTATACATTAATACATTAGGGGTCATTTCGAGTTAAAAAGTTTATTTACTGTACCTGAAAACGAAATGAGACCAAATTGACAACTCGGAAATTTAAAATGAAAAAAATCTTTAATAGTTAATACTTTTAAAATAAATAATTACAATATTTTTTTTTTATTTTGTCTGGCGTACACGAGTCAGGCCCCTCTGGCAAAATATGCATTGTCTCCGATAACCGCAGTTCGTTCGAGGCAGAACTCATTATTCAGAAAAGGAAAGAAGTTTTGCGTGTATGGCTTTGCTTTTTTTTTTTTTAATTTTGGCTTGAACTTTGCGCTTTTCGGACTATTTTGTTGTTTTCTTTTTTTTTAGATGGTTTTTTTTTGCGGTGTTTTTTAGAGAAGGATGGATAATTTTTTTTTGCCGTGTTTTTTTTTATGGATGAATTTTTTTTTTTTTTGCCGTGTTTGTTTGTTTTTTTTTTTTGGTGGGGGGATAGATATTTCGAAGGAGGTGGCGTGTTCTCTTTTCTTTTTTGATGGATATTTTTTTCTTTGGCTGAGGGTTTTTTTTGGGGGGGGATATTTTTTTTCTCGGATATTATAGTTATAGGTAATTATCAACAGGAAAATTGAAACAAAATTGAAAAAAATTAATTAAAAAAACATTTAAAAATTAATTTTATTGTTTAAATAATTTTTCTCTTTCGTTGTTGTTGTTCTTGCATTATATTCTACATAAGTATTTTATTCTACGTAAGTATTAAATAAAATTTGTTTAAATTGTTTCTTTTAGAATTTTCGAGTTGTCAATTTGGGCTCATTTCGTTTTCCGGTACGCTCCATCTGACATTTTGATCACTTGTCGGTCTACATATTTTTTATTAGCTCTTTACACAAGATATACACCTTGTAATGATTATTTTCGCTAGTTCAGATGGGTACAGAAAATAAACTTTTTAACTCGAAATGACGTCTAATGTACTAATGTATAACCTAAGAAACAGAAAAGAACCATTTGTAATTCGTACACAGCTTTATTTTCTCATATAACCTTAATACGCTTTGAAGGGATTTTGCCGACTTCGGTGCATCAGCGTGAATCAAAACCGAAAACAAAACTTATATATATATATATATATATATATATATATATATATATATATATATATATATATATATACCAGTGGCGAAAAAACCGGAATAGAGCGCTCAATGTGTAGCCAGAGCAGATGGACATCTATGAATTCTGACGATGCTAGTTGGACATTTCCTCTCTTTGGGGATCTTCCTCTAGTTGAAACAATATGTAAACTCATTCTGGACTCACAGTAATATATATATATATATATATATATATATATATATATATATATATATATATATATTGTGTATATTTAGGCAGCATCTTCTCATTTAGACAAATATTATTGAATGTGTGTATGTATATGTATATAAATATATTAAATACTAGCATGGGTGCCCGGCGTTGCCCGGGTGTTTGGAGGTGTATGCTGAGCAAAAAAAAGGGGGTAATTTTTTAAACTTTGACCCCTATTATGACCCCTGAAAATTTATTGTTTTGGGCTCAAATCAAGTTATTAAGTTAGATTCATGTCCACGGAAGCTATATCTAAAATTTAAAGTGTGTAGACCCAAAATTATCGGAGAAGTTTGGTAGAGTTCTCAAAGCTCAAATCGTTGAACTTTGACCCCTTAATCGCCAAATTTCTGGCTAAAAACCGATCACATAGATTTTTCCAAATCTCAGTACCCTGTATATCAAATTTCGAGTCTGTAGACTAAAAATTGACAGAGTTATTTCGTAGGGAAATGTACACAGACACACACACACACACACACACACACACTTTAACTTTTATAGATATATAGATTTAAAATTTGAGTCTGACAGAATGACAAAATTATATTGCAAACCGATATATTAAACAAACGAACTTCAAAGAGACAAATGAACACATAAGTAAAAACAATTTGTATTAGAAAACATTTATTATTCCACGTCTTTTTTTTACAGACCTGACGACTGAGGTTCGCTCTTAATAAAAATTGTTTTTTATAGTCTTAATTTTGACTTCCTTTTTCATAAAAAACTAAAAAAAAAAATCAAGAAAGAAAAGAAATTTAATTTTATTTTTTCATTAATTTCTTTCTGTGCAAAGCAATTCTTTCAAACTTACTCTGTTTCCAAAATGTTTTTATTTTATTCCCCTCCCCCTTCATTCATTTTCCTCCGCATCCTGGCAAGATTACTGTACACATAGATTCGAAAAAATAGTCAAAAACAAATATATAAATAAATGTTATCAAAGGCAAGATAAGTTACTTTTCTACCTAACTGGATATCTTTTTTGTGTTTTTATTCAATGTAATATATTTATTCAGCTCGAAAAACATACAGTGTTTACCGATGTGTTGGAAAATTCAAGATGGCGTCTCACACCCTCTTTAACACCGTAAGTTTGGGAAAAGGTGTTATAAATAAAAAACTATACAAAATACTATTAAAAACCCGCCGAATATATGTCAACCTATGTCACGGTAACATATATTGAGCGAGTTTTTAACAGTATTTAAACAGGGCACATCGTAAAAACTGACCCATTAATTTTCCTGAAGTAAAAACTATATAGTTTTTAAACTTTTAAAACTGTACATTATAAAAAGAAAACTGTTCGAGTGATTTTTTTTTTTTTTTTTACATGGGTGTCACCACTTATCAAGGCCCAGAGGCCACTCAAGGATAAGGGTTAATAGGTATACATTAGTCATTGTGATTTTAGCATAGTAAACAGTGGGAATTTTGTAACTTGGATTACTTGAAAAAGAAAACTGTTCGAATGATTGAAAATGAAAACAAAATAACAATGTAAATATATTGATAAGAAAAAAACAAAAACAAACGAAGTTTCCGTTTCAGGAACCCGAGTTTAATTTTATGTCGTAATCATTCAACTCGTTAGCGGTTTTATTCAGCGATTAGGGATAACCATACGACATATCTAATTACCAAAGCGATTTTTTTTTTATTTTTATTTTTTTATTAAAACTAAACCTGTTTAGTTTTAATGAACCAATTTTTTTAAAGCCAACACTTTAGTTATTTTGAGAGCGTGCAACTGCACCCGAAAGGTTGATTAGGAAACTCCAAATCCTTTTATGACTCGGAAAAAAAAGGGCTTTTTATCGGCTTAAATGATAAACTAATGTTAAATATTAGTATTTGCCATCGATTCTGAAATAAAATGAAATCCTGACATTGTGATCATTTTTGCAGGTGTTATGTGCCAAATATTGAAATAAGAATGTTTAAATTCAATTATTGTAATTTAAGTCTTTAATTTTAAAGTCGATTTTATTTATAAAATATCTTTTTAGAAATCAATCTCAAAAACAATCTGAACAATAAATCTCTTTTGTTATGGCTAAGTTTTTGTCAAGGGTAGAAATTATAATAGACAAGTATTCATCCATGATGACATTTTACCGATTTCCTGGTTTACAGGTATTCTTGCTAAATTTCTTCGAAAGAATTGACATAAACAATACTTCAACTAAATACGTATATTTCATGCAATAATGACTTTTATTTCTTCTGACTTTTCCTAAACTAAACATAAAACATCGGTTAGGGTTAGTTTAACATTCTGTAAAAGTACCTTCCGTTTTTTTTTTTTTTGTTTGTTTTTTTTTTTGTACTTCTGCAGAGAAGGTAAAAAACCGATAAAAACTGGATATATTTTTCGTGTTTTTATTCAATTTAACATGTTTATTCAGCTCGAAAAGAATACAGTGTTTACCGATGTGTTGGAAAATTCAAGATGGCGTCTCACACATTCTTTAACACCGTAAGTTTGGGAAAAGGTGTTATAAATAAAAAACTATACAAAATACTATTAAAAACCCGCCGAATATATGTCAACCTATGTCACGGTAACATATATTGAGCGAGTTTTTAACAGTATTTTAACCGGTTTTTTATTTATTACACCTTTTTCCAAACTTACCGTGTTAAAGAGAGAATCGGCCGCCATCTTGAATTTTCCAATACATCGGTAAACACTGTATGCTTTTCGAGCTGAATAAACATGTTAAATTGAATAAAAACACGAAAAATTTGCCTTTGATAACATTTATTTGTTATATATTTGTTTTTTGGCAACTTATTCGAATCTAATTTAAGACCACGAATGAAATGAGAAAAAGAAGTCAGCGGGTTTGGTTGCCATAACAACGTGACGGTAGTGAACGTGTGTGTGTGCGTGTGTGCGCGTATTTCGTGTAGTTTAGTTTCGCATAATAGTTTCGTATTTTTTTAATTTGTAAATAACAAGTTATTAAAAAATTAAACCCTTCCAAGATGGACAATAAATAAAGCCATAATATTTTATGGTAAAGGTAAGAGCGTAGAAACGATTGTTTTTTAGGAGATGTGATTATTGGATTAACCAATCAGAAATCGTCTGTGGCACACACATCTCTGTTTTTATAGATATATAGAAGATAGATAGATAGATAGAAGATAGATAGATAGATAGATATAGATAGATAGATAGATAGATATAGATAGAAGATAGATAGATATAAAATAAAAAAAAGTCCGTCCACCTAATTTGTAACAAGCTACCACGTGACTATGAAAGAATGTATATATATGTAATTTAAAAAAAAAATTCTACATTTATTTTTGCAATATTCCTAGGGATGTTGGAAGCACTTCTGTAGAAAGCGCTCGCGATTATGGATCCAACTTATACAATTTTGAGAAGAACACAAAAAGGACTATTCGGAAATTGGAGAAGATAAAAAACAAAATTGTAAAACAGAATAACTCCGTGCTATTCAATAATATTTGTCTAAATACATACACACACACACATATATATATATATATATATATATATATATATATATATATATATATATATGTATATATATATATAATTATTTTTTACTATAATAATTAAATACCTACAAACACTAGTGTTTCATCCTTTCGGGATTCTTCAGTGCAGGGTGTCACGATTAACACCAGCCGAACGATTCGAACTCCGCAACATCAGACATATATATATATATATATATATATATATATATATATATATATATGTATATATATATATATATATATATATAACTTGAGTGCCTTCGGTTATAATCGAAACCGAAACTAAAACTTCTAAATGGAAGATCATAACAATTAAACGAGTTACTCGGAAGAAAAAAGATGTAAGCGTGACACACAAAATAACACACTCGCTATCGTATTGCTATATAGATAAGATAAGATAAGATGATATATTATATCGAGTAAAATATAAAATAGTGATTAAAAAATAGATGACTTGAGTGCCTTTAGCTATGATCGAAACCGAAACTAAAAATTATGAAGAATATTTATATCAGTATTTATTACAAAAAGTAGGTGGTTATAACAATATTTAGACACACGCTATCGTATTAGTATATAGAAGTCTAAAGTTCACACGCACGCACACACGCACATAGATGAGTGTGAGTACGCACACACAAATAAAAATGTAGTAGGAGCATTAATAGTCTAATTAGAAAGTACACAGTATACATCGGTGTGTCTCTCTTTCTATCTCTCTCTGAAACAATTAAAATATTGTAAAAAATACAATACGACCGAGAGATTTGTGTTATCGTTTCTTACTACGGAATAACGTAAAATCAATTATTTATTAACCACTTTCTCATTTAACAGAAAAATAAAACCTCAAATTTTATAGAATTAAAAACAAATATAGCGGCGATAACACGCTTATCGAATGCTGCTTGGAGCGTTCGTAAGGTATATTCTGGAATGAATGTGTATTTCAGAATTAAATCTCAACCAATGAAATTTGCCGAAAAGTGTGACACACAACATAAAACACACGCTATCGTATTAATATATATATATATATATATATATATATATATATATATATATATATATATATACTAGGGGGAGATGTTAGATCTACTTTGATCTACCACATTTTTAAGGCATGCTAAATTACTGAAAATTAAGAAAAACTTATTTTAGGGGCTAGAAAATAGTTTCTATGGTCTCTACCGTCCAATGGCCTCAAATTTCGAGAATATTTTAAGTTCTCAGAACCTATGCATATGCCCCCTTGTTTTAAAGCATTTTTAATGCACATTCCTAAAAACAGGTATAAAAGACCTCAAACAGCGTATAAGTCAAATTATGAGGGATAAACATATTTCTATTTTCATTGTTTTCCTTCAAACTAGGCAGGAAACTGCTGTAGAACATTCATACCATAACATTTATCTTTCTGTAAATTGGCTACTATGTTACAGCTAATTATCCTAGGTATTCATACCTTGTTAAATAATGTGTATTTATCCCTCTGAGAGGGTAGTCGCAATTAATTAGGAACTGAGAAGGTACGCCGATCTAAGATGATTCCAATTATAGGACTCAACACCAATAAAATGTGCATAAACCTAAATGGGACAAGATATCATAAAGCAGTGATCTTGAAACACCATTGGTGTGTGCTTAGCCAATAGTGATGTGTCAATATACGATCTGGTCGGCCGGGGTTGGAACTGGATCGCTATCATCATCTGAAAAAAATCCATGAGGTACCGTCTTTGTTCTTCCTATGGTAATAAGTGATGTCAATCATGTCCCAGGCAAAATTGATAACACCAAGAAACCAAGTTAGCTCATTATCTTGCTCATCAACCCACACTGCTGCAACATGTTCATCTGGGCTGAACTCTTCTTTTCCGCACAGTTCGTTGTTGCCATCTTCATGGTTTCATGTGCACGTTCGAGCACAATTTGCTGGCCACGATTCATAATAAGAGAGTCCAAAACAACTGTGAGATAAACTGAAGTAAGAACTGTCTTATTCCTGGCGTCACTTAAGTACTGACAAAGATTCTGAACGTACTCACTGGACATCAAGTTCTTGGGATCCCTCTTCAGTATAAATACTGAAGATGTGTGCTTAAGGTACAAGGAAGAATTTTTGGCATACCGTACTTCTGTAAACAGTCTCCTATTTTCCCCTGTGCTCTCAACACTGTCAAAATGAAATTGCTGGACTTGATCGGCTGTGGTTAAAGGTCCACATTGTTTGTTCAGAAACTCAACATCTCTGTACATGATTGATTTGAGGTGGCAATTCGCAACATCTTTTTTCAAGTGTCTTTCCTCTGCCATCTTCTGCATTTTTCCATTCCACTCCATTTTCATCTCAAGAGAAGAATTCTTGAATGATTTGAACTCAGACAACTTGTCAGTTTTCTCAACAAACTAAAAGGCTTGTTGAGAAGCAGTTTCTTATAAGAGGCCTCAAAGTTGTCTTTTTCTCGTAGCCTCAGTTCATAGTTAATACTTCCCACTGACCTCTCCCCGCCAGTTCAACAGCTGCAAATATTCATCAGATGCTGAAGCAACTTTGAATGTGATTGGATCATAATGAGCTTCAGGACCAAAGTAAAAAATCTTTCCTCGCTGTGTAGGAAATCCCTCTGCCAGTCCTGGCAGGTTCGGCGCAAGCAGAGTTACTATCTTCTTCTTGTAAATCAGTATGTTTCCTTCAACTGAGTCAATTTAGAATACTCTTGAAAACATTTCTGAAGGTGACATCAGAAACAAAATACAACACTTGGGAGTTAGTTGTACAGATGTCTTTTGGATTAACTGAGCTGAGTTCTGTGAAGAGAAGTGGAAAGGCTGTCAATGGAGTTGAATAATTGGTATCAGAAAAAGTTACAACGGCTTGAAACAGAAGGCTAATATGAATTCCTACGAGAGCGGCAGCACAGAAAGTTTGTTTCAGCAATGCCATTTTAATAAACCTTTTTCCAATATCGATATTCCGTTCACAATGTCCCTATAAGTGTCCAGATAGGATGAAATGCCATCAATATGATGCTCTAACACCATGCATCACTGAAATAACCGATTGAACCGATGATCTTTATATGAGATGGACTCATTCTTTTAGGGAGCAATACAACTGTTATAGTTTTTTTTTTGTCTGTTCCATGGATTCGCAACTTTGTCCTCGTTGATGAATGATGTGTGTGTATAATTGCCTTAGTGATGAAATCTTCATTGGCATAATCGACATTCACCAAGGAACAGTCTACGATTCGGTCTTTCCCAAGGATGTCATCGAGAAGTTGGAAAATCTCTTTAACTTTTCGCTGAAACATCAGAAAAGGGTGCACATTACACACACAACAATGTTTTTTGGTGCGTCTACGTCAAAACGGTCGCTAATTTTTTTCCATGACTGTAAGGTTGTTGATCGTACTGTCAGTCCTGAAAAAGTCAATACACTCCAACGATTGTTTTTCAGTGTATCTGTGTCCAGAAGCAGCTACTAACATTCTCAACGTCATGACCTCCAGCACATCTAGGCTTTCGCGAGTTTTGCAGAAGATTGAAAAGGACGGAAGATAAAGTAGCACACCATCCAGAGTAATAGACTGCACAACATCATTTCCAACACCATTTTCGGCAGAGCCATCATTGGCATAAAAACACATTTTCCTCCTTTCAGGATCTCTTCAACAATGAAAGACAGCCATCGCTTCAAGGTACAGCTCCCCTCAGCGGGTGTTGGAACTATCTGGTAAAGCATTGCTGTCTGTTGGTTTCTCTGCATCAAAGAACTTCCATTCTCTCGCAAACAAATTGTTTGCTGTTTCAACGATTACAGCTTTTGCTTGTTGTTGCAACATGTGGTAAACGGTGGAGCATATCATCGAAACAAGCTTTTGTTGGGTTTGCCACCACACAGTCACTTCGTTTCTCTTTTACTGTTGCCCCTTCTTTGAGTTGGAATTCAGGGACATCAGCTTGACTATCCTCCCCTTCGAATTCTCTTGGCAATGGTTGAGGTTCTAAACTATAGAATTAATTGCGAGAGCATTTCTGACAGAATTTTGACCAACTCTAATAGCCAATTGGTGGGTTCTGGATCTGCTGTCTCTGAAAAAGCCGGTCTTCATCACTTATTCTGCAATTCCACAGAAGTTATTGTTTCTTCAAGCGCTCGTTTTTCGTTTCAATCAAATCTGGTACCAAATTAATGGTCGAAAAAAAGGTGTTGTAGCGGTCCCAATAATTTATACTTTTATTTAGAATTAGGATATTCCTTCAGGTATAGAATATCAGACCAAATGTTCTCAACAGTCCTGGCTATAGACCATAAATGTTTGGAAAAAGATTGTAAAATTGCAAAATATCCAATGCAGAGCAATATCTTTGGACAATAACCATTTTGGAGAATCTGCAGATTTTTGGTCAAGGCTGGAAGCAGTGTCATTTAGGTGGAGAAAAGACTCAATAATTACATTTCTGGTAGGAGGAACTCCAGTTGGAAGACGTTCAGAGTGGCTGAAGTGAACACATGAAGGGCAGTCATTGTTTTCTGGTTTCCATATGTCAGTCTTTTTGGATTTTGGGTTATGTGCAGCACATTTCAAGAATTAAGCATTTCTTTTGCTGCGCTTGATTGACTTGTGAGAAGGGCCTTGAATGAATTATAACTATACTGATACGAATTTGTCCTGGTAAACAAAGTTCTGAACAGTTCTTCCTCGCTTGCCTTTACTTCGTCTATCAACCGACTGGTCTGTGTTAAAAAATAACATTTCATGTAGGTTGTCAGATGAAGACTCAAATGACTAATGTTTTTGGTTGTAAATTAGAACTGAAACTGCATGAAAAGAAATTCACCCATTGAATAATTATTATTACAGCTTTAGTTTATATGATAAGTACAGCATTTGACAAGCAGCTCCCGAATGACCAACAATTCTATTTGTTGTTATTGGATGCTATTGTGATCAATTTTGGTAAATAACAACCTGCTCATAAGACCCCTCTTTGTTGTAACATAATCACGTACTATCCTGTACACACACACACACACACACACACACACACACACACACACTACGCCTCAGTTCTTAGCTTTTGGGCCACATTTTCAATGTTCCAGCCCGACTTTATAACAACCCCAAATAATAAATAAAGTACATTTCTTGGCCTAAGCTTTTAATAGAGAACTTGTGAAGCTAAATTTTTAAGTTCTTCATAGTTTCTAATAGAATGTCAGGCTCGCTAGCGTGGTAATTTTTTTTTCTTATTAAAGTAAAAGTGTAAAATGTCCCATAAATGCCAAAATTGAAAATTCCCGATTGAATTTACCTTCTTCTTGTTATTTTTTAGTAACCGATTACTTTGAATCCTGAGAGTACACATTAAAACCTTTGTGACGAGGGGTCACATATCTAGGTTTATGCGAATTTTGTTATTTTTGAAATATGGGGTCTACCGCCAAATATGGATTTACTAAATTGAAGGGCAGGGACTCCAGAAACACGTTCCTACCCACTAAATTATCGTCAATTTGAATAGTTTGGCACACTTTAAAAAATGTGGTGGAGTCCACTTGACACTTACAAATTTTAACATGTTTCCCTATATATATATATATATATATATATATATATATATATATATATATATATATATATATATATATCAAGAAAAGCGATTAAAATAACAAATCCGAAAAGAAAACTGCTATATATAATCTATTAATTACCATTTGATCTCTATTTGATGTGATATCTATATGTCATAAGTTTCGTGTATGCTTATTGGATTCTCATTGTGTTATTTACTTTCTGGCGCCCAAGACTGATCGTACGGTTGTAAACAATCCTACGAAAAGCGTTAATATTTTGAGAAACAAGTTTTCACTGACCTCTCAAGTTAATCAGAGAAAAGAAAAGAAAGAAAACGAGACGAAACCAATCATCACTCTTGGCGCCTAACGGTCATCGATCTGTTACTCAGATCAAAATTTATTGTTTTTCGAATATCATAATCAATTCAATTCTTGGCACAGTAAGTGTTTGCCATGATAGAGAAATAGATCCACTCTCTATGCCTCGATCTTTTTAACTCTCTCAATCTCACCCCATATTAGATATGAGTTGGATATGTCGTATTTCTAGCGTAACATCTTTTTAGAGTACCCACTTTGCAAAAAATAATTTGAATTAAAAAAAAATCTAAAAGCCATCAGAACTTAAATTCACTTACCTCCCTACGAGAGTACAGTTATAGACAACATCGGTTTATAGTGTGGTAAAAATAGAGCTCTTCAAAAAGGCGGTCTGGATTTGGAAAAATTTTAAATTACCCCCGTTCTATAATGACAAAGGCAGATACTGCATTTTGTTCCAAGCCAAAATGCCAAATTTTATTTTTAATTCTAGTTAATAATTTATTTCACATACATCACACTATCTTCATATTTTAAATGGGGATTTGTAGAATCAAACTAAAAAAATATAAAAGAGATTCACATTCGATGAGGTCGATGATTCTTTTTCTACGTTTCTTATTTCGAAATGGAAGATGAAACAAACCCATTTCATGGACATGAAAAACATTTGTGTGTTTCATTTTGGCATTCTACTTAAATTCTGATGATCTTATAAAGAGGCTTGCCTTTTTCTGTTGTTCTTGGCCTTCGGGCCTGGATCAAAGCGTAGTATCTCTTCCGGCAGATACTGCAAGCAAATACCATATGTGGGGTTGCCCCCACATATAAGACCTTGGTCAATGTAGGGGCAACCCTTCATACAAATTGTCACTATCCAGTTCCCCTACTCCCCGGGGAGCTGGTCCCAGTTCCCCTTCACTCCTATAAAATATCGGCCTTGTGCTTAATTTCATCGGTGGGGGGGGCGAATAAATACCCTGTTGTTCTTGGCTTTTGGGCCGAGATAAAAGTGTAGTATCTGTTCTGCAAATGCTGCACTTAAGGTAATTTGTCCCTGTCAATGGAGGGGAAACTCTCTATACTCGGACAATTACTATTTTTGGACCTAACAAGAGTGCCCTTTTACCTTTTTTTCTGGGAGCTGGGTTAACCCCACATTTAAAACGACCACTTGTCACATTTTGCTTTGGCGAGAAAGCAAATAAATCCTAATAAATTACTACTAGGGCTATGAGAACATCATATTCTTTTCATTGTTTTGATTCCTAGGTATATATCCATAAATATCTTACATGTTTTTTAGGGTGATGTGGTTCACGGTTGATTAAGTTGATTAAATTAATCTACTGTTGGACCCTCTGTTGTCGAATGAGTTGATAAGAGTGAGCGTATTTGCAAATTGTGCAAAATAAAGAAATTCCGTTGAGGTTAACCGGAGGGGACAATGCAGTGTACGAGCAACTCGCTGATGACCCTGACTAAGGAACCATTAAACAGAGCTTATATACCGCATTTGGTACGGATCCTTTTGTTGCATGTCAACAGTTCACTATCCGGCGTCTACATACCAATGAAACGATGATCAAATAAGCTGATTTACGGAATTTACCAGCACCGTTTAGTGGTGTCAACGACAAAATATTAAACTGTTCCTCTTTGGTGGGCTCACTACATCGGATTTATAAATGAGAGTTAAAAACAATGAAAATAATATGCTGTTGTCATAGTCCTAGCTATTACTTCTGATTGACATGGTCTTTTTATAATTTTTTTCCATTAAAATACTTCTTTTTTTCTCTTACAACTTATATATTTTGTTCTTGTAAAGTTTATTACGTCGGTATATTTATACCTACACGACTCACGTCAAAAAAAAAGTACACATGCTTATGAATTCTGAAGCAATGCTTCTAGGCGTGTAACGCAGTACACGTTTACACACGCGTTAACATGTAGCTACTCAGGACTCAACACGTTGTAGTAGAGTACGTCGTAAGGAACAGAAGGCATGTAATAACTGAACTCACTTTTTCCCATTGTAACTCTACTAGAAATCATAACTCTCGCAAACGACCTCGGCTTTGCTTAGCCTATAGAATGCCAGCAGAAAATCTAGGAAAGAAAAGACGCATTATTTTGTAGGTCGCTCATTCGTAAACGTATGGAATTAATTTGCATATGTACACAATTGGTAAAGGTTAATTGGGATGAATTCTAAAGCATCTGAGTTGAGTTCAGTTTTTTTGTTAGGCAGCTTAGAACGAAAACGGACGGTGAAAGATAATATCGAATACACGAGGATTTATTGCAAGTTAAGGAAAAAAAGACTTTCGTGCGTTGTATTGACAAGAGGATAGTTTGACACTGGCAGTATTTTTTGTTGTTTGTTTGTAATGTTCCCTTTGTATGTTAGAATCTATCTCGGCATTTTTGTTTTATGTAATTCTCAAGTCACTTTGATAAGAGGTGACTTAAAAAATTGGACAAATTCGACATTCGGTTAATACCGGAATTTGATCGATCTACTGTTGGGCCCTCTTGTCGAAATTGTGCAAAACAAAGAAACTATCAACAGTTATTCCTTTAAGGTTAGGGGCAATGCAGTGTACCAGTAACTCGGTGATGAACCTGACTAAGGAAGAATTAAGCAGAGCTTATATACAGCATTTGGTATGGATCCTTTTGTTGCATGGCAACAGTTCACTATCCGGCGGCTTCATCCCAATGAAACGGTGATCAATAAAGCTGATTTACCGAAGTCACCAGAACCGTTTGATGGTGTCAACGACAAAATGTTAAGCTCTTCCTTTTTGTGTGCTTACCTGAGTATGCCGGTAGACGTTTGAAAACGTCGTTAGGTATTGACAGATTAACAACAGACGAGTTATTGGCCCGAAAGCAAGGAACCAAAACCAATTACAGCAGCAGCCGGAACTAGTCGTGCAACATCTAAACCCTATGGAGACAATGTGGAATAGCTCCCAGCTAACGCTAAGCGTGAGATCCATGTCTGCTAAAAATGTGGGGGCCTAACCATTTTGCTAAGGAGTGCCGGAGTCGAAATGGTACGACGAATGTTTATCCACCAACACGATATTATCGCTGCAATGAGTTAGGTCACATATCTTGCAACTGTTCGGGAAACGAAGTCGGGGACACGATACTATCGCCATCCTTGCTACTTGCCAAGCAATGAACACGTTGTCGGCGTAAAAATAATGATGTGTAATGTTAAGCACTTGTAAACACGGGATGTTTCCGCTCTATCCCTGTCGGATATGGAGGAAGCAACAAGTGGAGGTCATGAGCATTAATGACTTATCCCAATCATGTTGTGGTATAGGGACTGTCACAATATGCACTGAGAAAGGTAACACAGTCGAATTTGACCTCCTGATGATGCAGGAAAACTCGTTGAATACGACTTATTATTTGGAATTGATGAAATAAGAGCTCTAAAAAGTGTCATGATTAGAGCAGCCGGAGGTATAAACTTTAGTAGATGGAAAGAAGTATGTGCAGCTATTTCTATTGACGAAAAGACTTCTCTGCTACGTTTGGCGATAAAGAAAGGGCCTGGACTTCGAGGTGGAAATAGACCCTGCTCGAATCGCCAGATCAGTTATGCAATACCATTCCAGAGTATGCAGTTTCTACGAAGAATCGTAGTTGCATATGAAGAAGAACTCTAGCTGGATAACGGTTGGTTAATACCATATCCACAAGAACGTTTAGGACCACCAGAGGAATTAATTCTGCTCATTGCTATTGAACAGCCAACTAAACACAAAATTCGACCCGTGATAGATTATCGAAAATTGAATCAGCATGTCTTTACCGGAAATGCAGATATGTGCCCTGCTAAACTAAGAGAGCGGCGTCGGAAAGGAAGTAATGTAGCACTGTTGGATTTGAAGAGAGCATACCTGCAGATACGAGTCCATGAATAATTGTGGTCATTTCAGAAAGTGATAATCAAGGGTAAAAGATACTGTTCGACGCGCTTAGATTTTGTCCTAAACGTAGCACCCTTAATAATTACAGCTATCATTAAAACTATTTTGATGCAAGATGAAAACACAGTGGAAGCTACTTCAGCTTACATTGATGATATCTATGTTAATGAAGACATAATGTCTGCAGATGCGGTTCAAATGAAACTCTAATGTTTCCGTTTTATAAGCAAGAACCCTAAGCGCTTAAAGGATGGGGCGCTCGTGTTGGGTCTTGAGGTCCAAGAGGAATGTAATATTTTACGATGGAAGCGAGGGAGCCCAAGTCCAGATGTACCTAGTGTGTTAACGCGACGCATTACGTTTTCTATTTGTAGTAAATTAGTAGGAAACATGAGTAATAAAAGGATTAGCAGCCACGGTCACAAACGGATGAGACGACATAATCGATGGCGATTCTCTCCACCAAATGATTACTAAAACGTTGACTAAAGTATGTAGAAACGACCCTACCCGGTTAGAGTGGCATGTCTCCGAACACGAACTGAATGCATGGATTGACGCGAGTTCTTTGGCTACAGATCGGATAATGTTGTCGAAGATGCGTGTTGGCTTCGTCTGAAAAATGATGTCCAGCATATCAATTTAGCGAAACTTGATGCCACGGTGAAAGGACTTAATCTTGCGTTGCAGTGTCAGGCCCAAGTGGTATACCTCCACGCTGTCTCATTGTGTGCTTACCACTGGTTGACTGACACCTTAACTAGAAAGGCACGAGTTAAGACTAAATCCGAAAGTGAAATGTTGATAAAAAGGAAACTAACGATAATAAAGTGTCTAGTTGACGAATACACTTTGCAGGTTGATGTTACCTTAGTTCCATCAGAGCAAAATTTGGCTGATGAGCTGATTCGTGCTAAAGGGATGGATGGATATTATGTAGTAGGGATCTAATCCTACACAACTGACAGGCGTAGGTTTAATAGATCAATTTACACCGACTAAGATTCGTGAAATACATAAGAATAGTGGACATCCTGGAATTCGTTGAATCACATATTTTATCCGAAGAGTATGCCCTGCAACTACGAAGGCATCGATCAAAGCAGAACTACACTCGTGTGAAAAGTGTCAGCGAATTGACGTCGATAGCAAAAGGGGAAGCTTGAGGTGGAGGAAAACGGGTGTTGGATAAGTATGGATATAACTCATTATGATGGCAAACATTTCTTGACCTTAACAGACTGTGGCCCAAAGCGTTTCACGATATGACGTCTGTTGACACGAAAAGATACATTGAACATTGTGCGATAATTAAGATCCATCTTTTTGAAGTTCCCTCGCTTGAAATCTTGACTGATAATGCCTCTAAATTTCGATGTCAAGAATTTCAGAAATTCACAACCTAATATGGGGGGGGGGGTAGAATGCGTTACCGATGTACACACTTTTCCTGAAGGTAAGGGCACCGCCAATAGAATTGCAACCAGGGCGCAATGCTCGATTTCAGAAGCTGTGTACTGGTATAATGTGACACCCAAGGATGATGCAACACAATAAACTTCGCGAGCCAATGGGATTTACCGCCAAAAAACAGCATATAAAAGGGATAGATGTCACACCATCAGTGGTTAGAGTTGTCGACACACCGTATAAAGTGGGAGATCGTGTTTGGGCAAAACCATCAAATACCCGGTGCACTACAAAGTTTGGCAGTAGACAAATAAAAAAAAGTAAGTTCTCAGACTATGGTGGTGGATGATGTCCAACGTCATGTGATAGATGCCCGCCCCTGTTGTGCTTCCTCTACCTCGGAAAATAATGAGGAAGAAAACATACAATTCGAGGATGATTCTGAACCTCTACACCCCCTTTAGGATGAGCTCAGAAATCTGTTTACGAAACCAGAAGAGGAAATCGTGGAACGTGCCGGTAGCAACGATGGTAGAGATGAGGAAGATGGGAACGAGGAAGTGACACTTCCAGTCCTACGTAGAAGTACACGTCGAAGGTGATCACCATATCTCTGCTATTTATATCATAGTGATATCAGGAGGGGTGTAATAGAAACCATCTACAGGTTAACGTTACTACGTGACTGTAACAGAAACCATCACCCTCGCAAACGATCTCGTGTTTGCTTAGCCTGTGAAATGCCAGTAGAAAATGTAAAAGCGAAAAGACAAGCATAATTTTGTAGGTCGCTCATTGGTGAACGTATGCCATTAATTTGCATATGTACACAATTGGTAAATGTAAAATGGGATGAAGTCTAAAGCAACTAACTTGAGTCGAGTTTTTTGTTGAGCATCTTAGAACGAGAACGAACGGTAGAAGATAACATCTAAAACACGAGGATATATTGCAAGTTGAGGAAAGAAAGAAAAAAAAAGACTTTCGTGCGTTCTATTGACAAGAGGGCTGTTTAATACTGTCAGTTTCTTTTTTGTTCCTTTTCCATTTTATAATAACAACATTTATTTCCGGGTACTTTCCCGAATAAAACATGACCATGCTCTTTAACGTTATCATGATCTCTAAAGTGATCATGATCTCTAATGTCTTGCGCATCGCCCCGAACGTGATCTACAGCATGTGCACACGTTTTGTTTTGAAGTATTTTTCTTTTTCCTTACCGTGAACTTCACTTCGCACACGGCTTGGCATTTTCATACAGCCCCCATTAACCCGTCCACCCTCTGATACAGACGTAAATTACTCCAAAGTGCTAGTGATCAATATAAAATATCGAATATTTTTATACTCAAATAAAGTTTATTGAAAAAATTTAACTAACAAAAACAACCATTATAAATCAGTATAATTCTGTTATGTTTAATAATATAAATGAAAGAATGTCGTCTAAGTATTCATTGTAAAATACGCATATATATTAGCACAAATTTCGTATGTCAAAGCTATATATATATATATAAATATATATATATATATGTATATATGTATATATGTATATATATATTATAGGCAAATACCTCCATATAATATATTATATCTATATTTACAAAATAGAGCCCATTTATCTCATTTAACTTTAGATATTATATAAAAAGAAAACAGTTTATATGCACAACGTTTATGCTGACAATTTGTAGTTACTTCTAAAGCGTATTCCTACCCACCAGTACACACCTTTTATCCCTGTTTAATATTAATTGTTTTTTTTAATAGTCTTACTCTATCAAATACGAAATCCCCTTGAGAGAGTAGCAAAGTTGTTTACCCAGGGGCGATTCAGTCCTCTCACGTAACCCCAAATCACCGCTTACTATTATTTATAGGTTAACATTTAAGCATGTAACTGATTTATTATTTGACTTTGGATATATGAATATTGCCTACGTACTACATTACGCTTAGAGATTCATTTAACAAACGCTCCTTATTCTTAATAGTTCATTGGAATAACAGTTTACACCGAGTCTGCCAGTTCACAATACGTATTACGAAAGCATGCACTTACTTTCCAAATTAAGGAAACATAAATTCGAAAACTTCAATTAACATGTTCATCTTCGCATATGAATAAAACGAAACCAAATATTTTAGCATATTGTGCTATTAGTCTTTCTTTACTTCAATTTCGAAATACTATTGAAAAACAATAAAATACGATGCGACTTTTTTTTTAATATCGTTAATATTTGAAATTTATAAAAGTCACAAACAATATCAAATTTCCATCCTCTGCCGCCACATAATTAGAATCTCCGACTCATTACATTCGTTTTTTGACCGCTTATTGACAATGAAGTGGATGTTTATTTTACGTTAAATTTATATAGAAAATGCTTCCATCACTGTAAAATATTAACTATATATTATTATCATTTCTATTCTTTATTTGTTTAAAATTTTATGACTGTTGGAACATAATCGACCCCCTTAAAGTATATTTTGAAGTTTTTAGGAAAAGGAAAACTACGTTGGTTAAGATAGTAGAGTTTTACCTTTCTTGTTTTTTGTGGAGAGAAGAGTTTTCAAGTTTAATTAATTTTTAACTGTAGTTGTGTTTAGAAAACCGTTATACGAAAGTACAGGATAGATAATTATGCCCAACTTCTCAGTGTTCAGACTGGGTAAACTGTGCCTTCTTTTTTTTTACATATTAATTTTAAATGCTACCTTGCGTTTACTAAATTGGTAGGTGAAAATAAAGAATACTTACATTATGTCCCCCGATGTTAAGAATGGTTTTCTAAAGAATGATTTTATTTAAACATGGTTTGTATTCTGTGTGAACATCATGCTCCCCTACAAAGGAAAGCACTCCGGCTTAGAAGAAAAAATGCTTGAGTCTAGAATGATTTGTACGCTATTTATCGGAATATACTAAGTGTAGCATCAGAACAGATACTGCTCTTTGTTCCTACAATACACAAGACAAGGAAGAATCTGTTGATAGAAAGTGTCCAGAAAATTCAGAGGTAGAGTACGTATTATATATACCAGAAGCCAAATACATCTGATGAATATCACATTTTCACAGGTGACCAATGACCAATCTAGAGCAATTTCTCCCAAACGAAAAGAGTACGGAAAACGAAAATACATTGAATGTTAACAGTGTATATGTTGAAGTAATATTTATTTTAAGATTCTTGTGAATTAGTAAATAAACAATGCAGATTAATTCCATATTATTGCATAGAAAAATACTCTTCATTAATATATACTAGAATTTGTTGAACTGTAAAGATAAAATCATTCTAGAAGTTAATTAAATTTTAAATATTTTTGTGATACTCTTTCGGCATGTTCAGTTTTAAACAGAATTTGGAGAACCTTTTCTAATAGACAATTCTTCCACTATTCCTATTTTACGCTTTTACTACACCCGTACATAAATAATACCTATAATCAACTTCGTAAAATGTGTATCAAATGATGAC
Source organism: Euprymna scolopes (assembly GCF_053919585.1). Taxonomy (NCBI): domain Eukaryota; kingdom Metazoa; phylum Mollusca; class Cephalopoda; order Sepiida; family Sepiolidae; genus Euprymna; species Euprymna scolopes. The sequence goes on along the minus strand of NC_136490.1, from coordinate 95,785,189 downwards.
GTCACACCGATTCTATGGCAAGCATCGGTGTGTCTAACGATCACTACGAACAAAATAACACAATTTCATGAATTTACGAGACTCAAGTAAGAATTAGCACGGAAATAATGTTAATAAATTATATTATTTATTCTTGAGTGATTATATGGATATGTAAACACAAATACATAAACTTTAAGCAAAAAGTCATTAAAAAAGAATACTTAATATTTCAGTTAGCATTCTTTTATATTCACCGAGCAACGCTGGGTAACGGGGTCTGCTAGTATATTATGTATCGCTATATTAGTTACGATATATACGCAGATATTGTAAGTGATCAAATAGAAATCCAAATTTGAGGAGCGGAGACATACAATGGTCAGGAGACATTCTGCTTTATAAAATTAATTTACTTTTGCTTTTTACAACACATCAATCATTTTTATCGTTATTTAATGCGGAAACTCAATACCCTTTGTAAATAAGTGTGCAGGATTAATTGTATACAACTAAACAGTCGTTGATATATATATATATATATATATATATATACACATATATATATATATATATATATATATTACTTACTGTATACAATGTTTCGTTTTTCTTTAATATAACATTATCAGGTTTCACGCGCCAGCAGCCGGAATGGGATTATTGATAACTGGTTATTATTAGCACAAAACGATCAGTATGACACACACACACATATATATATATATATATATATATATATATATATATATATATATATATATATATATATATATATATATATATACCAGCGGGTACTATTCACTGTGGTTTGTAACATAAAAATCAAAATGATACGTATATTAAGTGTTATTCTAGCTGCATTCTGCTAACAACAGTAGCTATAAATCGTAGTAATTTAAAATATATCTATTGCATTTAAAAACGAACGTAAGGTGAGCAACTTTGTGTAAACATATCCTGTTGAGTCTCTGTGCTTTTCACTTTTCATTTTACTTTACATCAATCATTTTTCATCGTCCTTTAATACCGAAACACAATACCTATTGTAAATAATTCATTGTAAATGTTTGAATCAATAGTTGTTATATATATATATATATATATATATATATATATATATATATATATATATATATATATATATATATATATTGAGCGTATTGGGAAGTAATATACAAATTACCATTAGGACATAAGCGATGCTCTTTGTGTAAACAAATTGAGCTGAGGTATTTGGACAATGTCAAAACATTGTTAATTCACTGTCCGAATAGCAGCAGCTGCATAGAGCAACGGTTAGAAGCTCCGACTGTGTATGGGCGGTCGGGTTTTGATCCTGGCTTGAGGTAGTTGCTTGTCTAGTCGCACTGATCAGCTGTGAAACAGTGAAACAGTAATTTATGTGGATGACTATATATGTATATATATATATATATACATATATATATGTGTGTGTGTGTGTGTGTGTGTGGGTGTGTATTAGTTTTTTTTATTTTTATTTAATATACCGTTATCATTATTGTACCTCTTACGATCGCTGTATAATGTAACCTGTGAACATGGGTCAATTTCGCGCTTTATCATTATTTTATGCATTCTGATTGCAGTCATTTCTTAAGAGAGTTGAAAATTCAGAATGAAGTGTGAATTTGACTCCAAATTAGCATATTACAGCATCTGACGAAAACGTGAAACCATAGTAATAGCATACAAATACAATAATACATCATTTGAATCTTATTCACAGACATTGCGTAAAAACACGGGACTGTGTCGCTGTTTTATTTATAATAGTTTTAGTCTCACTGTTTCAATTTATCCACTAATGGACGATCCTAGTCTTATCAGGGTATTAGAGTCAATTGTATTTAGCATACAAAAAATTCTCAGAAGATAAATCAGCGATAAGGCATCAGGGAGCGTTCATTTTCCCCGCCATTTAATCGAATGCGTTTATTTTGTTTCGATGACGGACATCAAATCATTCCCGGTACAAACACATTAGAAACATTTTTTATATTAAACAAAAATAAAATATAAATCTAGTGGATTTAGTCCAAGTCGTCTGGGTATCATATATATAAACAATAACTAGTATTTGGGACAAGTTTTTGGTTTTCAAAATTGTTAATTTAATATGATTAATAATCGTTTTATAAGTATAAAATTTGGTAATATCTACTTTAAAAGTGTTATAGTTGTAAAGCACTTTTAAGTAATATAATTGAGCTTTTTTTTAGGGAATTAAGAAAAAACCGTTAACTTTAGCGTGAATGCATCATCCTTACTTCCTGTCGTTAAATACTCTGTCTTAATATTTACTGTATAACCCCGCTGACATAGCGTTCATTTTTACTTCGTTTCGTTCAATTCATATGTTAATTGCAGCTGTCCTTGATGAAAGTGTAGCATTGTAACTTTATCCGAATCTCACGACCATCAGTAATTACTACTTCCTACACTGATGATTATATAAACATGCAGCATCGTTGTCTTTATTATAAAAAAAATGCCAATAGAGGTGTGTGTTCCAAATGTAAATCGTCCTATTTATTTGGACTCAAAATGTTTAAGATAAATGGGGACTGGAGTAGTACAATTATTACAGGTAACCTTTTGGGCTCCAGAATTTATTTTTCAGTATAGTCACCACTGCACTTAACGCGCGTTGGTAATAATTTAATGTTTCTGACGCACGCACATTGATTTTGAGAGTCTCACACCGTCAATATATGCAACAGAGAGATGAAATTTTCAGATCATGAGTGTATAAGATCAATTATCATAACAGTGTAATTTGCATTTTTCTCTGATCTATTCAAACGGAATTAAAAAATTAGTATGCATTACTTTTTCGCATATATATATATATATATATATATATATATATATATATATATATATAGATAGATAGATAGATAGTTTCTTTGTTTTTGTTTTACGGCATATCAACCCTTTTCAGGTTATTTAATGCCAGAACCCAAATATTTTGAAGAAAAAAAAAAATTAATAGAATATATTTGGCGTTTTCAAGTCTGTTTCTATTTAACCCATAGTTGGGAACCTAACAGGTACTACGAGTCAGAGTGGACTGGCAATTAAAGGGTTGTTTCACACTCCCCAAAGCCCGCAAGCTGGGGGCTCATCACTGGATATATTTTAAGGTTATATCCAGCATCTATATATATATATATATATATATATATATATATATATATATATATATATATGGATAATTGCGAAAAGTAACGACGTAAAAGACATTTCAAAATCAAATGTTTAAATTCAAGGTTATTTCACGCGGTTAACGATAGCCGAATGGATACGGTCCTTGCTTATCAAGCCAGAGATGACTTGTGTCGCCGGGTTCGAATATATCGATTTGTTTTGATTGTGACACCCTGCACTGAAGATTCCCGAAAAGATGAAACAGTAGTTCCTGTGGGTATTTAATTATTATATTAAATAATTATATATATATATATATATATATATATATATATATATATATATATATATATATATATAACGGTAGCTTATTAATCCAGAGATGACTTGATTTATATATATATATATATATATATATATATATATATATATATATATATATATATATATATATTTAAAAAGCAAGAATGTGTGCAAGGGTATTTCTTAACCTATGTACTTAACGAATATTTTATCTACAGACTTGAAATTTTGTATATATGGCACTCAGACATGAGGAAGATGTTTTAATTATTTTGCATCCAGAAAAAAGAGGGGCTAAGAGGTTAAAATCGAAATATTGGTAGGTGTGTGTGATCGAATTTTTATCTATTTTCCACTGTTTCACGAGTGCGCATGAGCAATCCTGAAATATGACAGCTTCTTTATATTAAGAATAAATAAGTTGGAAAACAATTCCTAAATACCGTATCAAGTTGTTTTTATCGTTAAGCACTTGACTCGTTGTCTCCATGTTTTAGTTTCGATCTCAGCTCGAGTATTTATTTACTTACAAGAAGTATACTGTTTAGAAAAAAACATGTCTCAGTAAGTGTATGAATTAAAATATAATATGTATGCGTATTTTATGACCGGACAACGCTAGGCGCTCTGCTTATATATATATATATATATATATATATATATATATATATATATATATATATATATATATATATATATATATATATATACTAGCAAAAGTACCCGTCGTTGACTGGGTTCAAAATCAGGCTACAGAAAATGGACTCTGATTTGGGAAAGTATGATAGGTTATGAAAAAGAAGGGTTGTAATCAGATAGCGTCGAATGTGGGGGCATCAAAACCAAAGCAAAATATGATGAAAGTAAAAATAAAATAGATAAACCCCATAATATATTATACCATACCTGTTCACACTGAAACAGTTATCACAGTATTCTGTGGATCTATAACAAAAAACCTTGTTAAACTTTGTGACATATTTCCATTCTATGGAGGTCAGGCGCGAACGAACACCCCATAATTTTATTATACCATATTACTTCAAACTGAAACATAATTATCAAAGTATACTTACGCAGATAGATATGAAAAGTCTTTATTAAAGTGTGTGGCTATTTCCATCCTATGGAGGCCAGGCGCGAACGCAGACCCCACAATTTTATTATACCATCCCTATTTAAGTTAAAACATACTTATGAAAGTATTCTTATGTACATCTATATCAAAAACACTTGTAAACGTTTTTTTTTTAATTTTAAATGTTTTTATTTCCATACTTTGTAGACCAGGGGCGAACGCAGACGCCACAATTTTAATGAACCACCGTTCTACAAGATCAAACATACCCATTCCTGTTTCTCGATACATCTTCTATCATTATATGGGATCAGTTTTCTATAATAGTCAACCATATAGAAGCCTATTCGTGATCAGACACACACACAGAGACATTCAGTTTTATATTATATTATATATATATATATATATATATATATATATATATATATATATATATATATATATAAGCGAGATAAGGCACATTAAAAATCAGGTGAAGTATCCTGATAGATATAAGCAAAATACGTGTTTATTCACAGCTGAACATTTTGCTAACAGCATTTCATTTCCTCTGAGCCATTATTGAAAATCCATGGATTAAGGAAATCAACATAACTCCCCTCTAATATTCATTGTGTCAAACAATAAATTCCTTATTTGAATATATGTGTTTATATTTTGATTTTCAGAATTTAACTTTAACCACTAAACTTATATATATATATATATATATATATATAATGATTGAAACGTTTTGTTAAACAAGAGCCACTCCCTCAGTAACTAAAAGTTCATGTGCCCGAAGATGACTTTTTAGCCCTGCCAGCGACTTGCACACCCTTAAGCAGACATAACACTGAAAACGTTCACTGATTTGTATGAAACTAACAGCAGCGCAACATGTATCATCGCAGGTTTTCATGTGATGAACAAAACCTGCCTTAGACAACAAAGCCCGATCACACACCTTACAGATCCAGAGATCTCCATGGTTGGGCGGCAAGGTTTGGCATTTCCTTCATGCTCTCTTAAGCTTTGCTCGTTTTTTTTTTGGCTGCTTCAATGTGTTCTGCACCCCTGTATATCCGTGTCCTCCACTGCTTGCGATCATACGCTAGCGACTCCCAACTGCCAACAGGAATATGAAAGCTCACCAGACTCTCCTTTATGCTATCACGAAAACATTTTTTGGGGCTTGTGCTGGGGTCTTTTTCCAAGAAAGAGCTCACCATAGAACAACTGTTTTGGAAGTCGATAGTCTTCAAGCCGGACGAGATGACCCGCCAAACGCATCTGGTTTTTAATAACAATGGTAGCAATACTGGTTGTTTTGGCCTTTTTAAAGACATATGTATCAGGGACAAAGCTATACTACCTTAAACCAAGAATGAGTCTAAGGCAGTGCTGATGGAACCTCTCGAGCAATTGTATATGTGACCGGTACAACGTCCAAGTTTCAGATGCGTAGAGTAGGGATGGTACTACACATGCTTGATATACTGAAATTTTAGTTGTCAGAGTTAGATCACCGTTGTTACATAAGGGAGGGAGAAGAAACGGATTTGGGTTTGGACACTTTACTTGAGGGATACTGGTACCCTGGTGATGACGTGTCCATTTTACTAATGAAGAGAAGAAGTTTACGACGATGAGAGAGAGAGATATTACAAGTGTTAAGAGACGAGAGAACGGGACCCAAGATCCCTTAAACCGTTTGTCTGGTGGTTAAGACACTTGTTGTGGATGTATGTGTTTATATATAGAAGTTCATACCTGGTTTTGCTGCTCTGGGAGAGTCTTCATCTGGGTGGAGCTCTCTTGCTGTTTTCGCCGGAATACACAAGATGAAGACAGATGTTGGGTTTTCAACCTTTTATTCTCCCAGGCATGATCTGCAGATGTCGTCATCGATGGTCTCCACTGTGGGTACCTACCACGTCCCACGTCTGGGGCGCGCATCTCCCCCCTTACTTAGGAGAGAACCATTTTAGACTTCTGCTCGGCTCGGCTTTTTCTGAGAGACTCAACGTTTCACCAACCTTGCCACGTAGCATCACATGACATCCGGTTAGATGAAACGTCACTTCCTGCAACGTGGATTTACTACAAAAATATCTCTCTGACCTCCTCCCACCCTCTCCCTCTCTCTCTCGATCTACTATCTAATAGAGACACAGAGAGAGAAAATAGAGAGAGTATGAAAGAGCCAGAGAGAGAGAGAGGAGAGATGCTCTTTAACAACCGTCAGACCAGACTCTATCTTGTAACTTTCCAAAAGCATCAGATGCCTTGCTGATTCTCTGTCTTATTTCCGCATTAAGAGTGCCATCATTTGATAAGGTACTCCCAAGGTAGACAATTTTTTTACGATTTCAAGGCGCTTTCCACAGACGAAGATATCAGGTTGCACATACAGATCATCGGGAGAGGGAGTGTACATGACTTTAATTTCTTAATGCTGTCAATCCGAAGCAGGTACAAGCATTTATAAAGATATCCCTCACTAGTTGAATATCTATTGGGGAGTGTGTTACCAGGTCAGCATCATCAATATACAACAGTTCCCTTACAAGTTCATCACTAACAAGTGTTTTTGCTTGGAATCTTCTGAGGTTGAACACCTGTTCCAGTTGTTCGGAATCTAATATAAACACCCACATATCACAATCTTGGAAACCATACCAGAACACAGCAGTCAGATAGAGCGAAAACAACGTTGGTGCAGTTATATCACCCTGCTTCACACCATTATCAATGGGGAATTCTTTCGAGAGCCGGCCATTGAAGTTGACGCGACCTTTCATACTACGATGAAGTTGCTTGAACTTGTCTGTAAAAGCAGGTGTACAGTCAAAATTTTCAAGCACTTTCCAGAGAGCCTCACGGTTGACCGTGTCAAACGCTTTGTTTAAGTCCACAAACACCTGGCAAATAGGCATACGCTGTTCAATACATTTTTCCAAAAGCTGTCTATCAGAAAACACCATATCCACAGTTCCTCGCCCACCTCTAAAACCAGAATGGGATTCCGGAAGGATATCAGGGTATACATACTTTTCCAATCGGTTTAGCAAGAATCGTGCAAATACCTTTCCAACCGCACTCAGTAGCGAGACACCTCGATAATTTCCGCAATCAGACCTTGTAACCTTTCCTTTGTACAACATAACCAAAATGGCATCTACGCAACGCTGGCTTGTTCAGAGGTGAAGAGTTGAGAAATTTCAAATAATCTTTCCGCTTTCTATCTATTTGAGGGTTTATTTGATTGAAATTATCAGCAAACCAATCTTGATGTCTGCGAACCTTCAATCCAAGAGCTTCAATACCTTTTTGGTATATTGTATCTCTTACTGTCTCCCAATCACAATCTGAAAAATCCACCTGGTTGAAAGCAGATTTCAAGGAACTTCGTACGACTGCATCCTTCAATTTGGAAACATCAATACGTTTAGGCACTTTGACACCATTGAAACTGTCTTTTTTGCGAACTGTAATTCTCAGTTTAGCTCTGACCATTAAATGATCAGTACCACAGTCAGCACCACGCAAAATTTTCAAGATCACCACGTCTACACAGTATGTAATCAAGCAAATGGCCATGTTTAGATTGGGGATGGAACCAGGTCTCCTTGTTTTTCTGGTGGGAAAAAGTGTTGGTGATAACAAGATTTAGTTCACTGCAGAGATGGAGAAGCATCATACCATTTGAATTGACTCTACCAATGCCATATGGACCCAAAGGAGACCAAGTCTCATTGTCTAATCCAACACGTGCAGTGAAGTCACCAAGAACAACCAAACTCTCAGCACTTGGCAAACCTGTGATAACAGATCTAGGCATATGATAAAAGGAAGTAATATCGTCTTCAGACGAAGTAAGAGTCGGCGCATAGACAGAAAGAACATTCATGTAACGACCAGCAGCAAGGGGCAGTCTCAATGTCATTGCACGGTCATTTATGCCAACTGACTGTTCGATCTTGTAAATTAACATTATACATACATATATATATATATATATATATATATATATATATAACGAGCGATAGACAAAGAGAAAGAGAGAGAGAGAGAGAGAGAGAGAGAAAGGGAGAGAGATCGGTGCAAAAGTTATTGCCAGCTTACAGAAATGCAATCTTAATTATTACTTAAATATATTACGATTTATAATTAATAACTTTTCCTTTTAGGTTATTAAAGCATCATTCCTATTTTTCGGTAATATTTTTACCCATAAATAAAACACCTCCAAACAACCTTTTTATTATCAAGCGAAAGCGAGGCATCATTCGCTGTGATAATGTTCGTTGTTACACTATTGACCAAATATCTTCTACGAGGCTTCAGTTGAAAAATCTTGCCACATCCTGAAGTCTCATTTCCCTTGGATTCGCCCTTTTTTTTCAATTTCTGTGTGTGCAGGGTTTAATAACGTACCTTAAACCTTTCCATTACTTTATATGTGATGTTTTGCTTGTGATAATCTATTTCGAACTACTAATATTTACTTACTGTTACCTTTTTACTTGGGTTATCTTCGCAGACTTACACCGCCGCCTGAAATGTATAAGAAAAGACATACAGGGCTATATAATAAAAATCCACAGGCCAATGTCCTTTTTTATAAAATTTATGTAACCAATAATAATAATAATATTAATAATAATAATAATAATAATAATAATAATAATAATAATAATAATAATAATCATCTCTAATATAAATCTCACGTGTCTGTTTAAATATATCTATGTGTGTATGTTTAGATGTCTAAAAAAAACTTTCGACGGATTTTCACGAGATCGGTATCGTTTTGAAACTCTACCATTCGGAAGACAAATATCGAAAAATTGGTTAAAACATTAATTCTTTCACCCTCAACTAGGCACTTTTCTACAAGGTGGGGTCGCTTTTTTAGCCGATATTTTCGAAAGTCATCCCCTCTTTTCGATTGACTAGCCTTAATTTAAATCTTCGTCACTTCCGGCTTGGAGATGAACGCAACAGCAAAAACGTCAGGTCTTTCACGTTCTTTTTCCCCTTTGTGGTGCAGGTTCGAGCCTGCCTGCCTGGCTATTACCACTTTTTATTTTTATTTACTTCTATTTTGCTTAACATTCACCCCCAAACACCCGGGCAACGCCTGATACCCAGGCTAATAAATAATTAAAAAAATACATCAGAAAGTTAAGACTGCTATGAAACAAATGGAAATTGGGGGATAATTAAAGCATAAATGAAAGTTTACTTAACGTCCAGGGTGTGAGTTCCATTATAGAAACGTTGATTAAAATTGAATAAAATAAAATACGTGTCCAGTGCGCTTGAAAGCCAAATCACAATGTAATATTAGGAAAATAAATAAATAATTTAGTTGTTTGAAATTTATAACATAAATATATTTCGGGGCCAAACTTTATCCCTAATGTGTTGTTTTCTTTTTTTTCCTTTTCTTCTTTCTTGCCCTGTTGTAAAGTTGGAAAAAGAAAAGTCTGTTTGTAAAGAGTCGCGCGTTGTATCTCGGCGAGTGTATTTTGAAATATTGAAACAGTGCCTTGGCAACGCGAGATTAACGTTAAGAGTAAGAGTTCCATTGTAGAAACGTTGATTTAATTTGAATGAAATAAAGTACGCATCAAGTGCGAATGACAGTCAAATCACAAAAAAAATAAATAAATAAAAAGACAGAAACCAACATACTGAGGATGGAGTTTGGCTCCGAAATTACAAATTTCTAACAAGTAAAATATTTATTTATTTTCCTAATATTACATTATGATTTGGCTTTCAAGCGCAATTTTTTTTACATAGGCATCACCACATTATCAAGGCCAAGAGGCCACTCAAGGATAAGGGTTAAAGAGTGTACAGTAGAAATTGGACAATATAGTAATCATTAGTAATAAAAATTTGGTAAATTTGATAACTTATATGGTACGGCTCATCAAGAACTTATTTACGTTAGACTTGAAGACAACCATATTGTAGTCAGCCGGAAAGCAGGAAAACGGAAGACAATTCCACAGGCGTGCAGTTCTAAGAAAGAAGCTTTGTTCATGGAATCTACGTTTAGGTTTAGGCACAGATAAAGAGTGGGGGGAATTATTGATAGTGTTTACAGCTAGACGAGTGTTTCTTGTGAAAGTTTGGCGAGGGGGGCATAGATTGAAGCTCAGTCGAACACTTTCCATGAAAATAACGATACACCAGAGACAAACTCGCAACATCTCTTCTGTGAGATAGAGGTTGCAAGAAGAGAAAAGGACATCTCCTACGAGGATACGAAGTCTATTTTGAACTCTATCAAGGCAGGACAAGTCCTTTCTAGCAGCTCCTGCCCAGATGTGGCAACAGTATTCCATCCTTGGACGTACCTGGCTCTTATATAGATAGAGAATAGCATCAGCAGTGAGATATCTACCGGATCGATGGAAAGATCCCAACATTTTTCCAGCGACCTTGGCAACAGATTTGATGTACGTGTTCCATTTAAGATCAGGAGTAATGGTCAAGCCAAGAAGCTTGTCAAAACTTGAGGCCTCCTGAAGACGAGACCCATTCATTTCAATTGATGCCAGATGTGGATCAGAATGTTGATGATGTAAAGAGAGAAGCTTGGTTTTAGATGCATTAAAAGTAGTCAGCCACTCCTTACCCAATTGTACTACGTGCTCAAGATCAGAAGAGAGAGAATTGGAGAGAACTTGGTCGTCTACTGTCTTAGATGTGCTACCATAAATGGTAGTGTCGTCAGCATAAATGTCTACAAATGATGTAAGGATGTGATTTGGAAGATCATTAATGTAGATCAGGAAAAGAGTTGGGCTCAGGATGGACCCCTGAGGGACAACGGCATTAATACTGTGAGCTTCTGATTTTTGCCCCTCAACTACTACTCTTATGAACCTATCAGAAAGAAATGATTTAATAATTGAGAAGACATTTCCAGCAATACCATAGCTAGAGATCTTATGAAGTAAACCTTTATGCCATACCCTATCAAAGGCCTTAGATATGTCAAGAGCAATTGCCCTAGAAAGGTTGCCTCCGTCGAGAGATTTGCTAATCCTATGAGATATAACTGTAAGCACATCTGCTGTAGATCTAGCATAACGGAAACCATATTGAGTGTCACTAAGAAGGTTATTTTTGTTGAGATGATTGATTACTTCTGTATTTAACACAGATTCCAGCAACTTACTCATGACGCACAGGAGACTTATTGGCCTGTACTGAGAGGGGGATGAGCGATCACCTGAATTCTTAAATACAGTGCATACTGATTAAATTTTCCAGGGAGATGGGAAACTATTCTCCTTAAGACAACGTTTAAACAGTTTTGTAAGTATGGGTGCTAGTTCAGGTTGAAGTTTTTTGAGTACTATAATTGGAATACCGTCAGTGCCAGTTGCTTTCCTGGAATCAAGGTTTTTGATTAGCTTGGCAACATCACGTACAGATATACGTATATCACATAGCGTGTTTTCTGATACAGGAGGAAATATTGGGGGTTGGCGGCCTTGATCGCAAAGGGTAGAATTAGCTGCAAAGTTCTTGACAAAGAGTTTGGCTTGATGCGTATTTTGTTTTATTAGACGTTTACGTGTTCCAAATATGGTTGAATTGCGGGACGGAAATAAGGATTTTACTGGTGACATGTTGCTGGTTACCTTGTATATATGCACGTTTTTTTTTTAATGGCGGTGAACTTTAGATTGTTCTAATTCTTTATAATTGCAGATTTGGCAACTATCGTTTCATTTTTAGTTTAGCTGATACCCAGGGAGCATTTGTAAAATGTGAAAATTAATTTTGAAAATCATGGTTCAGAAAATCATACTTTTTTTTTCATAATTTTCTTCGGTGATTAAAAACACTGTGGCTATTGCAATAAATAAAATTGCCGAAATTTGAGTAATGATAATTAACTAACAATGATCGAAATAGCATTATAGAATAAGTCACTGTTAGGTGCTCTTCATGGGCTGGTGGAATAATTGGTCCAGAAGTCTTCAAAAGTGATGATGGTTAGAACAGTCAACAGGGAGTGATGCAGAAAAGTATTCCTTAACTTCTTTGTGCATCACCTGAAAGGTATCAATGGTGCAGATATGTGATTTCAGAAAAAACAGTGCGATATGATCAATTTCAATGAGAAAAACATTTGATAAACGAAATGGATTTGTTAATTGCCCACCTCTTTCGTGCGATTTCACCCCTTTTAGATTATTTTCCTTACGGTCATGTAAAGTCCCGTGTCTACGCTGATAAATTAGACACAATAAACCACTTGAAAGTTAACATTCCACACGTTATTGACGAAATACAGCCTAATTAAATACATAGAGTTTGTGAAAATTAAAAATTTCGATACGCCATATACAGGGTACCCCCCCCCCCAAAAAAAAAACAAAAGCTAAATGGAGACCATCTAGAACATATGCTGTAGAACGGAGAAAAGAAAGGACAAAGACCCTAGTGTTTTGATGTGATGTTTTGAATAGAATAAACTAGTTATGACCAAAGTTTCATTTCATTCGGACAAAACACTAAGAAACGGAGCCTAATTAGATTTGGGGCCCGTTTTTTGGGTCACCCTGTACACGCGAGCATCGGTGGCCATATGCTCGAAAATAGATCTAAATTAACAATGTCGAAGTTTAATTTTATGAATAACCCACATATTTGTTTAATAAATGTATTTTTCTGTGATTCATTTGGATTTAAAGTTCGCCGCCTGTTAAAAGCACTCTTTACTTGCAATGTTGTTTTTTTTAAATTGAACGCTTTCCTGCAAATGTCAGATCACAACAAACATACTAATTATGTACAATCTCCCGATGATCTTTAACAAGGAATATATTATGAATTGGATCAATATAGAAAATTATTCGAACTTGCAACAGAGACCCAATTCATCTCTAATTTGCTACACATTCAACGTTGATTATTATTGCAAAAAATTTAATTTTGTTTTTTCGACGAAAATTTACGTTGATTCAAATCATCGGATAAAAAAGTTATTTATTTTATCTCATTTTCATTAATTTTTCTTAATATAAAAACTAGTAAAATACTAGTGATGGGACGATTCCAATATTTTTCCCGATTCTGATAAAATTACCGATTCCGATTCTGTATAAATTTCTAAATATTTACAATAAAGTTGTTATTTTTATCCGATTACCGTTCAGTGTGTAGATATTTTGCTCAAATGTGAAAATACGCTTGTTTGGGTACATTTTAGTTTAAAATAAATCAATATTGATTATTTTATTATTACTACCATCTGTAGAAGATTTTGTTTCAAACAAAATCAAATAAAAAAGAGATGATTAAAGGAATCGTTTTTAGCATCGGAAAATAAATACAGATTTTTCCGATTCTGATACCCTAAAAAGGTCCGATTTTTCAGATTCCTGATTCCGATTCTGATTAATTGTCCCAAAACTAGAAATACCCGTTCTGGTTCGGGTATAATCAACTAATATAGCATTTTTTTTTTAATTTAATTTATTTAAAAACAAAACATAATATATTTTATTAAAACTTAAACTTAAAAATAATATCGTTTTTAGATTGGTTAAATTTCTATCAAACTTCAAACAATACCTCCAAATTTTATCAATCATGACACGTAAGCCACGTGTTGCATAAGAAAAGATTACCATCAAATCAGCTGAGATAAGCAATTTGACAGATTTTTATCCGCAAGAGATTTTTTTATATATCGGAAACATGACGCACGAAAGATACGCTGGGAAAATTATATAATGCTTATGGGTACACTTTTGCTCATCCATTTTTTTTTAAAGAAAAGTAATAATTAAGTGAATGATTTTGTGCTACGAAACAGGTGCTGTTAAGAATTGTAAGTGTCAATTGAATTAAAAGAATAAATTGTAAGATGATCAACATCATGAAATTTGGAATGTAGACTTTTGTCATTTATTCATTATATGCTCTGTAATTACATTGAGCTTCTTAAATAAGGATTGGTATCTATAAAAAAAAATATAAGTGAAAATGAGTGTGTGTGTGAGCGTATATGTGTCTGTGTACATTTTCTTACCAATATATGTCAATTTTCGGTTTACAGACTCGAGATTTATCATAAAGAGTATTGAGATTTCGGAATTTTTTTTTTAATCGGTTTTCGGCCAGTTGGCTGTCAAGGGGTCAAAGTTCAACGATTTCACCTTTGAAAGCTCGTCGAAACTCCTCCGCCAATTTTGGGTCTAAAACACTTGAAATTTTAAATGTAGGTTATTTAGACATGGATCAAACATTTTAATTTGATTTGAGAATAAAAAAAATAAATGTTAAGGTGTCAAATTTGGGTCAAACTTAAAAAATTTACCTCTGCGGTCTCTACCTAATTACTCAACCAATTTTTGATCTATACATTCGAAATTCTACATAAAGAGTATTCACACATAGGGCAAGTTATTAACAATATATAGGGCCCGTGCAAAGCCGGGCTGAACTGCTAGTATATATATATATATATATATATATATATATATATATATATATATATATATATATATATATATACATCAAGCCCAAAAAACTGAAACAGCTGCCTGACAGATGATATCCAAGTTGTACAACGTTGTGTTGTGTTTGACGGTTAATATTTTCCAGAATGTTTGGGACGGACATAAAACTTTTTCCTTCAGCGATAAGATGTGCGTCATCGAATTAGTTTTCGCAGAACATTTGATCTTCGCCTCGTCACCTTGTCAGTTGAGAAAGCCGTGACATTTTTTTATAACCGCGTCTGGGCTTTTCAGTCTATTGTAACAAATGTCATCAAAAATAAATAGACGCCATTAACTGACTGATTCTTTAGGAGATGTTTGATTTCTTTCTTTTTTTTTTTT
The DNA here is from genome assembly GCF_053919585.1 of Euprymna scolopes. Lineage (NCBI taxonomy): Eukaryota > Metazoa > Mollusca > Cephalopoda > Sepiida > Sepiolidae > Euprymna > Euprymna scolopes. The sequence continues at coordinate 95,769,787 of NC_136490.1, read as the reverse complement.
TCATCATAATTGCTTTATTATTTGGCGTTTAATATATTTATATCGTCCTCCTTTTCTTTTCTTCGTTTTTCGTTCGCCTTTTATTTCCATTTTTCTTTTCTTTTTTTTTACATTCTTCAATTTCCTTCTCGGTACTGTTTACATTTTTCCTTCTTTTTTCTTTTCAATCTGTTCCTTCAATATCCAATTATTCTCATTTTTCGCATTTTTTGTGTTTTTCAACTTGTATGTGTTTCTTTTTTTTCTCTATCTTGTTTTCATTTATTCTAATTATCTTCATTAACTTCCTTTTCTAATTTTCATTTCTACCTTCTCTAATTTTCTCTAGTTAATTGTCCTACTGTTTATTATTATTATTATTATTATTATTATTATTATTATTATTATTATGATTATTATTATTATTATTATTATTATTATTATTATTATAATCATCATCATCATCATTATCATTATCATTATTATTATTATTATTATTTTTATTTTTATTATTATTATTATTATTATTTTTATTATTATTATTATTATTATTATTATAATTATTATAATAATTATTATTATTATAATTATTATTATTATTATTATTATAATTATTATTATAATTATTATTATTATTATTATTATTATTATAATTATTATTATTATTATTATTATTATTATTATTATTATTATTATTATTATTATTATTATTGGGTCACAAGAAGCTTTCACACAGGTCAGCACGTGGTGTTCTCTGGAGGCTGGGTAACAACAAGTCTCACCAGTTTCCTAGTGCTCTCCAACGCCTCTGATAATATTTGCAAAAGGATTTGCATTACCGAAATAGTCGCTTATCATCGATTTCTCACTAGCAGCGGCCATTGCTCTCCACTGGAATTTGAGTGGCACTCAGCCTCCCTAAGGTCTCAGTTCTCTTCGCAGTTGTCCATCAGTGGTCTGATCAGTGCTCTCTCTTCGGTCTTTCCATCCTCCGTGACACTTCTCAGCTATTTGGCACCATTCTCTTGTTGGGGGCGGTGATTGGGTAATGGGAGAGGATAGGGGAGGGGATGGGGAGAGGATAGAGAACTTATAGATATATGTATCTTCAATGTTCTTCGTTCCATGAAACGTTTCTTCATATTGTGTCTCTGCAGCAATTCGTGTGTATTAGTCCTCGCATTCATGAGTTTTCCATAATATTTCAGCTGTTTTCATAATTGTTATTCGTTGTAACTTTCCAGTCATTCCTCTTATTCCAATTTCTTCCATTCTTTTTTTTTGCAAAATTTTTCGGAATTATTATTATGATTATTATTATTATTATTATTATTATTATTATTATTATTATTATTATTATTATTATTATTATGTAAATATACGTTATAAATGTGTTGTTCTAGGACAGTCGTTTGAAAAATACCCTATATCCAACCAAGAGTTTACATGATCTGTTTTTTCTTGTTTTAGTCATCTGATATATATATATATATATATATATATATATATATATATATATATATATATATAACTACTTAATTTACTCACATAAAATTAATATACGAAAGTATAGATTTATGCGTAAACTTTAAGTATTTACTTCAAAAGTGCTCAATACGTAGGTAGAGCTAGTTAGTAATTGATAAAACATATATGGCGATAAAGCTACACGGAATATTCCGCGTTTCATCCACTCTAGGACTCTTTAGGCTTATGCGCGAATTCTGTGGTTGTTTATCATTTTTAAAAACAATAAACAACTTTTTTAAAAACGATAAACAACCACAGAATTCGCGCATAAGCCTGAAGAGTCCTATAGTGGATGAAACGCGGAATATTCCGTGTAGCTTTATCGCCATATATATTTTATAAATTACTATATATATATATATATATATATATATATATATATATATATATATATATATATATATACATACATATATATATATATAGAGAGAGAGAGAGCGATAGAGAGAGAGAGTCATCCACATACAGTACTGTTTCGTCGTATCACAACTCGTCAGTGCGGCTAGACTATCACCTAGCCGAGGATTGAACTTAGAATCATCCCGTTGATAGTCGGCAGTTCTACTCATCGGCGCCCGCAAATGATCTCAACAAATGTCAATTTCAAACAAACATTCGCTGACCACTTTTATTGTGCTCAAGCCGCTTGTCTTTACTTACAAACAAACAGCGAGTCTCACATTTACAGCCAATTAAGTAGCAGGTGAAATCATTTACGACACGGCTCTTCCCAAAGAAGGGCGGGGGGTAATATATAGAAGAAAATTATAGTTTTAGAACCGTTGGGCACCACATTAAATAGTCGAGAAGAATCCAGTGAGATAGAAAAAACCAGAACAGAAAGCACTAACCAGATATCCACTAGGTACATGCGAAGTGGACTATGATCTTGGAGAGCCTAGTAAATCCAAATAGTATTATTAGTAAAAAGTAGCAATAATAACAATAATAACATTACTACTACAACAACAATAACAATAATAATAATAATAATAATAATAATAATAATAATAATAATAATAATAATAATAATAATACAAAGTGAATATCAAGGAGAATGAGAAGCGGATCAAATACACAAGGCTGGTCAGAGAGCTCAAGGGATCTGGAAAATGAATAAAGTCAATATAACACAACTAATAGTAGGAACGCTAGGAAATCTACCAAAAAACTTTGAAAAAAGAATCGGAGGGATTAGAATCAGAGGAATGGCCGAGAAAATACAACGAATTTCAATAATGAAAACTGTAGAAATATTAAGGAAAACTCTTGAATGTGGAGACTTATACCACACACGAACTACACACAAACTGGACACAGAAACGGCTACAAATACAAAACACAAAGGAACATAACATGAAATCATGAAAACTGAAACTGTCTAAATGAAAAAACCGCCCCCACAATTTTTTTTCTGTGCGCATCACCATAAACAGGCACAAGATCAACTAATGAGGTCAAGGAGGAGGGAAAAACCGAAGAGAGATGCACTAGCCAGACTTCCGCTGGAGATGTGTAAAGAGTACTGGAACCTTGGAGAGGGTTACTGCCACCAAAATTCCAGTTAAAACCAATGGTCGCCATCAACGAGAAATCAATGGTAAGCGGCTATTGCGATAACGCAAATTCCTTTTCAAAGGTATTCAAAAGAGGTGGAGAGTACACCACAAGTTGTTCTCAAAGAGCAACCTTTTATGATGGCTTGTCTGAATACTCCTAGTGAGTAAATAATAATAATAATAATAATAATAATAATAATAATAATAATAATAATAATCCCGATTTCGTTTGATTATGTCTCCCTGAAAATAGATGGGATTTATTCTCAAACCTTACTCCAAATCAGGAACTTCAGATATCAAGTGTTTTCCTAAGGATATTCGTACTACCCACCATAGCAGAGGTCCGGAGTCCACCCAAAACATTAAAGAGTCGTTGTATTTTCAAATGTCCTAGAAAACTTGATACCATACCTAGCATAACTACAACCACCGTGAGTACTTGGGATTTAAACCAGGCATACGTCTTACCTATAAGGTCAATTGAGACACTTATCGTCCTCTTTCTCAAACCTATTCTTGACCTAAGGCACTGCTTTGAGACCTTATCAATGCCTATTGAATCCAGACGACTATGCCATAATTGGTGACTGTCATGACGCTTTTATCCAGCATTACCTTCACATTACCATCATCACTTATTCTTACATCAACACGTACCTCCTCGCACATTTCACTCCAAACTCCCTACAACCCTCCTTGGAAATCCGAAACTTCACTCGGTCATACCTTCGGCGGTAATCACTTTGAGCCAATCCGTTATACACTGCGTCAAGATGCGCAATTGACTCAGAAGACTTTCCACAAATCTGGCATTCTGTAGCAACATTCTCTTCTTCGACTATTATCTTGAATAGTCGCATTCCTAGTGACTGTACTCGTGTTGCGCACACAAAGATTTTGGTGCTCTTAGCCAGATACCCTGACTCTAAGCCATTGTCATGATCATCCATCCGCCACATCTGCTACATCCTGGAAGAATTTTCTTTGTATCTTCTTCTCAGTCAATTCCTCTACCCTTTCTCTTTCCACACGCTTCACAAACTCAACACTAGTCACATCCACTTCAGCTTCATTGGTTACAACCTTGAGAATCAACTCTTCATTTTTCACGCCATCTTCTCAGGTTTGACGCAATCTTTCATACTTGTCACGTGTTTGCCACCGTTTTTCATCTTCTGATACAATCTGTTGCCAAGGTCGCTGGAAAAACGGTGGGATCTTTCTACCGCTCCAATAGACATCTCACTGCTGATGCAAATCTCTGCCTTATATAGGCAAGTACGTCCAAGGATGGAGTACTGTTGCCACATCTGGGCAGGAGCTGCTAGAAAGCGCTTATCCTGCCTTGGCAGAGTTCAAAATAGACTTCAAAGCCTAGTGGAGGTGCCCTTTTATCTTCCCTGCCACCTCTTTCTCACAGAAGAGACGTTGCAAGGCTTTCTTTGTTTCATCGTTATTTTCATGGTAAATGCTCATCTGAACTCCAATCTCTGGTTCCTCCCCCGCCAATCTTTCACGAAAAATACTCGTCTAGCTGGAACCACTGTTAATAACTTTCCCCACTCTTTATCTGTGCCTAAACCAAAACGTAGATTCCATGAACAACGCTTCTTTCTTAAAACTGCACGCCTGTGGAACTCTCTCCCGTTTGCCTGTTTCCCAGCTAACTACAATTTGGTGGTCTTCAAGTCCAACATAAACAAATTCTTGATGAACTGTCCCTTTAAGTAATCCCATTTCCCAAATTTCCATCAGTAACGATTACCACAATACTACTGTGCACTCAATGACCCTCATCCTCGAGTGGCCTCCGGGCCTTGATATGTAATGACTCCCATGTAAAAATACTTAGCTGCGCCACTTCTCATATAAAATATACCAATAATTGCTAAAAATTTTCTTGTATAAAGATCTGTGGCATGCAACTCCTTGTCAAAAAATTCGCCTACTTTATGTCAAAATACTGACAGGCCATGCATTCACTGCTTTGAGCAAGTTTCATCTGAACAACTTTGTATTTTGCAATTAACTTCGCCATTCTGAGATACTCCTTCCTGGCGTTATTTTTCACTTCCCTGTTTATGATGTCTATACCCTCCAACGCGCCAAAATACTGATATCTTGCTTAATCTATTTCTTTAATTACTTCTCCATTTGGCAACAGTTCCATTCGAATTCATCTTTACTCCACTTATCATCACCAACTCTGCACACTTACTAATTCCAAATTCCATCCCGATGTCTTCAGATGTGTCTCAACCAGTGTATCAACTTATTTTCCTTTCCTTCCAAATACTTTTAAATCATTCATGAAAAACAGATGGTCGAAGCGCCGGCCACCAAACCTAAAGCCACGGCCCAGCTCTTCTCTCTTCAAGTAGATCCTCAAAAGCATCACCATTACAAAAAGAAGAGAAGATAAGTGATTTCCTTGGAATATGCCCCGTCTGATGCTAACCTATTCAACCACTTAACTGTTCGCAGTTAGATGAGTTTTCTAGAAAGCCATACTGCTATCCAGAAGTCTTTCAACATTTCCAGCAATTTCATTGTCGACAGTATTTCGCAGATCCATGACATAGTCAATATGTTGTATGCCTTCCTCTAGTCGAACTATACTTCGCCCAAATGTCGTCTTTTTCCTTTTCTGCATCATGTTACACTGCCTTATGAATCATTAGCTTGTACACCACAATTTTTGTTCATTAGGGAGGACGGCATTGCACAAAAGATAGCCATAAACCTTGTTGTGAAAATTCCAGTCAACAGCGTCCACATTACTACTACTACTACTACTACTACTACTAATAATAATAATAATAATAATAATAATAATAATAACAACAACAATAAAACAACAATAATAATAACAACAACAATAAAACAACAATAATAATAACAACAACAACAATAATAATAACAACAACAACAATAAAACAACAATAATAATAACAACAACAACAATAATAATAATAGAATATTTAAGCTGCATACCTATAAGTTCTCTAACTCCATCCCCATTGCCATTACCACATCATCCCCCCTAAAAAAGAAGGGTGAAACCAAATAGCCAAGTAGTCAAGGAGTAAGGAAAGACCGAAGAGTGAGCACTGACCAGACCTCAACTGTATAAGTGAGAAGAGAACTGGGACCTTGGGGAGGCTTATTGCCACTCGAAATCCAGTAAAGACCAATGGCCACTGCACACCGGGAAATCAATGGCAAACAGCTATTGCGATAATACAAATTCATTTGCAAATGGTATCGAAACAGGTGGAGAGTACTGGAAAATCTGGGGAGACTTGTTGTCACTAAGCCTCCAGGGAACACTACAGGCTGTATTCACTGATATTTTTGATAACCTGTGCGAAAACTCCTTTTGAGCCGCCAATAATAATAATAATAATAATAATAATAATAATAATAATAATAATAATAATAATAATAATAATAATAATAACAACAACAATAATAATAACAATAACAATAATAATAATAATAAAAATAAATGATTGAACTGAACAAGAAGCATCCCCCAACGGAACCACACGTAGAGCAACCCCACAAGTTGAAGCCTCACAAGTAAAAACACCAAAGGCCGAGGACCAACAAAGCACGAAGCCTACAAACGTGGAAACCGAGAACAATGAAACAGAACTAACAGAGAATGAAGCAAATGAAATAAACAAAATAACACAGCTGATGAACGAAGAAAAAACAAAGCCCCCATCGTTAAAGAACCAAGAGCAGAAGAAATTAAAAACTGAAACAGAGAATGTTAACAAACTCCTCCCACATATCCCAACAAAAAAAATTACAGACTTAAACATCCTGATTTACGCAGGCGCCAAAATGGTAAGTATGAAACTTAAATCAGAAAAAAACAACCGGGGACAAGAAAAAAAAAAAAAAAAAGCGGACCAACAAAACCTGGATGGGGAAAAAGACTAGAAACCTAAATACACAAGCATAAAAAAGAAGCCAAAGTGATCAACAGGAAAAGAGCAATGTGGAGAAAACGGAATATTGGAAATATAACTGGCAGGGAGAGGCTGAACAAGAAACATGAAGAACTGGACCAAAAATAAAAGCAAAAGAAGCGAGATTGAGACGATATAGTTACAAATCTGAACAATGCAAACAAAACAGAACATTTGAAACTAATGAAAGCCAATTCTACCAAAATGTGAACGGAGGAAAAACAAAAACAGAACAACCAAATCCGACAGAAACAAAACTCTACTAGAGTAAAATATGGGAAGAGCGGCGAGACCACAATAGAAATGCCGAGTGGCTGAAAGACACGAAAGAAGAGTTACAACAAATAGAAGAAGGAACAGTGAATGAAATCAGCAAGGAACCCCTAAAGAAAACCATAGGAAAAATGGCAAACTGGAGAGCACCAGGGAACGACGGGATACATGCATACTGGTTCAAAAAATTCACAACCTTACACGAAAGGCTAGCCCCAAACCTGAGAAGTTGTATACAGGAAGCAAGCGTACCAGACTGGATGACAAAATGTAGAACCGCACTGCTACAGAAAGACACGGAGAAAGGAACCATTCCTAGCAACTATAGGCTAACCACGTGCTTACCAACTATGTGGAAGATACTGACAGCACAACTGAGGGAACAAATCTACCACTCCCTGAATAACCGTGGACTCATCCCCGAGGAGCAGAGAGGATGCCAAAAAGGAAAAAGAGGAACACATGACCTGCTATATGTAGATCAAAAGATCCTAAAGGAGGTAAAAAGGAGGAGAAATAAGTTAGCCATGGCATGGATCGACTACAAAAAAGCGTACGACAGGATCCCCCAAGCATGGATAATAGAATGCCTAAAAATATATAAAATACCAAGCAGGATCACCAACATAATAGAAAATGCAATGAAAACATGGAGACTGGAATTGACAGCTGATGGACAACACATAACAGAAATTAACATACAAAAAGGCATCTTCCAAGGAGACTCGCTACCACCACTGCTGTTCATCATAGCCATGATGCCCTTGAACAGTATTCTGAGAAAGTGCCAAGCCGGATACAAGTTCTCCAATGCAGAGGAAAAAATGAACCACCTGATGTACATGGACGATC
>NC_136490.1:95414111-95756611 GCF_053919585.1 Euprymna scolopes | reverse complement strand
GTTTGGTTCGTTTTGGTTGTTTTTGTTTTACGGCATATCAACCCTTTTCAGGTTATTTAATGCCGAATCCAAAGATTTTGAATACAATTTTTTTAATAGAATATATTTGTTGTTTTCAAGTCGGTTTCTATTTAATTCATAGTTGGGACCCTAACAGGTACTACCACTCCGAGTCAGAGTGGACCTGGGAGCAATGACAATTAAAGGGTGGCTTCACACTCTCCAAAGCCCGCAAGCTGGGGCCTCACCACTGGATATACTTTAAGGTCATATCCAAGACCAATAGCAGAAGGAACCGATATAAAATAATCGCCGCCGAGATTTAATATCTGTCCCATTTGAGGGTAATTGATATGGGGCAGAAATATATCTGTAATTTGATTAAACCTTACCTTTTTTCACAGATGTGGTGTTGCTAGTCTCAGTCTTTTGTATGAATACTATTATCGCATGTGTTCTTCAGAATGATCTCGTCTGTTTCCTGCTTTCTTTGTTCCAGCTTGTTTGACTCGATAGTTTAGGGGTCTTCATCAATCTACTCTTTTGATACATCATTCTAGCACAGGTTTCCATTCCAGTGGCTAAATTTCGAAGACCTGCAGATTTGGAACTACCTTTATGCCAACAATTTTCTTCCTATTAATAGTCTTGGTCTTTTCAAGACGTTAGCTAATGGGTATCTCCTTACTTTCTAATAGTTATCTTTCCTTCTTGTTTGTTTTTTTTTTATATCAAATGGCTTCACGCCTTGCCTGAGACGATTTCCATAAAAAGGAACGAAAACAGAATTATTATGCAATTATTTTACTGCCTATAATAGCTACGAAGATACTCAAGTACTCATGCATGGTTGCTGGGTGTAAACATCAATAATCAACAGATGGGGCAATGCAAGCAAGTAAACTACCTAAAAACAGTGGCTTAGTAAAGCTTAGGTTGGAGTAAATGATAACAGCGTATAAGAACTACAGAAGTGATTATGAAGAAACCATGCATTCGACACAGAAGCTGCCCTATTCATTTATTTCTATACAATAGAAACAATATTTTTTCATACGTATAGACACTTGCGATTTCAGTTCCTTGGATTTGTGTAATATTTCTCTATTTCTGTGTTTACGCAATTTTATTCTATTTGTTGTAGTTGGTCAGTGTCAGTTCGCTATGACTCCTTGCTTTATGCACTTTAATAACTGAATTTCTCTATATAAGATATATTATAGAACTTTTCAGTAAATGATGAGTTCAAAGGGTTAAAAATTTCTTCATAAAAGCTAATATATATTTAATTTATACGATTATGATGTTAAGAATGTTTTGGAATACAAAGTAATGTAGTTGACATTTACACACACACACACACACACACACACAATAGGGAGAAAAGCATTTTAATACTTTTTTCTTGAACGATACAAAAATACAAAATTGGCGACATTCCGTAAGGCTCCATTATGCTTCTTATATGATATTTACGAATTTAGGAAAACTCGTCCCCGGAAAACACGTCTCCGGAAAACACGTCTCCGGAAAACTCGTACCCGGAAAACTCGAATCCCAAAAACTCGTCCGCTTTTGCTAGGTGGGAAAACTCGTCCCGTATTGAATAAATATCGATTGAAAACACATTTTATGATTGTTCTTGAAGAAGCTATTGTCTTTAAAAGAGAATACATATCCCATAATATTTTTAAAAATATTTTTATTTGTTTACAAATATTTTTATTTGTTTGTTTAAAAAAAAAAAAATTAATTCTTCTAAGTTTTCGTTTTCTACCTAGCTTTGAAAGTTTTTGGTGTTTCAACATATTTAAAAGAGTTTATTTAGTTAATAAAAAGTAATATCGAGTGTTACTGATGAACAAAAAATGTCCAACAGAAGAGGATCACGTCTTAGGAGTCTCGATAATTGCTCAAAGATAGAAAATTAAAGAAAATACTGAGGTAGATAGAGTTTTAAAACGAGCCCCCCCCCCTTCCTAAAGAAAATAAGTTTTCGTTTTCTACCTAGCTTTGTAAGTTTTTGGTGTTTAAAATTATTTTATAAAGTTTATTTAGTAAAATTAAAACCAAGTAATGTCGAATTCGATATTACTTGGTAAATAATTTTGAACAAAAAATGCCCGAAAATTAAAGAAAATACTGAGGTAGATATAGTTTTAAAACGAGCCCCCCCCCCACTCCAAATAAAATAAATTTGTATATTTTTAAGTAATGTCCAAGATCACTGCTCTGAAAAAAATCAAGCTACCAGAAGTGGATACGGTTGATTATGTAACGAAACTGAACGGAAGGCACGAAAAACGGAACCATATATTTATTTTAAAAAATACTTCAGTTTTTAACATTTCTTGTGTTATTACGAAACAAACAAACAAAAATTTTTTTGTATTATCAAATAATAAAACAAATATTTTATTTAGAAAAAATTGTACTTCACGGGAAACGTGGACCCTGCATAAACGGTGTTTTTATTTAATGATTGCTCCTCCAAAGCGCAGAAGGTTTTCTTTGGTGTATTTAATCACGAAAACTTTTTGAAGGTATTATTTGAGGGAAAAAGGAGGGGACAAAGCATTATTAGAATATGTATGAAAAAATAATTTAACAAAAAAAATAATATTCAGTGGAGAAAATGATTGAAAAAATAAAAAAAATAAAATAAAAACAAAATAAAAACAAAATAAAAACAAGCACTAAATAAAAGTATAGATCAAATTCACACAAAGAAAAAAAAAAATAAATAAAATGAATACACGCGCGATTAAAAAATAAAGTCACGAAGAAAGTGAAAAAAAAAACGCTTTGAGGGAGCAATCATTAAATTCAAAACACCATTTATGCACGTTCCCCGTGAATTACCGAAAATTAATTTAGTTTTAACACATTTAACACAGAACAACACTTATGCAGTACGCGCACAGCGTCCATCTTTTCTCAGTACGTTTTAGTCACTAAACTGTCACCATGTGGCGCGACTGGCGCGTCTCTGGCAAAAAATATTTAAATTAATATTTTTTTTTTAACCCTTCAAAGTTACTTTAATTCAAAAAGATGTTTCATTTAATTATTTATTTGTTCGAAAAGAAAAGCTATTTTTTATAAAAATCTAATGTTATTTTTATTACAAAATTGTTTTATTAAATTATGTTTTCTTTCGCAGACTTTTAAATAAATGTTTTTACAATTATATATTGATATATTTTTATACAATAAATGTTTTTACAATTATATATTGATATATTTTTATACAATAAATGTTTTTACAATTATATATTGATATATTTTTATACAATAAATGTTTTTACAATTATATATTGATATATTTTTATACAATAAATGTTTTTACAATTATATATTGATATATTTTTATACAATAAATGTTTTTACAATTATATATTGATATATTTTTATACAATAAATGTTTTTACAATTATATATTGATATATTTTTATACAATAAATGTTTTTACAATTATATATTGATATATTTTTATACAATAAATGTTTTGGTTTTCAAATAATTTTCTGTTCAGAAAAAAATCTTGTTTATTACTTATTTGCCGCGTTATTTCACCAAGAAGAAATTGGAGTTATCGCACCATAACAATAGCCGCCGTCTGCATACTGCACAAGTGCCTTTGAAATGACTTGTAAATGATATCCTCCCCTCCCATGTTAAGAATGGCTTTCGAAATAATAACGTTACTATCTCAGCGCGGTACCAAAATTACATTAGTACCGTGTTTTCTTTTTTTTCTTTTTTTTGTAATAACACAAGAATTATTTAAACTGACTTAATTCTTCTAAATAAAATATTTGCTTTCTTCGATAATATGTAAGTGTTTTCTTTCTTTTATTCTTGTTTCGTAATAACACAAAAAGTGTTAAAACTAGAGTAATTTTTAAATAAATATATGGTTTCGTTTTTCGTGTCTTGACTCCGTGATCAAGTTTATTTTTTTAAAACAAGAGTTAAAAATAATGTTTAAAAATATTGTGGGGGTGCATAGTCTTTTTTAGAAACAATAACTCCTTCAAGAACGGTCATAAAATGTGTTTTCAATTTTTTAATCTATATTTATTCAATACAGGACGATGTTTCCTACCTAGCAAAAAAGGGGGGGGGGGGGGTCGAGTACGAGTTTTCCGGGCACGAGTTTTCCGGCACCGATATTTACATATTCTGAAATCTTTCCTTCGTTGTACTTTAAAATTTTATGGCGAGATGGTTCCTCATTAAGTATTATTTAATAAAACACCATTAATCCATTTTTATCCGCCTATTCATAAATGTATATTGTATTCTCTTTATTCTTTCGAACTAATTATCTTTTCTTCCTGCATCATGGCGCAAATCTTCCCGCGTATTCTAATTTTTCTTAGTCATATTTATAGTTATCGTAACTGTTTCTATTTTTCTACTATTATTAGAATTACAGTGGTTCTGTTCAAGTTTCTTTCAAGTTCCACGTATTTGCTTGGATTTTCCTCATCTTGTAAATTGCTAGGACGGCGAAATCTAGCGCTTTTCGTTCTCTTTTATTTGACTATTGTCATGTACGATAGTTTCACTTAAAATTATTTTCTCTTTTTATGTAACAGAGCATTTTATGCTTTTAATTTTCCAATATTGGCTCTTATTTTTTCTCTTTTATTTAGTTGCATGCACTTCCATTGTCATGTTAACGTGTTTTGTGCAATTGCTTATATTTCAGTTTTATCCCACTCATCAGAGCATCACTTCATTTGAGATAAACGCAATTTTACACGCACAGGAAAATCAGATCATACGGTATCACTGGAAAAATACTTAGCATATTTAAATCCTTATTAGATAAAAGAACAATCTAGGTTGTCCTCGACGGTCGTACATCTAAACAATATGATATAAATTCGGGAGTGCCTCAGGGGTCTATTCTTGGACCTCTATTATTCCTAATATTAATAAATGACCTCTTTGACAAGATTGTCTGTGAGATGGGTATATATGCTGATGACACCACGCTCTAAAACAGACGCGACAGGTAAACAAATGAACACATATCTAAAGGAATGGCAGAAACACTAGAGGAGGATCTCCGATCTGTAATGGAATGGGGACAAAAATTGATGGTCACATTCAATGCTGCCAAGGCTAAACTTGTTTCCTTCAATAATTACAAGAAACCTTCTCTACCACGAATAGCCATGGCCAAATACTCTGTATCTAAAAGTACATCTTGTAAACTCCTCGGCCTAACGTTCACAGGAAACATGAGTTGGAACAATTACATTGAGTATTTCCAGGAACGTTGCGAAGAAAGTAGGTTCTCTCTACCGTGCTAGATAGCTATTAACGGACGAAGTTACCTTGTATCTCTATAAAGCCACCATTCGCCCATGTATGGAGTATTGTTGTCATATTTTGGATGGTGCATCTGCTACTAGTCTCTCGCACCTGGACAAGGTTCAAAAGAGAGTTGCCAATCTGATAGGTCCTGAACTGTCATCTAAGTTTCAGCCTCTGTCGACAAAATGTTGCATCCCTCTGCCTGTTCTACAAGTACTTTAACGGAGAATGCTCTGACGAACTGCAATCATTTGTACTTACGTGACGTAAATACCTCCGACAGACCCGACAAGCAGCTAAATCCCACCCTTACACAGTAGAGATCCCTAGATGCAAAAGAGCCTTCTACTCCAGTAGTTTCTTCTCCAGAACAGCTAGTCTTTCGAATTCCCTTCCGGCTCCCTGCTTTCCAAACTGCACTGACATGCAGAAGTTCAAGTGCAACGTGAACCGACATCTTGCTACCCAACTTTCTGCACAGTACCCCTGATGCTTATGTCCCCGATAGTAGCCCCTTCAACAAAGTGGCAATGTGCCTTTCCTGGGGTGAAAATGTAAAAAAAAAAAAAAATGTATTTTTTTACATGGATTCACTACTTATCAAGGCCCAATAGCCACTCGGGGATAAGGGTTATTGTGTTTACAGTACTACATGGGATAGTGTAGCAATAGTATTGGAGAATTGATAAGGTGTCATTACTTAGGGGACGGTTCATCAGGAATTTTTTTACGTTGGATTTGAAGACATCCAGATTGAAGTCGGGAGGGAAACAGGCAGACGGAAAAGAGTTCCACAGGCGTGCAGTTCTAAGAAAGAACCTTTGTTCGTGGAATCTACGTTTGATTTAGGCACAGATAAGGAGTGGGGAAAATTATTGACGGTAGTTTCATCTAGTCGGGTGTCTTTTTGAAAAAGATTGTCGAGGAGGGACGAGAGAATGGAGCTCAGACGAGCACTTGCCATGGTAATCGCGATAGAACAAAGACAGGCTCGCTACGTCTCTTCTGTGGGGCAGAGGTTGCAGGGAAGAGAAAACGACATCCCCCACCAAGCCACGAAGTCTATTTTGTACTCTGTCAAGGCAGGATAGGCTGTTTTTAGTAGCTCCTGCCAAGATGTGGCAGTTGTACTCCATCTTTGGACGTACTTGGCTCTTATATAGATAGAGAATTGCATCATTAGTGAGATATCTTCTAGAGCGGCAGAAGGATCCCACCATTTTCCAAGCGACCTTGGCAACAGACTTTATGTATGTGTTCCATTTAAGATCAGGAGTAAAGGTCAAACCCAGAAGCTTATCAAAACATGGAGCCTCCCCTAGACGAGAGCCACCCATTTCAATTGATGCCAGATGGGTATCAGAGCGTTTATGATGTAGAGATAAGAGCTTGGTCTTAGATGCATTAAAGGTAACCAGCCACCTCTTTCCCCACTGTACCACACACTCAAGATCAGAGGAGAGAGAATCAGAGAGAACATCATCATCTACGGCCTTTGATGTGTTGCCATAGATGGTCGTGTCATCAGCATAGATGTCAACGAAGGATTTTAGTATGTGTTTTGGGAGATCATTGATGTAGATCAGGAAGAGAGTTGGGCCCAGTATGGTCTCCTAAGGGACACCAGCATTAATACTGTGGGCCTCTGATTCTTACTTATCAATCACTACTCTTATGAGCCTATCAGAGAGAAATGATTTAATGATTGAGAAAACATTTCCAGTTATACCGTAGCTGGAAATCTTGTGTAGTAGGCCTTTATGCCAAACCTTATCGAAGGCCTTTCATATGTCGAGAATTGCTCTAGAAATGAAGCCTTTGTCGAGAGATTCGCTAATCCTATGAGATATAACCGTTAGCACATCTGCTGTAGATCTTGCAGAGTGGAAACCATATTGCGTGTCACTAAGAAGGTTATTTCTGCTGAGGTGGTTGACTACTTCTCTATTTATTGTGGATTTCAGCAACTTACTCATGACACACAGGAGACTTATTGGTTTGTACTGAGAGGGGGATGACTTATCACCTTAATTCTTAAATACAGGGCATACTGATGAGGTTTTCCAGGGTGTTGGGAAGCACTTCTCCTTAAGGCAACGCTTAAACAGTTTTGTAAGTATCGGGGCAAGTTTTGGTTGTAATTTTTTAACACTATAATTGGAATACCGTCAGGACCAGTTGCTTTACTGGAGTCAAGATTCTTGATTAGCTTGGCGACCTCACGCACAAATATTTGTATGTTGCATAGCGTGTTGTCTGTTATAGGAGGGAATACGGGGAGTTTCATTCTTAGAGTGGAAATGACTTTCTGATATAAATCTATCGTATGATGACCACACACTTCCTGGCTAGTTAGTAGGAGATAATTAAATTTTAATTTTATCGTTCAAAAATATTTAAAGATTTTTCTTAATTGTAGCCAGCATGAGAAGTAAAAACAACACAGTCTTTCGGCTACAGATTAGTTTAAACATACCTGCAATGTAATTATGACTGCTCTCCCAAAATAAAATTAAAGAAAATGTAAGACATTTTTCATCACATAAGAACACTTTCCCTTCCGTTTGGATTTTGTAAACATTCCCTTACAAATGACTTCCTCTACGTATGAATCTAAAAAACCCGCTCCCAATGTTTTGTCTGTAACTACAAACAACTATTTGTTTCCAAATTTAATTTATTTCAATTACATGTTAGCATTTGTTTCGTATAATTAAATAAGGTACACCTACAGTATACCTATGACTACCCTTTAAAAGTTGTTTCTCCGTTCGTTGTAAATCTCCTTCCATATTTATTTTGTTTGAACAACATATTTTCCAAGAATAATATGTGAAATAGTTATTATAGTTCTTATATATATTTTTTTGTGTGTAATCGTAGTTTTCCTGTTTTTGGTTTTAGAAAATATATTCTAAATAATTTATATTGAAATCATTGTCGAATGATGCTAATTGAATTGTTTTTTTTTTTTATTTCACTTACGAAGACATCGTTTGTTTACAACCGGGAATGTTTATTTTGTTTGGAGAAACAAATTCTTCACACACGAAAAAAAAAACGACTCTTTGTGTAAGCGTGAAATTCTGCCAGAAGACGAAGTGTTCATATTCTATAAATAGCAGCTATAAATAGACTTAAAGATTATTAAACTCACAGCGAACATTCAAAAATGTACTTATTTTTTACAAGAAAAGTCCAGTGCTTGGAATAACCTTTAAATCAGACATTAAGAAGTTAGTAAACATCAAAGGTAAATAATTTACAAGCATTATATTAAATAGTAAAAGAGGAAATGAACGCATAATTTCTGTGAACACGCATACGTGATTATATTAATTGATTACGGCACAGATAAGTATATGCAGGATTTGTTTTAGTTTTTTTGTTCCTATTATCTTACTTCAATCCGAGGGCAAGATCGAAACCTCACATTCGATGATGAAATTTTGACTCTGAGCAATTGCGACATTTGTTAAGCCGCTTTTTGATAACATAAGTAAAATTCTATTTTATGTACACAGTTTGCCACTCAGTAGCTTCGTTTAAAAGACACATGGATCCTAAACGAATTACACATGTGAATGACTTTTAATATTCTAGGCACACTCTGTAGTTTATAATTTTAAAAGATGGGTACGCACACACATACGTTATTACAGAAGGTAATCCGACAAAGCTTAACAACACGTGACTGTGAGATTCGATAAACCTCCATTGAAGCCAAAGATTATTGTTCTCAAAACGGACATTACACGGTAGAGCCCGGGTATATGAGATTACTGCCACGCGCGAGTCCAGATGCAGAACCGAGATACACTTGGCATTACGCCGGGTACATTTAAACAGTTTATATTCAAATCACATTTAACTATTGAAACCAGGAAAATACATGTCTAGCGCCCGAAGTATAGCAAGAAAAAGACGAGCAAACACAGCTCATCATCAAATAGGAGGTAGAAAGACGACCACCTTATTCTCTAGCTTCAAACACTTGCTTTCCGTGTAATGTAGAGGAAAGCAACATATTACAGACTCAATAAAACTTCCATACATAAGAGAGGGAAAATTGTCAAAGGGTGCATTCATTGGAAACAAATATTCTTAATAAACAGGGTGAAACGATTAACATAGAGAAACGATTAAAATATGTTTACAGAAAGAAAGGCGCCACTCCACCAGACAAGCAGAAAATTATATTAAGTCATGCAAAGATGAAGATACTAATCTGTACTCTTGTAGAATTAAATTAAAAGAAGTGCAATTATATACATGTTTTACTCTCTAGAAATACATTTTGTAATTATTTTGTGGTATATACTTGTTTTGCCATGTCAGATTTGCCCTAACATATTATCCTATCTATGCTTTACACGCATTTATTTATTGGAAGTTTTTTCATTATATCCCATTACCTTATATTCGTATGTGCATGCATATATATATATATATATATATATATATATATATATATACACACACATATATATATACTATATGTATGTGTGTGTATGTATATATCTCATTACCTTATATTCCTATGTGCATATATATATATATATATATATATATATATATATATATATATATATATATATATATATATATATGAACAAATGATTAATAAAACATGTTAAAAGACATCTTGAAAAAGAGTTAAAAACATATTTAATTTTAAAAAAGGAAACACAAGATAAGTGGATAGTTCTTAATCCGCGGAGTTTCGAAGAAATACTCTCCTTCTCATCAGAGGGCAGGAATTAGCAAAATGCAGGATCGGATTTTGCATATAAAAGTATTTAATGAAACTACAAGTAAGTCACAGATCTTACTTGGTTAAAAAAGGGTGAGGTAAGGGGAACAGGAGGCAAAATAAAAATAAAAATAAAAAGATTTCACATGAATGGACAGTCCGGTGAAGGGTAAAAATCCAAAAATGGTAAAATCCAAAACGGTAGAATTTAAAATTTCAATCCGATAGATAAATCCCAAATGGTCCAAAATAATCCAAAAGGCAGAGTTCCTTGGAAAAAGCGCAAATAGAAGGAATTCCAAATCATTAAACGAAAAGTACTGGAGAGAATATTTAAAAACACGTCTGTCAAGGCTGGATTAATCAAAAAAATATTATATATATATATATATATATATATATATATATATATATATATATGTGTGTGTGTATGTATTTGTTTGTATCTATGTGTATATGTGCGTGCATATTTGTGTGTCAGTAGGTTTTATACTCATTCGTTTAAGGAATTCTTAAGTTCTACAATTTATCAGATTTTCTAATTCTTTTGAGCAATTGGAACAGGTTCGAAGCTTTTCCTCGGATATTTAACGTCCCAGTTCAGTTTCGAAAGACAATGGATACCCCCTGTAAGAATGGTTGCGCGTATAATTGTGAGACAAGGGTTGCACACTCCCTGATAACACCTCTTAATCGGCAATGCTTGAATTCAGTGGCAACAAGAAGTCCAGGGCGACTGGAAAGGATAAACAGAGAGTACATACAGCGCATAGTATTTCTAAATTATCACCCATTTTAGTACTGACCAGGATTAACGTTGCTTACTGGTCAATTCTTCGAAAATCGGCATAATCACGTTGACACACCGGTACCTGTTCGGATTTTTGCAGGATGCTTAAAAGAGTTTTTAGTTTGTTTGCCGTTCCAAGTACATTAGAAATTTTTATGCTGGTTGTTTTTAAATATGATTTAGGTGTCTATTTATACATTGAATTTTAACGGTGGTTTGTATATATAAAACTGATAATTTTGTAACAGTATTCTTTTTTGAGTGAAGATGTTGTGTTAAAGGTTCGTTCACTTTTGTAAATGCGTAATTTTACGTTTCTGTTCGATTCTCCGATATAAAACATTCGACATGAGACACATTTCATTTTGTGACTGCTTGATTGGAACGAAATGTCCTCAGCGATGGCTCGCTACAGAGTTTGTTATTAATTGTTCCAGAATTTGATATATCTTCTTCTCTTCTCTATCTATTTTTCTATTCTATCTTCTTCTATCTATCTTCTTCAATTCTTCTATTATATTCTTCTTCTATTCTATTCTATTCTTTTCTATCTATCTATCTTCTTTCTTCTTCTATCTATTCTATCTATCTATCTATCTATTTATCTTCTATTCCTTCTATCTTCTATTTTTCTTCTGTTCTCTTCTTTTATCTATTCTTCTTCTTCTATCTTCTTCTTCTCTATATAAATAAAATGAACTCATTTTTCCCCTGCGATTTTGACCTTAATAGGATTGAAAATCAAGACATTTCATGCAAATGTAATGTGCACGCACTGCAGCACATTACCTTTAGTGTGTTATAGGCCTATCACTTACTCGATAAACTTAGATCCCTATATTTTTCTGCTGAGAGTCCACGGCCAAATTCGGTTACAATCAATGGTAGTGGTAAAATCTTTTCCCTCTATTACATTCATACACACCCTATCACCGGTGGGGATACGTCCACAAGGGACACTACGAGGAAGCACCGGTTTGAGTTCGTAGTTGTTTAAAAAAACGGATTGGCATTTTTCCGTCGGTTGAAACGCAACTTTCGATTACATCGAATCCACTGTTTACTTATGCCATTTCTTCCTTTTCTTTTTTTTCTATTGTATTTATATCGGAGGGAGAGGAGTTAACGAACCGAAGGGTTACTGATGCCATCTTTTTTTTTGTTTTTACTTTTTTTATCAGACATTCTTAGCCCACGTTCAATTTTACCTTGCTTAATTTAATAGCAGTCTATCACAACGCTCTCTTACTGAAATCCGTTCTCCTCCGCATTAAAAATACAGTTTACACAGAGAAAATCGCGTTTATTACATAAATAAACAAACAAACAAATGAAACGAACTACCATTGGATTCCCAACTGTATTTATGCCACGTTCCTTTCTTTTTCGACATAGCCTCATCAATTAACACTCCCCAGCCAACATTCAGGTGAATACAGTTCAGTTCTCTTACAGAAATCCGTTCTCCACCGCATCTTACAGTTTACACAGAAACAATCGCATTTATTAAATACACAAAAACACGAAACGAACTAACACTGGATTCCAGATTTTACACCTAACTCTATCCGTCTGCAACTATTAATTGCGCATCCAACTGTATTTATGTCACGTTCATTCCTTTATTGACCTCGCCTCATCGATTAACAATTTAGAGCCAACATTCAGGTAAATAAATTTAAAATAAAATTAATATGTTGATAAATCTTTTGCATGAACAAAACAAAATACAACTAAATAAATACATTAAATACTAGCATAAAATAAACATATTTTCATTTCAGACGCTATCTTTCTTTCTGTTTGCCTTTTTTCTTTTTTTCGTTTTCCCCATTTTTCCTTCTTTTTCTTTTCTTCTTTTTCTTTTTTTTTCTTCTATTTTTCTTCTTTTTTCCTTCTTTTTTTCTTCTTTTTGTCCTTTCTGTTCTTTTTTTCTTCTTTTTTCTTTTTCTTCTTTTTTGGCCAATTGCATTTTTTAAAACTCGCCCCTCCCCCCCGGAAACAAACACTCGGGCAACCATTTTTTATTATTCTTTTGTTTTGATTTACCCGACTCCACACACACCTCGAAAAATTAATCAGAGTACTCAGTTACAAACTTAAGAACTTTTTATAGATATTTAGTAAAATATTTCAACATTGGCTTATCTCATGTTAATAGTTTCGTGTCTCAACAATCACCAATGATGCAGAACACTGGACAGTAAAACAGCTACAGATAAAAGTAACGTTGGTACGCCATCGAAACGTTACTATAAGGTTATCGATTATGTAATGCATTGACGATGATACGTACGGCTTTTGGAAGGAGAACAATTAGAAATATATCTGCCTTACTTAAAAAAATGCTAGGTTTATTTTTGGGGTCTTTAGATAAAAGAACCGCCAAATATTTTTACTGATGAGGGACTTTGTTTCAAAAAACTATATGATAAAATCATTGTCCAAGCCTCAATGTATATCACAATAAAAATATCGTCTCCGAAACGATCGTACAATATATTGATTTTGTTTGTTCTTCCTTATGAAACTGATTTTTAATTTTTGATTTTAATTATCACTTATCATCCATCTTACTGACGTATAAATCATGTATGAGTAAGGCAAAAATGATTCCTCTCCTATACATTACGTTATACATGACGTGATAGCGATGATGCCACGTATAACGGTATATATGGGAGGGCAAAAATGATACCTGGGCAACCCCTAGTAGCCTGCTAGTATATATGTATGTGTGTGTGTGTGTACTTACACACGCATTAAACAAAGCAGTTATAATCAGTGCACGAAAGAAGATAGCATTCATAATATTTTAATATGATCTTTTGCTTAAATCAACTTTCGATCGGTAAATTCGATTAAAATAATAAATTCCAAATCTGTCGGGACGTGTTTTGTTTTCTCAATTATTTCTGCTCTTTTTTCTTTAATTCAATTTCACTTCGTTGTGTTTTTTAGTGAATCGAATAGCAACATGTCAGTTTCGCATGTATACATCGACTTGATTTAATGTATTTCCTTTAATGCGTTCCCCCTAGAGTGAGAGTGTTCAGTTGTATCCAACGAAGGATATTCAATGAGAGAGTTAGAGAAAGAAAGAGACAAAGAAAGAAAGAAAGAAGTAAGGAAAGAAAAAGAGAGAAAGAAAGAGAGAGAAAGAAGGAAATAAAAAATAGACGGAAAGGACAATAACGAGAGACTGAGAACGAAAGAAAAGGGGAGAGAAAGGGGGATACACGAAGAGAAGAAAGCGAAATTGATAAGAAACGAGGAAGAACGAGAAAACGAAAGACAGAGAAAAGAATAAAGAGAAAGAAAGAGAAGTAGTGAATAAAAGGGAGAACATAAAAAGAGAGAAAGAGAAAAAAATAAAAAGAAAGCAAAGTGATAAAGAACAAGAAAGAGAGAGGAAGAGTAAAAATAGATAGAAGAAGCTACATATAATTAGTTACCCTAGCATACTTGCAAATAGACACAAAGATGTGTATATATATATATATATATATATATATATATATATATATATATATATACATATATATATATATATCGCTTGAAAAAAAACAACAATAACAAAATCTAAATTTATAAGCGATAAAAATAAACAGTATAATTAATCTAGCGGTTAAGTCACCGGACTGTGATAAACATGGTCTGAGGTTCGATCCCTAGAAACAGTTGAACTACGCTGACGAGAGGTAACAACCTTGAAACACGCGTGTACGTAGATTACTGTTTTAAAAATAATAAATAAATAAAGATGTTATATACGTCCAAATTAAAAAGGGCGACTTTCTAAGTAAATAAAAAAATGAGGTCCGAGGCGGAGCCAATATTAACCGTATGTATCGCTTGAAAAAAAAACAACAATAACAAAATCTCTCTCTCTCTCTCTCTCTCTCTCTCTCTCTCTCTATATATATATATATATATATATATATATATATATATATATATATATATATACTAGCATGGGTGCCCGGTGTTGCTCGGGTATTTGGAGATGTATGTTGAGCAAACATTTTTTAACTTTGACCCCTATTATGACCCCTTAACATTTATTGTTTTGGGCTCCAATCGAGTTATTAAGTTAGATCCATGTCCAATGAACCTATATCTAATATTTTAAGTGTTTAGACCGAAAATTGTCGGAGAAGTTTGGTAGAGTTTTCAAAGGTCAAATCATTGCACTTTGACCCCTTAATCGCCAAATTTCTGGCTGAAAGACGATAACATCGATTTTCCCAAATCTCAGTACCCTGTATATAAAATTTCGAGTTTGTAGACTTAAAATTGACAGAGTTAATGCATAGGGAAATATACACACACAGACACACAGATGCACAGACAGACAGACACTTTCACTTTTATAGATATATAGATATAGCTTAGAGCGTTAAGTAAGAACCACCACACATCCAGTTATGCCCCCCACTTTAACCCTAAAACATATACCGCATACACTTAAGACTATGATAAAGAGTCTATACACCTTTCTGCACTACACTATATATAATACGCTTCTCCTTTATATAGAATTCGAACCCCCCCAACATTATCCATAATTTTATTTGATCTATTTCGTTCCTAATTAATCCAACGCTAGGCGTCGCATCCCCACTCTGCTACCTAGCATCTTCTCTTTTCTTCTGATGAGAAGCATTAGGCTTCGAAATGCCTTGGCATAAAAAAGTCCCTTCCATCCCCCAACTAATCGATTGTATTCCCTTATTGAATAAATGAACCAATCTATATCCACCAATATATAGTTCTATGACTTCATTTCCCACGCCTATTGTTTTCATATATATACATCGAAAATATATTTAAACATGAAGATGTCCCCAGCATTGCCCGATATTAAGGGTAACGTGAAATTCTTTTAAAAATTTAATTTAAAAAAAAGCAACAGAAAGAAACTGAGACATGTGCATGCGGGTATTATGTTTTTTTCTAAAACATTTCAATTCTTGTACGTAAAAATACTCAAGCTGAGATCGAAACCAGTACGTAAAGACAGTGAGTCAACCACGATAACCATTAGGCTACCTTGACATGGCCTGTAAAAAACGTTTTCAACCCACTTATTTTAAACATAATAATCAATCATTAGACGTGAACTGGCCCTCACGTACCAATTTTACAAAGTTGATCCTTTAGCATCCTCTTTGTCGGATGAAACCCGATTAAAAATGTCCACATGTCTGAATATTCTATATACCAATTTTCAAGTCTGTAAATAAAAACTTCGTAGAGTATAAACGTTGAGAATTGCCTCAGACACATTCCCACTTTTATAGATAGATAAAGAGATAACTATTAACAATAATTTAATAGTGTTTTATGCTTAGAAAATCATCAGCGTACGAAAGTGATAATTGCAGGATGTCGGGAGATTAAAACTTAACCAAATACCAACCTTGATTTCGTAGACTGGTATTTGTCCTCTAGACCATCAGAAATTAATACAAGAATTGGATATCTATAAATAATAAATAATCAGCTGACATAAACAGTAAAGTGTAAGAGAGTATTCAACGACAGGAAGTCAGAATGCTGAATTTGTGAATGGTTGACCGATTTTTCTCTATTTCAAAACGAGGGCTCAACTTTATTTTGTTAAAGAGGGTTCATTAATATTAACAATAATTTTGTATACCTACCGACTATAGTGTTTCATGCTTACACAATTGTTGGGGAAAGAGGGCACCCCCAAAAGGAGAATCTTAATTGAAATAATGCTACCCAAATCTAGAAGGACTTCCCCTTCACTGACGGAGTTCAGAATAGACAAAGGGCAGCATCACAGCAGGTACTACATTTTAAAAGTTCCTGTAAATATTTCTTTTGTTAGCGTATTATTCTAAATATTCTTGTTCGAATCGCAAATAAAACAAAAAGAAAAGCTTTTGTGGATATAATTGGAACATTAGGATGTATAATCTGATTTTCCTTTTGGCTTCATAGGATCGAAGCGTTTCCTTGAATAATAACGATGGTGAGTTTCTCATAAAACCGTTTAATTAGTTTAACGTTTCATCCAGCGCCGTTTGTGATGTGATGCTGAAAACAGTCATGTCATGCAATATTGCTATGCCTAGGAACAACAGGATTCAGTTTCTTTCTCATAGACCGACTACTCCTTTCCGAGACACTATGACAAACGTGAGTATTGTCTGGCCCATTGACTACTACCTTTTAGCATCCAGTGTGAAGATATACAGGATGAAACAATAAAAGTGTCGTCCTAAAGAAAAAAAAAAACACTACAGATTTATTTGTAAACTTTTATGAAAAAAAAATCAATTCAGGTTACTTGATTATGTAGCGAGCTAACATCTATTCAATGTAGCCGCCTTCAGCCTCAATCAGCGCCTCGATATGGGTCCATAACTGGGAGGATTCCTTTTCATCAAACACCGGCGGGACCCTGGCGAAAACTCCGCGATTCAGGTTGACTTTAATGTTGTTAGATGTCATGTTGGTGATGTTCTCGACGTTTGACCAAACGAAGTAGTCTAACGGCTCCAGGTCGGAGGAGGAGGCAGTAAGTCAGAGCATACCATTTTAAACTAAACGTGAGTCTCTTTGGACTTGTGGGTTGGCGGCAATCCTGCTGCCACAGCCAGGGCCTGCTGACAAATATCGAAAAATTGGCCAAAAGTATTAATTCCTTTGTCCTCAACTGGACAGTTTTCTACAGGGAAGGGTCGCTTTTTTCGCCGATATTTTCGAAAGTCATCCTCTCTTTCCTATTGCCTAGCTAAATCTAAACGTGCGTCACTTCCGGTTTGTCGGTGGAAGCAACAGCAAACACGTCACGTTTTTTCATGTTCTTTTCCTCTTTCGCGTTACGGGTTCGAGCTTGCCTGCCTATTACCACATTTTTCTTTTATTTAGCTCAACACACACCTCCAAACACCCGAGCAACATTCATTAAACCTTATCTATAACGAGTCTCCGCTCGTTGATAAACAATAACCCCGATTAAAAATATTATTCTATTAATAAGCTACCTTCTTTGACATGTTAATCTACAAAGCCAACACTTTAGCAACTCCAGGTTATTATGTAAGGATGTACAACCCTAGATAAAAAAAATAAAACGAACGTTGTGTGATAAGCGTATATCTACACGCTTTTATGTAGCCGCAATCAAAAGATTGTATCTTGATTATTATTAATGCAATAAACAAAGCAACACATCATTGCTGATTAATAGGTTTCTCTCTTCAGTTGCGAAATTGATCCATTTTCAATGTAAAAACCAGATCCTGATTAAAACATAATCAAGAGTAAATACAATATATTTATTTTTTACTTGCGGATGGGGGCGCCCGGCTTTGTCCAGACGTAAAATACGCTTAAATATGACTTTTTAATTTGTTCTGATTTCGTATATATTATTATAGAGTCATGATTTCAAAAGTAAAAACAAAGTACTTGCGTGCCATCAGTTCGAATCGAAACCGTAGCATTCAAAGCTGGTGACGTTAACCCCTGTGCCAACGTAACACGCATATAAACCGATTAAAAATTAGACATAATCTAAGATGAATGTAAAAAACGTTTAACGATTTTTATAATTTTGACTTAATTGTTGATACCTTAAAATCAATTTTAACCGGCTAAAAACCTATAGAAGAACGACCCGTTACAAAATTCAATCATTTAAGGCCCCTATCGCCACTATGCAACTTCTAGTTTCGGATGAAAAAGAGTTTGAAAAGATGGAGACAGTCAGACAAACCGACCGACAGACAAACAACAGACAGACAGATATATAGCCGTTTATTACTAGATCTAAAATAGTCAATGTTATACTATGTAAATTTCATTTACATTTTCATCCAATAATTTAAAAAAAAAGTCTAATTAACAGAAAAACATTTTACAAAGAATTGACACAGCCACTAGCTTTGCTGATCAATAATTTTTTTTTTAATTTTTTTATTATAGAGATTATAATGGATAGTAGAAAACGAACCTTGTTTTACCTTTTATTCTGTCCGTTAGTCCTCACTTTCCATAAGCGATGTTTCTGACAAATGAGAAAATTGCTCTATTGTAGATCGGAATATATCTGTAATAAACTATTAAAAATAACTATTAAAAATACGGATTATATCCGTATTAGACTTTCTTTTTTTTAACCTTAAAGTGTTTTTTTTTTCTGTGTTCGTTTTTCATATACAGTTTTACAGACGAAGTGGCTTCATGCCTTCTCTGGAGTGATTTCCAAGAAATATTAAAAGATAAAAATTATGTGCGTTGTCATAAATGTTGTTTTTTTTTATTTTGCATTATATATCATTTTTACCTAGACCTTTTCACTATTTGTCATTCAAATACGAACGGAATGGACGTACATATACATATCAGAAAAACCGCATTCAGGATACAGTGTAGATCCTTGGTATCATTTCTACCTCGACTAACCGCTTACCTCTTTTGTCAAATGGTTAAAGTGTTTCAAAGACCAAAATTTTGCATTTTCGCCTAGGTTTACTGTCCTATGTTGTGGGATAATACTTTCTTTGCCATTACGAAACATGTAACTGCATTTTAAAACTACATAGCAGGAAGACACAACATTTTCTGGGATTAAATGAGGTTCAACAAATGTTCCACCCTCCCATACTTTTATTGTCGTGGAAAACGGTGAAATTGCCTGTTTTTTAATCAAGTCGATTGCTTGCTTGCTATAGTTAGAGTCCCCCCTTTCGCAGTGTACCGGGAAGAAATTTCACATGCCTTCATGTAGTGACTTGGTAAACAATACAATGTCGTCTACATTGCACTAAAGAGAATCTACTATTGATTAAAAAGTACCTGTAAATAATGGCTTAACTTAAAGTTTAAAATGCGAAAGTCAAGTATGATAGTTGAATTGGCGTCTAAAAAGAAACATTAATTTAGAATGCAACACTGCCTTATTAAAGAACCAAATTTATAATCTGGGCCTTTCTGTTTGTACGTTGATAAACTCCTCAAATGTATGTTTGATGTTAGGTTGTATAAAAGGGTTTACTTTGTTCAAAATCGGACTTCGTTTTTTCATCGAATTTTTTCGATATTTATCGGACGCATCCCGATACAAAAACTACGTCCAGACACTCCCAGACAGTATCTTCATGTGAAATTTTAAAGAAATCGGCCCAGCTGTTTACGAATTCATAGGGAACAAACTCAGATATACACAGACAAAGTTATTTTATTTAATAGTAATTAGTTAGATAGATCGATGGATAGATGCATTTGTTTAGTTTGATTAAAATCTGAAAATTATTGTAAGAAACTATAGTTGGCATCTATTTTACAGAAAATCACTTAGTAGTAAAACATTTTAAATATTCAGTTACGAAGGTAAACATTGGACATAAATATTATGTTTCACTGGTGGTAATAGAAATATTCATATTCATAAAAAAGTTAAAGTAGAAAAGAAGGAAAAAAAGAACGATACGTCCAAAACTGAAAGTTAAGAAAAAAGAAAGAAAGAAGAACATGCATCGGCGTGAATAAATAAAGAAAAAAGAAAGAAAATCCCGTGAATAATTTATTTTTGTATTTATTTTGGATGACAGGGAGTTGTCTGACTTGCTATTTTCTCGCTTCATAACCCATAAACACACCAAATGGTTTCGTCCGACACATTTTAATACGCTACTGAACATGAAGTACCTTAAATGGACCATCTATAAGAAATTAAACATCCAATGTAGCAGCAAGTCCTGGGAACATCAACCTGAAAGAACAGTTAGAAATGACTTATATACCAGACATTACGACCATGTAATCCCTACAACCACCTACCTTGAAAATACTGCTGTGAAACCTGTTAAAAAAAAATTGAAAACTAAAAACTAGTTATATGGAATAAGTTAGAGAGAGTGGCAACCTTGGTTGAAGTAAGTGTCCCTAATGATTGAGGTCTGAAGAGAGATGAAAGAGAGAAACAGACCAAATATCAAGGTATCACGTATGATATGAAAAAAAACCTGGAATCTTAGAGAGACATCAATCACACCAGTTATTATAGGTGGCACAGGGCTTATGAAGAAGAACCTGAAGTCCTACCTAACTAGTATTCCTGGTGAAACAACTGCAAATGAGATCCAGACAATTGCACTTAAGGGAACAACGAGGATACTAAAAAGAGCTCTCGGTTGGTTTTAATAAAAAAAAACAGGGCAACTTTGGCAGCTGTTTTGGCTGCTCCATACCCAGCGTTACAATCTTCAAAGGAAGAAAATTAAAACAAAAAACAAAGAATCTTGAATGCCTACTAGATAATATTCTCGCCTGTCTAAGGCCTCTCTGTACAGGAGTTTGTAAGAACAACTTTGCATGAGGATACTTTTCTCTTTCTTTCTCTCTCTCTCTCTTTCTTTCTCTCTCTCTCTCTCTCTCTTTCTCTCGGGTAGTCCGTCGATTTCGACGATGACGCGGAAGTCGGTTAGTGTCCGTGTCGAAGATGCGATGTGAGTCCGATCGGAGCTCTGAAACCCCGGCCCCAGATGTGACACCTGATGGCAGAAAATCTTCAGCAAGAGCACGACTATCATACTCAAATCGCCTGAGTGCAGAGATCACGCCGCGGCTTGCAGTCCATCAAACCTGCCGGTACGCCCTCACTCCATCTCTCCCAGCCTAGGCAAAGTAGGAATAAGCAACTTGCCCAGTACTGCTAGCACCCTCTCCGCTGAAAGCAAAAGTACAGAGGCAAGGACGGGCCAGGACAGTCTGCACACATGCAATCAGCCGCATCTGATGACTGAGGCAGACCCATCGAGTTGTACATCACTCTTGTTGACCACGTCGGCACTGTGGTGCTGGTTCATCCGCTACACAAGCCGTTGAGATTCCTTCCTCATCCGCCAAGAGCATCATTGACCAGGCTTGGATTTTTGTAACCCTTAATAGGGGGGTTAGTGGGTACTACACCTTGCCCAAGGGTGACCCAGCACTGCAAAGACTAAGGGATAGTGATAGTCTCCCCCAAAACCTGGAGCTCTCGAACCAGGGCCTCGTTGCCGGATGTAGTTTACGTTATACCCAGGACCCTGACGAAATATTCAAAATCAAATAGTATTCCCCGCCAACATAAGAAACACCATTAGCTTTTACGAGGAATGGTTCACATTCTTCAAGTTACCTCAAATAGCAGCACGAAGCTGGATACTCCACCAGACTAGATGAATTCTTGTCCTGGAATCCAGTAAGATCAAGAGATAAAAACGAAAGCAGTAAGGCCTAACCTATAAAATCAACATATGAAAATGGTTAATTGGGAGGAGGGAAATTATGTTCTCAATTTCTTTACTAACTCAGCGTTTGAGAGATAAAGAAACATTCGAATATCTATGTGTCTAATATAGACTTCAAGTGTTAGGCCCAGGTAGTAAGCCCCTTGATTTTTGAGGACTTCGACTGAAGTAAAATAAAACAAAAAATAAAGTGTGTGGCAATTATCGATTGCCACACAATTATCGATATAAAAATAAGTACACATTGATCTTGATTATATGCATTAAAACAACTGTATCAAAATATAAATTACGAAAATACGGTAACTGCTTAATTTGAGCTATTTTAATTGTAAATTTGATGCGAGTATAATGTGGTTTCTTATCTCAGTTAAGTTGTGCACTTCACGAATAATACTGCGCACATTTGACACGCCGTGTAATTTACGCACATCCAGCTAGTTTCTGCGACATTTCTTCATAGGTGGCGCTTCAGCTAGTATTTAACTAAGAAAAATATTGATAATGTAATTATTTTTATTCATCTAAATGTTTTTATTTGGAGTTGGATCTTGATGATACTAGCCAGTTTGTTTAAGCAATCCATGTTTATTCGCGTATTGATATGTGTATTTTAGACAAACAAGGCAGACCAATCATCACCAAGAGTAAGAACAAGATGCGTCAGGAGGTTTGTTTAGTGTATGGACTTTATATCTCATGAGGAACTCAATATAATCACTTTGGCTTTTACCGCTTTTTCTCCTTGGTGCCGTGCCAAGGATTGTCTGCGAGGGTAAATTTCGTCTATCCAGACAAGATGGGAGGAGAGTTGAGGGTGGATGACCGGTTAGTTATTTGGGTTTCAGTTTAAGAGAAAAAGAAAATAATAATAATAATAATAATAATAATAATAATAATAATAATAATAATAATAATAATATATATATATATATATATATATATATATATATATATATATATATATATATATATACAGGATGTCCAAAAAGTTACTAAAGACTCTTAATTTTTGATGATATATTTCTGTAATTTTAGCACAATCTAACTAAGACAGGGAATTAAAAAAAAAATGAAAAATTTAAAGAATCTTCATTTATGAAAAATAATTTCTTTTAAATGTTACCATTTTGAGCTTCGCATATTTGTGCTCTTTCTAATTATCCAACTATTCATGACAGACTGCAGAATCTCTGGATTGAGCTTTAACTCCCTCATTTCTTTCCTGATGTTTTCCTTCAATTCTTGGAGGGTTTGAGGTTTGTTAACATAGACTCTTCCTTTAAGTTATCCCCACCAGAAAAAGTTGGGGCTAGTCAAGTCTGGGGAACATGGTCTGGGCTGTTTGATATTACCATAGCGAGGCATAATATTGGCCCCTTATTTTGGCAAAACAATTTAACAACTCGCGTACGTTGTCCAATGCTGTGCTTATCCATAATTAATTTTACAAAATATTATCTGTAAAATATCTGAAATAGAAAAAAATAATTAATGGTAAAATAACGAGGATTTTTAACCATTAAGTGAAGTTTTGGACATCCTTTATATATATATATATATATATATATATATATATATATATATATATATATATATATATATATATATGCATGTATAAACTATATATATATATATATGTATGTATAAACTATATATATATATGCATGTATAAACTATATATATATATATATATATATATGTGTGTGTGTGTGTGTGTGTGTGTATAGTGAGAGAAGGAGAGTTATATAAAGAGATACAGAAATTTATCTATGTAGAGCTGTTTCGCCGTGTCATGATTTGGCAGTGCGGATAGATCTCGAAAGTGATCCAAGCTGAGATTTTAAACCAGACCGGTTTGGTTAGCGGTTGAGTCAGCTTGTTCAAACACTGTTTCGCTAGTTAAGTGGCAAGAGAATTTAAATGATTATATTTGTTTAGTGTTCGTATTAGCAACTGCCTTACTTGCTGAGTTCTTTTTTTTTCTTTTTTGCCGAACAATTATTTGCACTAAATACAGTCTCTTTATTTCTATAGAAGAGAACTCAGTCCACAATGTAGGAGACAATTTAGTTGTCCACAGACAGATATTCGGTGTATAACAGCTTTCCTATATGGATAGAGGAAGCAAGTAACCAGACTCTTTGGATATAGATAAGGATAAATTATTTTTACGCTGTTACATTGAATAAGAATGGAATTTATTATGCTCACTTGTTTTTATTTTCAGTACTGACGGCCTGTAGAGGTCAATTCTTTCCTTAAGAGAAATGCATTGCATTAAGTGGCAATCATTAATGCAATCCTAGTGAATGTAATCATTTACACGCAGCTGTTTCGTCGTATCATATCTTTACAATATAAATAGGCTTGACAAATGTTTGAAATTCGAATACAGACAGTTTCTTCAGCAGACAGGACATCTTAGACTTAAGTTATTAAGCTCGTTATGAATTAAGAGTCCTCATGTATGTATACATTCAGGTAGACCTTGTCCTTGAAAGCTTCATTCTTTTTAATGAATAGCATTGCCTTACGCTAGGTGGTAATCGTCAATCCATTTATAAAGGGGGGGGGGCTTAACTCACGAGTTGGCAACAAATATAATTATCTATTTTTTTAGGCTATATCGCGGTTAACTGTGTGGATAAGCTAACCAAATATGTGTTGTTTTTTTTATATATAAAAGAAATGTAAGTTCACTTTACGCTTAATTCGATAGCGATTCCACTGTAGGTAAAAAAAAAAACAAATAAATATATAGGACTTGTGTTGTAAGTGATACGCAAAAAAAATATTTTGGGGATTGACTCTAAGATAAA
Organism: Euprymna scolopes; assembly: GCF_053919585.1. Lineage (NCBI taxonomy): Eukaryota > Metazoa > Mollusca > Cephalopoda > Sepiida > Sepiolidae > Euprymna > Euprymna scolopes. The sequence continues at coordinate 95,731,642 of NC_136490.1, read as the reverse complement.
TAGCAAATGCGTATCGTTACCGCACCACTGTGCTGGCTATTACATGTTAAGTTTTGTTTTTCGACTCGGATTTTTCACTGTTGATCATTCAGATAACAAAACTAACAAACAAACATGCGTATGAAACAAAATGCGCATCTAATATATAAAAAAACATGTCCGCCTACGATATTTAAATCAAATCTAAGTAATTCTTCTAGCATTTTAATCTCTATCCATAAACGATGTAACATATTCATTGCAGACGTACAAAATATAGCAGATAAAAATAAACGTCTTATGCATAGAATGAATAAATTGCGACCATCGTACTCTTCCTTGATTTCCGATTTTAAACTGCACTCTAACTTTAAAAACAATCAAGACTAAGGAAGATAACTGCATCGTCTAAAAGGTAGACAAAAGGAAAAACTTTTTTTTTTCTTTCTGGCGAAAACATATTATTTCATATTAAAATTTGTATATTTATTTTCAAGTTTTATCGTGGGTTTCCAACAGGGTTCATCTTTCCCTCCAAAAAATCCCACCCATGGAATAATGAATAAAATTCACATTTTCTTCTTCAATTAAATCATATTCGAAACAAACAAACTGTACCATATCTGAGAGATAATGGATGTACAAAGGTAGCTGCGCGTGTAATTGTGAACCAAATATTGCGCATTCTCCTACCACACCTCTCCTGAATCAATATTGCCTGATTCAAATAGCAGGGAGAAGACCAGGACGAATAGAAAAAAGATGGGATAAGTGGAGGGGATATACAGCGCCTGGTATTTCCAAATGGTCACATATTTTTTACTCGCTGCTTAACTTCGGTGATTTAGTGGAAACCGGTGTGTCAACGTGATGATGCAGCATAATTTTTATCACACCTCTTCCTTATCTCTCAAGTTCCAGTCATAAGTATAAACTGATCTTTGGTTTTATGACTCTTTAATGATTAACAAGCTTAGATACAACATGCAAAATTGTCAATAACACTGGCACAACACTCCGTTGGCACTACTCTGATTTTAGTTTTGATAGACCTCTTTAATACAGGAATCACTTGAAAATTATTTTTATAAGGATTGTTTCGAAATAACTGTTACGTATTGGTGTTTATACCGACACCAGTTAATATGTTACATCCTAGATATATGCTTGTCATAATGACGTATGTATATTATATACACACAGTGTCGTCACATGTCTTTATGTATATACATGTCTTTAAATGTATGTATATACATGTCTTTAAATGTATGTATAAAGTAAATATCTGTCTATTTAACATTTTGCGTCGAAACGATACGTGCGCAATGTTAAAACACATATCCATAAACAGTTCAATAGAAAATAACTTTTCAGTAAACAAATTACTAAGCTCAGCAAATACTTGATACGTGCATGACGCACAGACAAATGGACAGTACCTTGCGTTCACTAGTTTGTTACTTTCGCCAGCGGTTTTCACTGACTTGAAGCTCTGCAATAAAGATACATTCAACTTTCAATGTATCATGCAGCTAAACATACGACAACTTTCACTTTCATGTCCGCGTTTCAATGCCAAGTGTTTCTTTTACACCTTGGGCTCTAACGCTATTTTTGCTTCCCAAAACGTACCAGAACGGTGCATCACCAAGCGAATATCTCGGTAACTGACATCTCTAAAACTTATTTCCTTGTTACTTATACTAAACTGTTTATGCGAATTTGAAAAAGAAGGTCCATATGATGTAACACTCATTGGCTGCCCATTACTGTTCAAAGGGTGTAGATCGAATGATCGTGCAGAATACAGAACATTACAACGGACTACGTGGAAAAGGTGGAAAAATGTTGTATAACCACATGCTTTAAAGACACATGAAAGAAACAGACTAGACAGGAATAAAACAACGACTTAATGTAATTAAGGGAGAACGGTCAGATAGAGCCGAAAGTTTAATCGTGCTAAATATGGTGGCATTACAGATATTTATCACGAACTTAATAAACGCACCACAACGTTGTATTTAAGTTTGTACTTAAAGAAATGTCAGAGCACCGTCACAATTTTCCAGATCAATTTTTCAAGAAGCAAAGAATTCTGAATTCTGACTTTGGCGCGAATCGTCAATCTATCAGTATTTTGGTGCTTTCCCATCCCTCAAAGTTGCCAATAATATAAGACATGTTCAAATGTATTCCGAACATCTTGTTAGTTTGTATTTAAATTAAATAAACGTGTGTTTTTCTTCGGCCTGGCAGCTGAAAGATAACACATAAATGAGAGAAAAATACAAAGGGGCTTCTTCAAAGAGGATTCTCTATCATCCACTACTGTTTAACATAATGCTGATGTCTCTTTTCAATATAGTCAGAAAGTGCCAAGTCGGATACGAGTTCTATAATAAAGATGAAAAAATGAACCACCTAATTTATATGGATGAATTGAATTTTTTACACCGACCAATCTGGCTCAATACATACGTATACCTAATATAGTCTTTCCAATTTCCGATCCATAAATAATAAAAGTTCCCTCGCCAGAGTCCGTCACTTCTGATTGACTGAGATTCTAAAATGCTCATATTCCGGAATCCAATTCTTCGCTTTATAAACGAAGCTCACTACCATTAAAATATGGTGGTACTAAGAGACACATTAATGCACCCAGTTCATTACAGTAGTGTAACATCGAAAAATACAAGATAGAAAAATCATTAAATGAACTTCAATTATCTAGTTTACTTACTTTCTTTTACAAATTCGAAATCCACTATAAGAATCATCTTCGTCTTCGTCGACATCGTCATTTTCGACGACGTCAACGACATCGACGACGACGTCAACGTCTTCATCAACGCAACTAAATAACTACATAGCCCTTGCAGTGGATTTTTATACCATTAAACACACAACGTGTACGTTGGTAATGTTTCAAACATATGCATTACGTATATATTTATATATTGAAGAGTTTAGCTCCCAAATATTTGTGTCTTTTATATTAAGATTTATCCTAACAAAAAAAAAAAACACAGATACACACAAAAAAAAAACAATTTATAAAAAAAATAAATAAATTAAAAAAAATACGGAAGTTTATTTGTTAATTATTTTATCTTTTCATGGGATTTGACGACACTTATAGGGTCACCGATATCATGATAAAGAATTTCGCAGGTGAAATTGCCGCCGAAAAATAGTTCATACGTATTAATGTTATGCTTTCTGACGGTCTGTGAAAGAAAGCACGTGCGCATGCTGTATAGCTTAAAACAAGCCAATTTGTCAGAAACTGTTTTAAATGTGTTATTTCTTAACAGATGACTTTAAAAATATTAAATGTCATCAGATTAAGGTGAATGTGAGAGACGATGAGAAACAACCAATTAACAATTTTTTTATCCATGAACATTACCTTTTGTAATTCTCTATAGACAGTACAACTACACTGAAAATGTTTCGTCTGTACTAACTTGAATAGATGAGCTCCCAAATATTTGCGTTTTATTTTTATTATGTCGAAAAAAAATACGAAATTTATTGAACGAAAATCAAAGTGAATGTGAAGAGCAGTGAGAAACAACCAATTCAACTTTTTTGCAGCTTGAACATTACGTTTAGCAATAAGATAATAGAGAAGCCGGTTATATTGAGGATGTTTACGCTGGACTAATTTGAAGAAATTAACTCTAAAATATTTGCGTATTTTTTTATAATTATGATGCCGAAATATAAATTACAGAAGTTTATTTCACGAATTAAAACTCTTATTTTGGGCTAACAATTTTATTCCTTGAACACGTTTCATTGATTAAAATCCGTAATAAAAAAAGACGGAATTCCAGTTGAGGGTATCTGCAGTGCTGGTCCCATCGGAAGAGAACAAGGCGGATTCGATGACACGGGTAAAGAAGGCCTGGTTGCAAGAGGTGAAAGGAGGTTTCCTCGGTATGCTGTGCAGGGGAGGAAGTTAAAGAATTACATGAAATGCACCACTTTGGTCGAAACTACTGAGGAGAAGATCAGGGAGGTAGTGGAGTACTTTCGGGAGTACCAATCGATAGACTCTGGACCGTCCAGACACGAAGCAGAAGAGTTACACATTGCGAAAACTGGAAGCGATTGGCCATTGATGTAACCCATTATCGCGCAAAAGCTGTATCTGTCTATGGTCGACTGTGGACCGGGGAAGTTTACCATCTGGCGAGAGATCAGGGCAGAAGCTGCATGGGCGATCGGAGGGGTCATCGAAGAAATATTTTTGGAGAGAGGGCCGGTTGAGGAACTGTTAATGGACAATGGCCCCGCTTTCCGATCAGAAGCCTTTAAAGAGGTGTGTGATAAGTGGGGAATAATGCAATTTTTAGGGCAGCGTATCGGCCGAGTGGCAATGGGATAGTGGAGAGGAATCATCGCACCATCAAGGCTGCTGCCGAAAAAAGCAACATTTCACCCATGGAGGCGGTGTTTCGGTACAACATCTCACCGAAAACCAGACAAGATGAGGCAACTGTGCCTCATAGAGCCATATTCGCATATAAGTGGCGGCGTCCGTGGAACAAAACGGTGCGAATTGAGGGTGAAGAAGCTACCATTAAAGTGGGTGAGGAGGTGAGGGTGCCCCCCCCCAATACAAAATGTACAAATCGCTGGGGGAGGAGGGTTGTAACGGGAACGAAGTCGAAGAATAATGTGATGGTGAATGGCGTTCCCCGGCATATCCTAGACCTGCGTCGTGTGACCCTGCCGGTGTGCAGTATAGGCAGTGAGAGAAGGAATCGATATCCACCGAGAAGCTAACGATGCACCTCGATTTGACTCAGCCCCACATTGCGGTTCTTTACAACTGGACGAGAATGTCTGTAGTGAACCTGAAAACGTCAACCCCCAAGAAGTTGTCCCCCAGACGGAAAGGATGGCTAGCTCATGTATATACCCAAACGTCATCTTGGGAAGGCAGGGCATGATGGGAGAAGCCATTTTTTTTCTTGTATCTCCCTTGTTTTTTTTTTTGTTTTTTTGATAGGAGGATATAAAAGCTGGGAAAAATTCCCCGCAAGACAGAAAAAGAAAAGAGTCGTGAACATCTTCTCTTGAAAAGTATTTCGTGATGTTGACGTTCAGATTGTGCAGTGTTACATTGGTGGCGAGAGGCCAGGTGTGGTCTATTGGAAAAGAAGAGGGCAGAAACGTGCTGTTGTCGAGCGAGTGATTAACTCTTTCCCCAAACCCCAGAACCGAATTCTGATCGTAACAATTAGATGTAGTTTTTCTCGTTTTTTATTTGTCATCAGCTTCATCCCCATGCCACCTTTTTATGAAATATGAAAGCAGGATATGAACGTGGCAAAAACTTCTTACAGTCAACCCTGTACTATTCGTAGACAAGCTTCAAGTTTTTGGAAGGAAAGAAACCAGCTTGATGCCTCAATGAATAAGATCAGATTGTTTATTAATGATATAAATATGGAATTTGCATCACCAAATGTACTATATGATGAAAACAAAAAAGGAAAGCTCGTTCAATTATATGGCATTGAACTCTCAACAATAGATCTGATAAAGGATGTTGATAGCGAGAAAGGCTACAAATATTTGAAGAACCTGGAAGCCAATAAACATAACAGCACTTAAATTAAAAGAAAATAAATCACAGCTGAGTACAACAGAAGATTAAGAGTTATTCTTAAATCGCACCCCCACAGTCGGAATACAATATATGCTAGCAATGTCAGTGTCTTTCATTCGATATATTGCTGGTATACTTAGCTGGAATGTAAATAAATTGCGATGTTTGGACGTAAAAGCAAGTAAAATGCTTCCAATCGATGTGACGTTTGCTAAGAAAGGAGGTATAGATCGATTGTATCTACCGAAAACAAAAGGTGGTCGAGATTTACTTAGTATTGAAGTTGTGATAGATATAGAGAAGGAAAATTTAACTAAATAACGAAGTATATTTATGAGAGTAATAAAACCGATCTTCATGAAGTGTAAAGCGATAAAATACTAAGATCTCTGTGAAAAATAAGGATTGAAAAAGATGAAAAAATTATTTGGAAATAAACTGTAGTGTATTCTTTAAGAATACAAAATTTGGCGGAGTTTTACAACCATCGCCTCCATGCGTAATTTCTATACTGCTAGGTTTTTTGAAATTTTTTCACTGGATAATTGATAATTGATTGGACACTAATTAACCAGATTATGAACAAAAATGAAAAAAAAAAACTATATTTCGACATTTGAAAATGGTATTCACGTTTTAATTACAATGTTCTGGTAAATTAGCCACCCATTTTGTAACCAATAAAAACTATAGGAAGTAAAAATGACATTACCGCATTTGTAAGTCAGAAAAATTTTTATTTCTCAAAGAAAACAAAATAGAATGAACATTTTTTTTTTTTATTGTTGAATTAAATTTTCGAGTTTTTTGGGGTTTTTTTTTAAAACTTATTTAGTTTTTGGTATTAAAAAGTGAGTTTGAGGGTGTTTTTTTTTAAAATAATGTATTTGTTTTTATTAAAAGTGAATTTGTGGGTGTTTCTGTTTCTTTACAATAATTTATCTGTTTTTATGAAAGGTGGGTTTTTTTTATAAATATGTTTTAAAGTATTATAAATTTCACTAACATGCTGGAGAAATGTTTCATAATTTTCCATCCCATTGTCAATTTTCATATCATACGCCTCCGAATACATTGCTTCTTCAACATGGGACCGTTTAATATCTCCCGAAGACACTTCCATGTTTAGAAAAATAAAATGGGTGGCCGATTTACCAGAACCTTGTAACTAAAAAGTGAACACCCCTTTCAAATGTCGAAATAATTTTTTTTTCAATTTCTTTTCATAATCTGGTTAATTAGTGTGCAATCAATAATAATCGAGTGAAAAAATTAAAAAAAAAACCTAGCAGTATAGAAATTATGCATGGGGGTGATGGTTGTACAACTCCACCCAAAATTTAATAAGAATGACAGCTGGAATTGGTTGGTCAGAGATGATCTTAAAAAAACCTACTGAGAGAACTTTTGTAGTAGCGTAGGAACAAACCAAAGGCACTAGGTCCATTAAACGTTACATCGACAACATTTCAGAACTATCGATATATAGCTTGTGGAATAAAAGAGAAGCAACATTCGCGCATGTCATATGCTAGGTCAACATCAATATTAAAAAAAATGGAGACGCGACCAAGTCGCTCAGGTCCCACATTGGAAATATATGCAAACTCTATCAATTGGACCACGATAAGAAATGGTATGATAATAAAGCAGAAGTATTACATGTAAACGACAGTATCAAACTTTTTTGAGACATAAGCATACAAAATGAGAAGGTCCTTAAACAATATAAACCTAACATTATTTTTTAAACAGAAACAAGAAAACTTCTTTATTCATTGACATAGCGTAACTTTTCAATAACAAAGTGCAGTAAAAAAGAACATGAATATATTTTCTTTTGTAATATCAAGATCTGAAATGGGAATTAAACTATAGAAATGTAAAAAATCAGGACGATTCCTGCTGTAATTGGAATGTTTGGGAACATTATGAAAAGCAACCGTATATGGCTTAATAAGATTGACGCCCATTTTCGCCCAACACGCCTTTTAGGAACGGGAAAAAATCTTAAGGTACAGCTTGAATGTTTAAAGCCTAAAGAATTGACCTAATGGTCAAGAAAAAATCCAACTATAACCATATTAAAGTTAAGACTCCTATGAAGAAATAATAATAATAATAATAATAATAATAATAATAATAATAATAATAATAATAATAATAATAAAAAACTAATAATAATAATAATAATAATAATGATGATGATGATGATGATGATGATGATGATAATAATAATAATAATAATTATTATTATTATTATTATTATTATTATTATTATTATTATTATTATTATTATTATTATTCTGATTTCGTTTATGAACGTCTCTCTGGAAAGGGATGAGATTCATTTCCAGCGGATTTCCCTCAATCCCGGCTTCAAACCAGGAGCTTCAAAGATCAAGGGTTTTCCTAAGGATGTTGGTGGTAACTACAATAGCAGAGGTCTGAAGGCCGCCTAAAACATCGGGGATGTTAGTTTTTTTCAATTGTCCTTTCAGACAACTTGATACTACTCCTAGTGTACCAATTACGACCGGGATTATTTGTGTTTTAACCCCGTGTATACGCCTTATCTCCAAGACTAATAGAGCATAATTGCTCCACTTCTCATTCTCCTTCTCTCTCACATTCCTGTCCCAGGGTACTGGGAAGTCTATAATCTGCCAGTTTTTAAGAATTTGTCAATGACGACCAAATCCGGACGATTATGTTCCAATTGCTTGTTCGTTATGACACTTTTGTCCCACCATACCTCTACCTTGCCATTCTCGCTTGTTCTCACTTCATCAGGCACCTCTTCAAACCATTTTCCAGCACACTTCACCCCGATCCTCTTACACACCTCCCAATATATCCGGAGCTCCATGCGATCATGTCTTTTGTGGTACTCTCTCTCTCTCTCTCTCTCTCTCTCTCTCTCTCTCTCTCTGGGTCAGTCCACTACACCCTGCTGCAAAGTGCACAATTGACTTTGAGGTCTTACCAGAAATCCGGCATTTATCAGCAACTTCCTCTTCTAGAACCACTTTTTAGAACAATCGTGTTCCTAATGCCTTGGTCTCAAATACCTCCACTTCATTATCCACAACCTTAAGCATCCATTCCTCACTTCTAACCACATGCTCCTTCAACGACATCTCGGTTCTAACACAATCTTTTACACTTCCTCTCCCACCATCTTTCCTCTTTTGATACAGCCTTGCTACGCTACTTCGAATGTGAAATATACCAAACATTTCTAAAGCTTTTCCTGTTTTGATATCCATGGCATGCAAATCCTTGTCAGACCATTCTAAACTTCCCGCACTGTATCTCAAAACACTGACTGCCCATGCATTCACTGCTTTCATTAGATATCCTCCATACAGTTTTGACTTTGCAATTAGTTTCACTTTTCTAAGATACTCTTTCCTGACTTTCGCCTTCATTTCTCTGATCATGATGCCTACACTCTCCAACACTCCCAAATACTTATACCCTGTATCTTCTTCTTCTTCTTCTTCTTCTTCTTCTTCTTCTTCTTCTTCTTCTAATAATAATAATAATAATAATAATAATAATAATAATAATAATAATAATAAATTAATTAAGAATCAGAGAGATAGCCGAGAAAATACAATGAATTTCAATAATAAAAACTACTGAAATCAATGGTAAGCGGCCATTGTGATAACGCAAATTCTTTTGCAAAGATTATCGAAAGAGGTGGAGAGACTGGAAATCTGGGGAGACTTATTGTCACTCAGACACTAGGGGACACCACAAGTTGTTCTCAAAGAGCAATCTTTAATGATGGGTTGTGTGAATACACATAGGGAGTAAATAATAATAATAATAATAATAATAATAATAATAATAATAATAATAAAGAGACAATTTTTTTTCTGCAAGAAAAAATATATTAATAGATGCATCACAGTTTTTGAATTTTTCGAATTAAATAAAGATAGTAATAATGTTTGTGTCCCACTCGATTACGAACACGTTTTGTCATACTAAAACATATGTATTTAAACTGTTGTCATTTAATCTGGGCGATTAACGATACCAATATTTCACCCTTGAGCCTAACAAATAAAACAGCCTATCCTGCCTTGACAGAGTAAATAATAGACTTTGTAGCCTAGTAGGGGTGCCCTTTTCTCTTCCCTGTAACCTCTCTCCCACAGAAGGGACGTTGCGAGCTTGTCGTTGTTTTATCGTTGTTTCCATGGAAAGTGCTCGTCTGAGCTTCAATCTCTGATCCACCCTCGCAATTCTTTCACGAAAAACACCCGTCTAGCTGAAACCACTGTCAGTAATTTTCCCTACTCTTTATATGTGCCTAAATCAAAACGTAGATTCCATGAATAAAGCTTCTTTCTTAGAAGTACACGCATGTGGAACTCTCGTCCGTTTCCCTGTTTCCCGCCTGACTACAACTTGGATGTCTTCAAGTTCAACATAAACAAGTTCCTGATTAACCTCCCCCTTAAGTAAGACACTTTATCATATCTCCTTACTAGCGATAACTACGATATTATCCCATTGATTACTGTACACGCAATAATGCTTATCCCCGAGTGGCCTCCGGGCCTTGCTAACTGGTTACTTCCTTGTAAAAAAAACAAACAAAAAACGAAATTTCTATTTCAAAATATAGCGAACAATGCAATTTTTATACTGAGCATGAAGAAAATAATGACATCTTAAACTTAAGACAAACAGAAAATGTTATTTTAAAATAATGCCGCTAGGCGAATAAAATAATATTTTAAAATTAAGCGTGACATATAGAAAAATACTATTTTACAGATGAAAAAATGTTATTAATAAATTCAGCCAGACAGACGGAAAATTTTGTTTGTAAATTAAACATGACAGACGAAAAATGCTATTTTTCAATAAGGCGTAGCAGATGAGAGAATGCCATTTTAAAATTAAGAGATACAGACGAAAATAAGACATTTAAAATTATCGTGGCAGACAGAAGCGTGAAAAATCATCATAAAATCAGAAAATCATATTGCAATAAAAACTTCGAGTAAAAAATATTTTAATGTTCATCGTGACAGACGTACAGCATAATTTTACAATTTAGGATGAGAGACCCGCCGACAGGAATGCTGTCATATGCTGGTGCTTGAATGCAGCTACTACACCATGCCGTCATCTAATATGCACGACGACGTTATGTTATTTTACACAGTAATTCGGTCGACCGTTACCAATGGCGGACGAAGCATTCGTTTAAACTGCGAAGACGCACCAAATAGAGAACCAAAGATCTATTCGCATCCTACACGCGCTGTCTAGGCACGCGAAGCCTTCCCCACCTGATATCGAAATCAACGTTATCTCTTGCCCTTTTGTTTCTTATCAATCCCAGACACTGTTGGCTTTCAGACCACTTTGCAGCAGGATCAACACAATTCTTGTCGTGTCTTATCAAGTTTTCGAGCTCGGAGTTAAATCACCTTCTATCCCTAACACAAACTTGCAAACTTGTAGACATATGATTGTAGCATCTACTACGAACAACGAAGAATTACAGCGAAGTTAGGCTGGCAAGGAATAGGGTATGAAAGGAACCGATCCGGTTTTATATGATGGGGAATCTAGTAAGGTCAGGTCAGACATCAGTTTGTTAGTTTGTCAGTTATTGAAGTTAGATGTACAGAAAACTACGCAAGAAACACCAGCCTGGTCAATAATGTTGCTATCAAAATAAAATAAACGATAGGAACAAATGTAACGAATTGATTTTCTTCGTAATAAAAAGAAAGAAAAAAAGCTATTATATATATATATATATATATATATATATATATATATATATATATATATGCCACATCATAGAAACGCCCTTTTAATTTACACAAAATATGTGCGTGTGCCATTGTGTTAGTATATCATGTATGAAGTAAAGACAGAATTACCATTATTTATTTGACCGGTATATCGGTGAACAAAAATTAAGTATAGAATTCTGCGCCGCATGCGCTTTAATAATAGTTTATTGATACGTACTTTAAAACGTTAGTGTCATTGAAACTCGGTCAATTGTTTATTGTTATACGAAATGCTTTCAATAAGTTTCTGAACTTGTTACCTATGGGCACCTTTATTCCTAGTACACACATGAAACTCTAATCCTCTTCGAAGTAATCTTCTCCAGCTGCAATGCACTTATTGTAATATTCCAACAACTTCTGAAACCCCATGGCAGTCGTCATAGCCTCTTTCATCTCCTTAAACAGCTTTTCTTTGAGCTTGGGAATAACCAAAATAATATGCAGCAAGGTCGGGACTATAAGGATGGTGAGTAACTGTCTTGAACTTGAATGGAGTTATGAACTGGTGCATTGTCCTGGTGGAAATGATTTGAAGAGTGCTTGCCCTTCCCATTGAATCCCTTCTTGAACTCTCTTAAAACCTTAAAATAGCATTTCTTTATAGACACACGATGGTCCTTATCCATGAAATCATTTATTTGGCTAATCAACTCGGGTGTACTGATTTCCTTACACCTTCTACACTCATCATCCTTCACAGACTTTCTGCCTTTCCTGAATCTCTTATGCCAATCAAAAACTGATGCTCGATTCATACTAGATAGTCGCAAAGATGTCTGAACGTTCCATTTTTTCTCCATATTTTAAAACATAATTTTATAGCATATCTTTATTCGAAAGAGTCCTCACGTACAGATTATTGTTTGAAATTCATTAGCTGTGACAATCAGTCTTTAGTAGGGTGCATTCCAATCACTGTTATACCTGTTGATTTGAACTTGAAATCATAAACATTGGTCAGTCATCTCATAGGAAGTATGGCAATAACATATTGAATTTTCAAGAATCTACATCAATTTTAAATGCTTGTAGAAAAGAATGCCTGAAAACTTATTGGAGGTACCTCGTATATTCATTTTCATAAGTTCAACCCTTTTCACTTTACTTAATAATTTAGATATGTCATTCTGGGTAACTAACACCCCTCTTACAGTAATGTTCTGATCTTTCCGTAAGAAAAATATGTAAGAAATCTCATTTTCACCATTTATTTTGAAACTAAAATAACCTCCTATCCCCAACACAAAAATCATATTTATTACACGGAATGTCGAATCTCTCTGTCTGTTCTATAAGTATTAGGATGGTAGATGTTCCGACTGACTTATTGTTTATATATATATATATGTGTGTGTGTGTGTGTGTGTGTGTGTGTGTGTGTTTGCGTGTGTGCGCGCGCGTTTGTGCGTGCGTGTGTGTGTGTATTAATATCATCTGCATTACTGCTCACGTCCCAAGGTCTATAAGCTTGAGAAGAGCCGAGGTTAACCAGAAAGAGAGATATGCACACAGACATATACACAACACATGTCTGTAAATTTAATAGAGACAAGATATTTTATTGTGCGCCATCACAAAATTTGTAACAAAAAAAATTCTAATCAATAATTGTTCATTTATTTCAACATGAATTACGACATTCCGTACTTGATGTGGTTTATTAGATTTTTCTTCTCAAACTATTTGACCACGACTGCTTGCCAGTCATGACGTCAATGGAATTAAAAAAAAAAGTTTTTTTTTATTAGAAAGACGGTCGCCATACATTTGATTTCGTTTTTGTTTATTATTATCGTTTGTGTTGGTTTGGTTGTCGAATTTTTGCCTTTTGCTTTTTAAATCGTTTACGTTTTATGACAACTCTATTAGTTGCGATATCTAGAACTTGATTTTGTCGTTTTTTTTTTATTTTATTTTGCTGTGTTGCAATATTTCTCAGCAAGACCGTGTGTAATTCATTCGTTTGTCTATTTTATATAACATTTGTTCCTCTGGTCACTTTGTATTAACACGTGTTGTTTGTTCTACCTTACATAATATAACAAAGGCCCGTTTGAACACTATATACCGTATTTGTTTGTTTACTTTATATACCATGTTTTTTACCTTGCATAACGTTTGTTAATTTGCCTTATTTATAGAAAATTTTCCCTTTGCTCGTTTGTCCACCTCACATTATACGACATTTCTGAGTTTTTGAGATGAGGAGTGATTATTCATGTTTTTGGATTCATCGGACTACCGTTCCCATTTTGAGTGTGATTTTCACAACGTTTTGGTCAATGTAACTTCCGGTCAATGTAACTTCCGGTCGATGTAACTTCCGACATCGAACTCGGGAATGTTTCTTAAACTCCCGCCTACAAGAACATTTTACAAGGCTCGCCAACATGGTCTTCCGATCGGCTGTCTGTGACTTCGGTTTCCATGACCCCGGGGGAGCACGTTAAGTTGAGGCTTGTTGAAGTTGAGAACCATGTAGATCCCTGTCCGCTCTCCAACCATCCAAGCGCTGCTGAAGGCCTCAGGCGGCCATTATCTATTCTCTCCATGAGGAGATGGTGCAACCGAAAGGAGGACGCCCTTAAGGGGGAATTTGGACGGAATTTTGAACAGAACCCTGTATTTACTTCGCAGGGTAGTATATTCTTGTTCTGTCAGCCATGACTGAATAAAGGTCCTAAGTAATTCGAAATTATATTTTTTGGTTTCCCATATTGAGAACTGAACCTTAAACCTTCAGGAGAATATCACTTTTACAATTGATTTTTCCCATTTGATTTTGAAGAAGGTCGGAGGTTACATTGTTAAAATTTTGAAATTGAAGATGAGAACAGTAGTCTGATGAATCTAAATAATACGACTCACATTGCATATTTTCGTATACCTACTTTCTATAAACTCTATTCAATTATTCTCTTTTGCATAACATTTGTTTGTCTTCATTCGTTGAAAATTCAAACATAAAACGAAGGAAAGGCAAAAACACAAGACTGCTCTTGTTTCTGCTCGTGATATTAGAAAAAATCGCCGTCAACTTATCAAGCAGCCGGGAAGCAACAGTGCTGCTATATTTGAAAAGGCTGGAATAACTTGTCCAGAAAGACATGCTGCACTATCTTTAACAAAATTACAAAAAACATTAAGCCCATAGCAAGAACTGTTTTAAATCAAGCTCGTAAGGAAAAACGTTGACTTGGGCTCAGAAATACAGGAAAGCCAGCTTTGAAAATGTTCTGTTCACTGATGAGGCCAGAGCAACCCTTGATGGACATTTGTTACCAGGGCTTGATGACTTTCTATTGGCGCGTCACCGCAAATTGATTACTCTGCACGACAATGCGCCATCCAACTCAGCCAAGACTACGACATCCTACGTTAAGTCATTAGGCATTAGTGGAGAAAATTTGATGGCAAAGCCACCTTGTTCTCCACATATAAACCCAACTAAAGAGCTCTGGCCAATAATAACAAAGAAAGTTTATGAAGGAGGTGTTCAATTTTCGTCTAAGGATGAACTTTGGAGGAAGATTTAGGAGGTTTGTTATAGCATCACATCATCTCTAATCCTCCAATTGCCATCATCAGTTGACAAGACGCTATTCGAAGTGATTTTGAAGCATGGGAGTTATGTTGATAAATAAATATTTCCTTAACCAAAAAATAATGTGAAATTCGTTTTTGGTTAATATTGTTACTGGATATGTTCTTTATTTCATATAAATAGAAATATGAAGTATGAATATCGTTTTATTATAAAACGTATACATTTTTACACGCTTATTTGTTCAAATGCCATAAAAATCGGGAAAATAAAGCACCTTGTTATTCTCTCCTATGTACTAAATTTCACTTCTTTACATTTATTAGCAATTTCAAAATAATAAAAAAAAATATTGACCTGCAATAAAGCGATACACAGGGTTTATATTAAGAAACTTAACAAGAATCGGAATCGGTAATTGTTTTGGCATCGAAGCTTTAGAACAGAATCAGTACTTGTATCGGAATCGACAAACATATTGAAATTGTCCCATCACTAAATTATACCCAAATATTTACTTATTCTCAAAAGTCTCACAGCTTTCATCTATAATATAAATCTAACCTGACTGTACATGTGTATGTATGTATTTATGTTTGTATGGCTGCCTAAATTTTCGACAGAGACGTTTTGAAGCTTAACCTTTCGGACGACAAATATTGAAAAATTGGCTAAAACATTAATTTCTTCACCTTCAACTGGGCACTTTTCTACGGGAAGAGGTCGCTTTTTTCGCCTAAATTTTCGAAAGTCATCTTCTCTTTTCGATTGACGAGCCTTTATTTAAACCTTCGTCATATCCGGTTTGGCGATGAACGCAACAGCAACGACGTAACGTTTATTTTTTTCACATTCTTTCCATCCTTCGCGGTACGGGTTCTATTTTTTGGCTCAACACACATCTCCAAACATCCGGGCAACGCCGGGCAACGCCGGGCACCCAGGCTAGTTTCTTATAAATCGTGGCGAGGGTGTAAAAGATGGTATGCACTTTCTTATTTTAAAATCGAAATATTCCAGAGTTGAAAGAAATTCAAACCCTAGATATATGGCAATAGTTTAGAAAGTTTGTACGAATTACAATTTCTCTGAATAAAAAAGAAAATTATTACTTTATACCCAGCATAAGACTGGTACTTAAACTAGTTTATAAATAATTTTAATAAGTTAACATTGTTGTTATAACTAAATGTGTAAAACTGTTTTTACATTTTCCACGGTGTATATCTGGAAAGTCGAGTGAGCATTTCCATCAATATCTTAAAGTCCACAGACAAATAATAAACACAACGGATGAATACACAATTAAAAAGCGTCGAACGATAAATAAAATAAAAATCATCTATTTTACTCAGCGAGCTTGAAAGAAACTCGTATTTAGAGTATTCATTTTTTTCTCACCTTACTGCAGCAAAGCAGTAATTTTCGTTTCGGCGTGTCATTTTGTCGGCATATTTATCCGCCATTAACGACAACCCGATCTGAATTGAACAACATTACATACAACATTACGAATGCATTCAACAATAATTACACTTTCATCTCCCTCTCCCTCCCTCCCTCCTCTCTCTCTCTCTCTGTATATATATATATATATATGTATATATATATATGTATATATATATGTATATATATATATATATTTGGTTATTTATATATTAGTACATACAATATATGCAACAAAAGTGTATATACTCGCATGGTGTATAAATGAATTTAATTAATGTTTATAGCTTGTTCAGCATATATTGCCGTGTATGTGAGTTCATTTACACGCGCACATACAAAACACACAAACACACACATACACACACACACACATATATATATATAAACGCACATACACACAGACACACAGACACACAAACACCCCTCACACACACACACACACACACATATATATATATATATATATATATATATATATATATATATATATATATGTATGTATTAACTGGACCAGTGGTCTGGGTAAATGTGAGGAACCCAATCCATGAACACATATTGCTAGTTTCATTTTGTAATAAACAGCGTTTACATTTTCCTGTGATAAATAAGATAATTAGAGGATAGTTCGCGAATGGTCATTACAAACTCATGCGGATATTACTGCAAAGTGTCGTTAATTGTCGTTCCAGGGATTAATTATTCGTGTAAGTTTTACGCGATGGCTAAATATTTTCCGTTATTAAAATAAGATTTCAAAGACTAAAATAAATACAATGAATTGTATAAAATACCGTATTTCATAATTAAATAAACGGCTATAAAGTACATTTTAAAATTAAATTAAGATATCTTACAGCAAAATACTTTGATAAAAACATGTATTCATCGTCTATTTCAGGATGTAGAGAATAACTGACGTAATTTCGAAATGGGGTCACATAAATAGAAGTATTTTTCATAACACACACAATACCCATAAGACATGCAAAAACGAAGAATCAGAAAACTCATGAAATACTGTAGATATAATTATGTATACAAGTAATATCGCATAAATCTGTTTTTTATCATTAAACACTTGATGCACTGATTGGTGAAGTTTTTCAGCGGAAATATTAACACGTTTGAAAGACCAGTCAAAATGTAAGTGTTTATTTTTTTAAATGTAAATGTACGTTTGAACTTAAAATTCAAATTTTATATACTTATAACTGTTCTTATCATAAAAATATAGAATTTTTCTGAGTTGGGGGCATCTTGTTATAAACTGCAAAAAGTTTTAGAGGCTGTTTTTGTTATATGTATCCGCGTCAGTTGTGCTGTGTTGTCGCCTTGAATGGAAAATGGGAATTTTAAACATATTAACCATTTAAGGTTTCAATCTGCATACAGTTATAAACCAGGGGTTTCCCAATATTGAACTACATATTTCAATACAAAAGGTAAAATACTATTTAAGAGATAATCTTTAATTTACCATTTCAGTTTAGCATATCTTAACAATGTCTTTGCTATGTTTCTTTCGAATGGTCCCGATTTTAGGTAACATTTCGTTGACTTCCGTCTTCGGTGAAGAAACAGCGCATGTCAAAATTACTGGGAGTTATTTCCTGATATAATTAGAACAATGATTATATATCGTTATTATAATGATTCACGTAAACAAGATTACATCTAAGGCAGGTTACTCTCATATTCTTGTTCAATGTTGCCACATTGGCCTTTTAAAAGTCAAATTTTGCGAAATAAACCTTCTTTGAAACAGATTGGAATTCAAAAATTGTATTTATCCTTCATCAAAGCATAACAGGCTGACAAACTAAGGATAGAACAAGCAAAATATTATATAAACTTGGATTATATCGTAATAAGATTGGAAAGTAATCTCCCAGTTCATGCATGTTTAAAAGTTACTGTAAACGCTTACAAAAACAAAGCTCTTGCGCATGTAGCCGAAAAACGAGGAAGACGTATCGATGATCTACTGGCCTAGAAGACAGAATAGAGGCAACGTAGAGCAATGTAAACTAATGGTGGTAACTAACTCACCGCGTAATGATTGCTTCACGTGATGGTAACAAGTGTTTCGTTCGTTTCCACAACGATCGGGTAAAATCCGATTCTGTCGTATTTCATAACTTTTTTATTGACCTGAGAACAAAACAATCCCATATTACAGTCGCATTCTAAATTAGCGTTAAAAATGGTAACACAGTAAGGCACATTCTCCGTAAAGTAAACACGTTCACTGAGGAATTACGTCATGCACGTGGTTAGCAAGTAAAAACCGTTGAACAGATTTTCGATAATTAATGATAGCTTTAAAAAAAGCACTAGGAAACCTTATAAAATCCACTTGAAAACAGACGAACAATTGAGCACAATAACTGTAACTGTAACTGGATATTATTCAATCGATATATCTATAAAAATGAGAATGTGTGTGTGAGGACAATTCTCAACCTATATACTAAACGATTTTTTTGATCTACAGACTTGGCATTTGGTATATAGGATATTCAGACAAATCTTTTTAATCCGTTTTCTTTGGAAAAGGCTGCTAAGGAATCAAAATTGCAAAATTGGTACGTGAGAGTCATCAGAAGTTTATGTCTGTTGTCTCCGAATGCGCATGCGTGAGTAGTTCACATTACAGATTACTTTTGTTTAGAATAAGTAGCTTGAAAACACCTTTTAAAAACGTGTCACGCTGGTCTAATTGTTATCGCACTTGTCGTTAGGTTTTGGTTTCGATCTCGGCTTGAGTATTCTGTGCAGAAAAAAACATAGTACTCGCATGCACATGTCTCAGTTTCTGTTTTTGTTTTTACAAATGAGTGACCACTTATCAAGGCCCGAAGGTAGTCAATATGACAAAATCGTAGTATGAATAAACATATAATATTTTTATTTATTTTACGACCGGGCACCACCGGGTGGCTTGCTAGTATTAATATAAAAAGACAAGCAGAAATTCATTTTAAAATAAAACGTGTGCTGTTTCTGAATTATAGATAAACTAGCATTTCAGCCCGGCGTTGCTCGGGTGTTTGGAGGTGTATGTTGAGCAAAAAAAAAAAAAAAAAAAGGTAAATTTTTAAAATTTTGACCCCTATTATGACCCCTCACCATTTATTGTTTTGGGCTCAAATCAAGTTATTAAGTTAGATCCATGTCCAAGGAACCTATATCCAAAATTTCAAGTGTTTAGACTCAAAGTTGCCGGATGAGTTTGGTAGAGTTCTCAAAGGTCAAATCGTTGAACTTTGACCCCTTAACAGCCAAATTTCTGGCCGAAAACCGATCACAAAGATTTTCCCAAATCTCAGTACTCTGTATATCAAATTTCGAGTCTGTAGACTTAAAATTGACAGAGTTATTGCGTAGGGAAATGCACACAGACACACACACAAACACATAGACACACACAGACACGTTCACTTTTATAGATACACTAGCATGGGTGCCCGGCGTTGCCCGAGTATTTGGAAGTGTATGTTGAGCAAAAAAGAAAAAGCAGTCAATTTTTTTTTAATTTGACCCGTATTATGACCCCTTAAAATTTATAGTTTCGGGCTCAAATCACTTTATTAAGTTAGATCCAGGTTCAAGGACCCTATATCTAAAATTTTGAGTGTCTAGACTCAAAATTGTCGGAGGAGTTTGGTAGAGTTCTTAAAGGTCAAATCGTTGAAATTTGACCCCTTAACAGCCAAATTTCTGGCTGACACCCGTCACATCGATTTTCATAAATCTCAGTACCCGGTATTTCAAATTTCGAGTCTATAGACTAAAAATTGACAGAGTTATTGCGTAGGGAAATGTACACAGACAGACAGACACACAGACACACAGACAGACAGACAGACACGTTCACTTTTATAGATATATAGATAAACATCGCGTTGTCTCATAGATTTTAATGACTTAAATTCGTTCATTATTTTATTCGTGAAACTAATTTAATTTACATATTGACATGCAAAGTCAAGCAAGCCGATATATCAACAAAATCAGGAGTACCTTTTTTTTTTTAAATACCAAACCATTACAAATCAAAAATAGAATAATTTAAGACAGACATTATCCCCATTCATACGTCTGCATGTAATGTGTTACTGTTAATTTGGAAACGTCTTGTTTATCTTCTTAGCGTGACATTACTAACAAGTCTGATGTCAGGCTACAAAAATCCATAGTCAGTTTGACAAGCACAAACAGTTCAACGAGTAGCTAAATGCATAATAGTCGCTAATCCATGAATAATTACACTCCGTCTGAGCAGTAAAAAAGGCGGGAGGTTCGACTCTGACGTGAAACATCAGCGAGGATTTAAATCTAGCTTTCGATGAGTTTTCACCCTAGCCCGAAATTGTAACCGTCATGCGACCAAGCAAATTACAAAATAATACGCTTACAAAATAATACGCTTTCGTTTCCTAAGAATAAATATAGCATTCTCCCTTAATGTTTCTCACGACCAGCTTATCAGTGAAGATAGTGGCAATTCCTTTGGCTAGAATCAAAATGCAGTATCGCTTCTGATACTACACTTAAAATTGTCCTGTCCCCGGAATGATCAGCTAAAAATCATTGAAGACCGAAGAAATGTTATTTTTATCTTCATCTAGATGGCTGCTTCCTTTAGAAAGCTATATTTTCACCATATTAACAACCGACCTTGTGTTTAATCTGTACGAATAAATTGGGGGGGGGGCGGTACATAAGGATAATGCACATAGTATCTAGATTTAAAATGTCTTTGGGCAAAGAGTTAGACAATATATGAAGTACACAAATTTTAACTGAATTTTAACTAGTTTTTGTAATACTTGATTTGGTTTTATAAAACTATTTCGATTACGGAATAAGTAAAATAATATATGTAATTCCTTGTGGAAACATTGTGAAAGCCTTCAGGGAGCTAATATCAAAATGTCACTTGTGCCTATGTAAAGCCTGTTTTCGCCATATACACCCCCACCAGTTTGATACAAGATAAACATATTTTATTATCTCTTATGTTTTCTGAAAAGGAAAATAAGCATCGATGTAAAAGGTAGATTGCGTTGTTTTCCGGTGGCTAAATAAATGTAGTCATAACATATAAATGAAGGCACGAGTTTCATGAGAAATCTGTAACTAAAACATATTTACATTGTTTTCATTAGAAGTAAACATAAGAATTGACCATCGATTTTACGAGTTAGTTAAAAGTCGTGAACAGTTCGGGAAAGGTCTGGGGATAATACATACATACATACATATATATACATATATATATATATACATATATATATATATATATATATATATATATATATATATATATATATAGCTGAATGTCTGTGTGTATGTGTCTGGTCACGAATAGGCTCCTATATAGTTGACTGTTTAAAAAAAACTGGTTACATATAATGATAGAAGTTGTATCGAGACACAGGAATTGATATGTTTGATCTAGCAGAACGGTGGTTCATTAAAATTGTGGGGTCTGCGTTCGCGCCTGTTCCACAAAATATGGAAATAAAAAAAATAAAAATAAAAAAAACGTTTACAAGTGTTTTTGATATAGATGTACATAAGAATACTTTGATAAGTATGTTTTAACTTAAATAGGGATGGTATAATAAAATTGTGGGGTCTGCGTTCGCGCCTGACCTCCATAGAATGGAAATAGGCACAAACTTTAATAAAGACTTGTCATATCTATCTGCGTAAGTATACTTTGATAATTATGTTTCAGTTTGAAGAAATATGATATAATAAAATTATGGGGTGTTTGTTCGCACCTGACTTCCATAGAATTGAACTATGTCACAATGTTTAACAAGTTTTTTTTTTTAATATAGATCGATAGAATATTGTGATAAGTGTTTCAGTGTGAACAGGTATGGTATAATAAATTATGGGGGTTATCTATGTTATTTTTACTTTCATCATATTTTGCTTTGGTTTTGATACCACAAAATTTGAAGCTATCTCTTTACAACCCTTCCTTTTCATAACCTATCATACTTTCATAAATCAGAGTCCATTTTCTGTAGGCTGTTATTGAACCCAGAAAACGACGGATACTTTTGCTAGTATATATATATATATATATATATATATATATATATAGAGAGAGAGAGAGAGAGAGAGAGAGAAGTAGAAATACAAAGAGAAAGAGATAGAAAATGGTAGAAATATAAATAGAAAACATAAAACGCTGTAAGAAATGCACAGATAAAGAGAGATAAAGATAAATCGATTGGTACAGAAAAAAGAAAGATAAAGATAAAGTCAATGCAATTGAGAAAAGTGAACGGAAAGACGTAGAAGTACAAAGAAAAGCACAAAGTAAGACGCAATGCAAAAGCAGAACAAAAGTAAAGACAAATACAAGGAGAAAGAAACACAAACGAAAGATAAAGAGGGAAGAAAATAAAGTATCAGACAATGTCGAAGGGAAAAATAGACGAGGAAAAAGAAAAAGAAAAACAAAGGAAATAACAGAGTGAAAGATAAGGAAAAAAATTAAAGTATTGAACAAAGACAACTGGAAAGATAGTAAACGAGTAAAAAGAAAGACAAAGATTAAAAGAAATAAAAGAAAAGAGAAATAAATACAGAGAAAAACAACGAAAAATAGAAAAACAAAAACAGAGAAAACCCCAACATGAAAAATATACAATGAGAAAGAAAACCGTGGAAGAAGACAACGAGAAAGACAAGAAGAAAGAAAATGGCAAAGAGAAGACGAAAAAGAAAGACGAAGAGAAAGTAAAACCTCGGGGCAGGCAGATAGAAAGGAAAAAGAAAGAACAAAAAAGAGAGAAAAAGATAAAGAGAAAGACAATCGATAGACAAGGAAAAAGAGAAAAATGCTAAAAGACAGAAAGAAAATAACAAAGACAACGTACAATCCAAACAGAAAGACGAGAACGAAGAAATAGTCAAAGATAAAGAGAAAGACGGCAAAATTAAAAATAATTAAAGAAATAGGGGGAAAAAAGAGACATCCAAATATCGCGAGACGAACACTTCGTAGTATAAATTAAAAAAAAATCAAACAACACTTTTCTTTCTAAAACAATTACAGTGCATGTTCATACATGAATAATGTTTAAACATTTTAGTCTACGACTTTAGAGTAACGAAATAGATTAAACATAGGCACCGCCAAAAATGGCCGCAAAATCAAGTTGTTGTTGTTTTTTAAAACTAAATTACATTTATTAAAATCCATTATTTCTGAGTAACTTTTTTTTCCAGAAAGATAAAACCCTGAATTTTATCATATAGAAAACAGAATAATGTAAAACTTTTTCTACTATTTTTAATTCAATTTTAAATGTTAAATTTTCCCAAAAAGTTAACAATTGACATTTTTTGTCTTGCACAAAAAACGTACTTAAATATTAAAAAAAAGGGTTTTTGAAATAATTAATTAATTTATTTATTGTCTAACTAAGATTTAGGATGATTTTCTAAGAGAATATGCAAAAATATTATAATATAAGTACCTGAATTTCAAATAATTCCACTTATTCATATAGGTAACCAGATATTTCGCGTCGCCGTAGAGTTCAGATCGACTCTGTTTACGTTTTCTTTCGATGAGACGAAAACTATGGAAGACCAAACAGGCCAAAAAAACTTTTTTTTCAGTGACGAAAATTTCAATGTATTATTAAGCTGAGGCTGGCCAGTACCAGATGGGTGACCATTTGTATGAGTTTGGTTTTTAATGTGTATGTGTGTGGGGGCCAAGCTCCCCAAAATGGGGGGGGGCAATTTAAAGCAGAATAAAAAAAAATTATTTCAGCGCGTTTGGTCCACCGTAGTCGAAAGGCGGCAAACGTTTTCAAACGAGATCGATAAAAATGATGCTATTTTTAACACAAAGGGCACAATATTTATCGAATTTTTTTTTTTGGTATCGATTATTCAAAGCATGCTCTGTTTAATAATGGTCATGCATTATTCGGCTCGCTAAAAAAAAATTGTTAATTTATTTATCAAAAATTTTGAAATGGCTTTTTTCGTATAAATATTAAAAAAAATTTTTTTTTGTTTTGCTTAACTTAAATTAATTATTTTACTTAACATATTCACCGAATTTCACACTTCAAAACTCAAAAGCGGGATAATTAAACACAATCGAAGTTCTGATATTCAGACGTCAAAATAAGGTATGCAAACGAATTTTTTTTTTTTTTTTTTAAATTTATAATTCTGTCCCTTACAACAACACAATATGTTTTATTCAGTTTCAGATGATTATTTTAAGCATATTTGTTCCCACTTCAAAACAAGGGGGGGTTTTGTAAGCAAAAAAATATATATATATAAATATCGTTTATGAAAAATAAGTACACTGTTATAAAGTTCATTCTTCTCCTAATAATTGCTGAAAATTTCGTATTGATCGGATAATTACCTGATTTTTGGTAGATTTTTAAAAAGACGGCCCGTCAAAAAGTACTGACCTGCCCCCCCAGTTTTGGCGGTGCCTAATTAAACAGAAGCTAACACACGTAACCAAACATACACATACACGTACATATATACGCATAGGAGGACGGCTTGAATTTAACGAAGACCACCTCGTTGTACCGTCTGATTAGGGCGTCACACCCTTTGATCTCTGCACTGACACCATTTCGCGGATTTAGCCTCTTGACAAGGAAGAGAGTCAAGCGGAAACTAATCAGTGTGAACAGAGTGAACGCCAATTGCCGTACAAAAAGATAATTGTAATTATCTTTTTGTACGGCAAATAATGAACGCCATTCGCATCAATACACTCATGGTCAAAATTTAAGAAAAAAAAACACACTTCTTCAGTTCACGGACGTATAGTACATTTTGAACTCATTCACACATTGCTTCAATCACACACGCCTACGCATAAATACAATCAAGCGTATATGAAAACACAAACGACCTCACTCCGCCAACACGAACACATGCGCACACACAGACACACACACAGACACACACACGTATGTGTACATAAAGGAAAGATAGTTTTCTGGTGAAATATATGTAAAAATGTAAGAAGACTATAGAAATACAGGAAACCGGATGTTGAAGTAATGTGATCTATGATCCAAAACAGACCAACGAACGAAGATCTTGTAGATTTTATAAATCTTTTTATACCTTTTTATAGTTCAAACACAATTACAAATACAAATCAGTAAATATGGACTTCCTGTTTGATGTAACCGCGCAGGTAGGTGTATTTACTATTTCGAGAAGAAAATCTCTTAAAAAAAAAGCAACAAAAAACAAAACAAAAATATGTTATTACCATAGAAATTATCGCAAAACGGAACGGGAAGTAGGCTAATCTGTGCTGTCAACAGAAAGAACGACTTATTTTTAAATTATAGTAATATATTAAAATTTTGTAAATAGACGAAATCATAAAGAAAATGCTCAAATACGAAAACCAATTATTACAAATGATGAATACTGACATTGCACATGTAAATTGAAATAGAAATAATACAAAAAAATAGGGGGATAAAAAACCCAGATATCCCATGAACCTAGCCTTACACTGCTGTAAATAACTAACAAAGCATGTAACCACACACGCTTTGGTTGTTATAATATATACGACGCCTCCGTCCAATCTCGAAAGACAATGGATACCACATGTAGGGGCAGCTGCGCGTGTAATTGTGTCAAGGGTTGCACAATCCCCAACACCACTGCTCCTGAATCTGCACTGCTTGAGTCCAGTGTCAAGAAGAAGTTCAGGACGACGGGAAATAATGCCGAGATAAGCGGAGAGTACACAGAGCATCTGGAAGTTCCAAATGGTCACCCAGGCTTATCGTTGCTTAACTTAGGTGGTCTGATAGAAACTGGTGTGTTAAACGTGATTATGCCGTATATGGTATGATATATTATGGTCATTAAGACTCAAGGCAGATTGAAAAATCAAGAAAGAGCATCAACAATACATCTAATGGAAAGGTGCCAATTACATGAAGCTTAAGGGATCTTATTGTTATATTTTCAGGGAAGGGAGAAACCAATAGTAAGGAGATATTGTGTTTACGCAAAATTAAAACGCATATCGAAACTAGAGGACAGTTCTGAAAAGTCACTCAATATTCAGGGAAACCCACTTGTTATTGCCAATAAGTAATCATTGATAATCACTTGCATGCAAATTTCACGTCGAGAGAATGCGAGAAATTGGAATCAGGGGGATGGCTGAGAAGATACAACGGGTAGTAGTAATGAAACGGCTGAAATATAAGAGAGACCCTTTTAATGCGGAGACTAACACACATGAGCTACAGGCACAAACTGGGCATGCAGAAAATACTACAGATGTAAAACACAAAGAACCATCACATGGAATCATGAAAATTGAAACTGTATAATTCTTAGTCAATGCCCTTGCGCCCCCCAGTTTTGTGTATGTCTGTGTCACCAAGACTGACGCCACACCAAATAAAGCGAAGAAGATCAAGGTAGATGAGAAGACCGAGGAGAGAAAACACTAGCCAGACCTCCTCTAGATGAGTGCAAAGAGGACTGGGACCTTGGGGAGGCTCTTTGCCACCCCAATTCCAATGAAGACCAATGGTCCTCGCCAATGAGAAATCAATGATAAGTGACTGTTACAATAATGCAAATTCTTTTGCAAAGTTTATCGAAAGAGGTGGAAAGTAAATCGAAGTGGAAATTTTAATTTTAAATTAACTTGATTGTGAAAATATGACTTATGTTTAAGGAAACAGCTTAATTACCGATGAATAAGATTGTGTCAGATTTGATTATTTCTTTACGCACATATGAGTGTGTATCTGTATATGTCCGAATGGGTTGCTGATACGCATATAAGTATGTGTTTTATGCCTCACTGGAAACCCTATATGCTAATTTTTCCTCATCTACCACCCCCTTACGTTGACCCATTTTTTTATTTGACATGCTAACTCTTAACCCTTAATCTAACTTGATTTCCAATGTTTTCACCCCCTCTTATGATAATGTAATGTAATCATGCTGACCCCTTCGTCTTTCTTCCGTCTTTCTGTTCTGTTTATTTCTTTTTTCTTTTTCCCTTTCGTTTTCTTTTTCTTGCCCTTTCCTTTTATTTTTTTATCACTTTCTACTCATTTCATATATCCTGTTAAGTCTTGATATTCTGTTTCCCCTTATCGCCTTTTATTTTGAGACTAAAATGTCACTTAATTTCACTTAAATTTTAGCGTTTTAATATCTTATTGTATAGATAAAGATATATGTCACTCCTTCAATTTTTGAATCAGATGCCTTCGGTAGCAAATAAACTTTTTTACGTCGCCTAGCAGGTGATTTTTGGTTTCTTGCAACCCTATTTGTCTGAAAAATTAGCATGTTAGTGTAGCGACTATGAAATACATCTTTTCATTGACCACTCTTATGACCTCGTTTTAATTCATGAGTTTTATCTCCTAAATACTGTTAACTTTATATATATATATATATATATATATATATATATATATTTGTGTGTGTGTGTATACGTATATATATGTATATACAAATGTATATATATATCATTGTTGTTGATAGTGCTCAATCAAACGGAGCAAATCATATTTTTTCATTATCATTCTTTATGTAAATGCAGTCATATCTTGCTACGATGTGTAGACTGTTTCAATGATATTTGATTTCATCAGGCAAGAAAAATTAAAATACAAAGAAAAAGTTAGAGTTCTTATGGGTTAAATTAATTTACCCATAAGAACTCTAGCTTTGGTTTCCGGCACTCATAACATATTTTCTCTCCTAAAATTTGAAAAAGTCTGAAACCTTTTTAAGTTTTATTTAATTTTCCTTGCCTAATAAAATCAACTATGATTGAAATGGTCTATACGTCGTAGCAAGCTATGGCTGTATTTACATAAAGATTATTAATGAAAAGATATGATTTGCTCTCTTTGATTGAGCACTATCAACAACCCTTGTTGGAATTCAATTATTCTTAATTTTCGGATAGCTTTCCATCTGGAATATATATATATATATATATATATATATATATATATATATATATACATATATATATATACATATATATATATATACATATATATATATATATAAATATATATATATATATATATATAGCTTAATGCGTAAGAGGAGACTTATCTGGATCATGCCAAGCTATATATATATATATATATATATATATATATATATATATATATCAGAACTATGAAAATAGGTATCATATAAAAGATTACAGAATTGTCGATATTATAAATAATAAATGATATAAGACAAAATAAAATCATGAAAAAACATTGATTTTTTTTATTTTTTTACTTAATGATCACAACTTATAAAGGCCAGGAGACCACTATAGGTAAGATTTTTGAAGTGCTAATATTTGGTGAGATAACTCTATGATGAGCAGTAATGGTGGAACTTGGGTAGGAATTACTTTTTAAAAGAACGGGTTGACCAGAACCTCTTTACATTGGGCTTGAATACTACCATGTTATAGTCAGTCGGGAAGCAGCCCCACGATGTTTTTGTTCAACAGATGGGCAGTTTTTGCAAAGAAGCTTTGTTTATTTGATTATTCCTTTAGTGTTGGGCACGGGTTAGAGAGAGAGAGAGAGAGAGAGAGAGAGAGAGAGAGAGGGGGGAATTTCATTTAAAATTTAAAAACAAGGATTAATACGAAATTGTTCAATAGAGTTAAAAAAAATTAGGCAGTTTTCTAAAGAGAAACTATTTAGCAAAATAACGTACAGAGTTACTATGTAATAGGTTTGTTTAAATTTGAAATCTTTTAAAATTGGCCCGTTCGAAAAAGTGATTATATATTCTAGAAGGATATGAATATGTATGAAGTCCATGGATCCAGATATTGTAAAATATAAAAAAATTATCTAATGAAAGAATTGGTTGATAAATAAATGGACTGGTTTCTGTGTATATGTGTAAGTAATTGCATGTATATACGTGCGACCATTTTTTTCTGTGTATGCAGGTCTGTTGTTCGAATGTGCGCGTACACGTGTTACGATGTGGGTACGGTCGTGGGTGAACGTATCAAGCTGATAGCACCGTATGTCCCTATTTGCCGGGGACACCTGTCTAATAACCTGTTGACAGCTTTATTGCACTTTCTCTAATAGGGGATCCCCGAAAATGTCTGTGAAGTGATACCGTAGTCACCATCTATCATTGTCACAGTTTGGTGCCTTCTGCCGACCGCTTCCACAGCGGTCGGCACGTTTACAAAACCGTCGACTCTATCAGAAACATCACAACGAAACCCTGTATCAATGCGCCCTACCAAACTTCAAATGACCATGGCGAATCGACACAGTCGTACGCAATTTGTAAAACGAAACGCTTTAAATTCTCTTACTCAATATGTCGCCGTGTGTTGAGCATGTAGCCTAGTTGTTCAATATTTATCAAACAAGAAAAAGAAAGAAATAACGAAAGATATCTCTAAGATACACCCATATAATCTACGCGTTTCTCGATGACAATACATTTTAAACATATACGGATCGAGCGATGTACGATATGCATGGATCTAAAAATGCTATTCTTTGAAACTGACAGAAACGTGATAGACATATTTGCCACATTGAACTTCACGGACCAATGAGAATACTAT
Source organism: Euprymna scolopes (assembly GCF_053919585.1). NCBI lineage: Eukaryota > Metazoa > Mollusca > Cephalopoda > Sepiida > Sepiolidae > Euprymna > Euprymna scolopes. The sequence goes on along the minus strand of NC_136490.1, from coordinate 95,701,556 downwards.
ATCATACTTAAATGTGACAGAACTAAAAACTGATCGACAAACAGACACATCTAAAATTGCTATTTTGAACGCAGGTGTGACAGACCAAAGAAAATGCAATTTTATACCTAAGTGGGACAGATTTATAGACCAATCAACAAAAGATCCTTTTTAAAGATGCGTACACACTTATACTCGCTATTTTAGGTGAGACGTTGCGAGTTTATCCCTGCTCTATCATTATTCTCATTGCAAGTTCTCGACTGGTCTTCAGTATATGCATCTTCCTCTACAAAACATCCACAACAAACACTCGTCATTAAACAACTACTGTCAAGAATTTCCCTCACTCTTTACCTGTGTCTAAATCTAAACGCAAATTCCACGAACAAAGTTTATTGGAACACAGTTTAAATAGAACATCAAATCCGTTGCTTAGACCGCTGGAAAGAATGGTGGGATCCTTTTACTGCTCCAGTAGATATCTCACTCCTGATGCAATTCTCAACCTATATAAAAGCCAGGTACGGCCAATGATGGAGTATTGTTGCCACATCTGGGCAGGAGCTACAAGAAACAGCTTATTCTGCCTTGACAAAGTTCAAAATAGACTTCATAGCTTAGTAGGGGATGCTCTTTTCTCTTCCCTGCAACCTCTTTTCCACAGAAGAGACGTTGCGAGCCTGCCTCTGCTTTATCGTTTTTTTTCATGCAAGTGCTGGCCAGAGCTCCAATCTTTGGTCTCCCCCTCTCCAAATTCTCATGAAAAACACTCGTCTAGCCAAAAACAATATCAATAATTTCTCACACTCTTTATCTGTGCCTAAACCTAAGCGTAGACTCCATGAACAAAGCTTCTTTCTTAGAACTGTACGCCTGTGAAGCACTCCACCGTTTGTCTGCTTTCCAGCTGACTACAATCTGATTGTCTTCAAGTCCAACGTAAACAAGTTCTTGATGAACCGTCCCCTAAGTAATCCAATTTACAAAATGTCCACTACTTATGATTAATACGCTATAATCCCATTGACTAATGTATACCCATTAACCCTTATACTCGAGTATCCTCCGGGCCTTAATAAGAGGTGACTTCTTTGAAAAGAAAAAAATCCATCTGTGGAACACTGTATTTCGGGCATGTTTTTGCTCAGCCGTCTCCTCATATAATCAAATTCTTCCCAGTTTCTAACACTACTGATAACTACGTTGCTCTCTTACTAACTTATACTCATTAACCTTTATTTCGAGTAATTTCCGAACCTTAAAGAATTCTAAGTCCCTTATGAACAAGTGTGACAGGCCCGGGAAAGTTTTATTTTAAACTTTAATGCCACATATCAAGGATCGCTAGACTAACAGACCAATAGTCTTTCAATATGCGTAAACATCAAAAATACCAAAAAGAAGGATATTTTAAAACTTTAGCGTGACAAATAACGTTTTAAGGTTATTTTAAACTTAAGGGTGACAGTCATATAGACCGATTAACAGATATTTCCTTTTGTGTAGATGCCTGGACATATAGTGATCCTATTTCAAACTTGAGATGCTAACCAAATTGTCATCTTTAAATTAAACATGACATACTTAAGGACAGATCAACAGTCAGACAGATCTCCTTGGAGTATGTGTATACATATCCACGGATGGTATGTCAAGCTTAAACGTGACAGAGTAACGGAAAATATATTTTTAATTTAAATGTGAAAGACATATATTCCGATCAACAGATGAGTACAAAAAATATAAACATACGTGAAATTTTCGAAGAAACTGGTATCTAAAGTATATTGAGTGAATAAGTAGTTACACGTATCTTTTTATGAAGATGTGTGGAACAACTAAAATTGTCATTTTAAATTTAACTTGACAATCCAGCCGACAGACAAAGCCTTTTATAGACATGTTTTGACGTTTTTAGCGTAATCCGTGTTCATTCATTCTATGCGCTTCGAAATGAAAATTCTATATAAATCTAGTAAATAAAAGAATGTCTGACAGACGTAGCTTATAATATAAATGCGAGATACATCATAAAATCGTAGTCTTACACTAACTCCTTTAAAAACATAATATTTGGACTACCATATATATCGGCGTAAAAGCGACTGTCAGATAAGACGCGGTGCAACATTGGAGGAAATTTTAATAAGATTATTATATATCGGTTGTATAAGACGGCTGCTAAATCATGGAACCATGTTTGTTTAGTATAGGTTAGATATTGTAACAACCGGTATCTTATGAAATTTTGGGTTTTAAAAATGATTTTTTAACGTTAAAGGTCGTCGTATACGCCGAAATATACGGTATTTGCCCGAATAAGGGTGCCTAACAAGGAAACAATCTTGGACTCATACATCAAGGTAACAGGTCAAATAATAAAAATGGTTTGCGCAACTTATGACTAGTAAGCCAAGTTCATGTGACTTCTGTCATTAATAACCTGAAGACTGTTACCACTGTCAACGAAGGCAATGATCTCTCAGACATATATACGCAGTGAGATAACATTTGGATGTGAAACTTGGCGAGCATGGTTTGGGAATATGCGTTGCATGGAAAATGATACGAAAATGATACAATGAGTGTGCAATGTGCGGATTAAATAAGAATTTTTATTATATGCATACATATATGTTTCGCCTTAATAAGATTCATCAATGTGGTAAGATAAAACTATACTATCGATTGCTTGGTAGGAATACCTTTAATTTTCATTCAACAAATATTGCCGCCTTTGTCACTGTCATAAGCTTAAGAAATAGACGGGAAAATATATCAATTTACAGATCTTTTAAGTGTTTGTCATACGTTGTAAAGGAGGTAAATTGTGCAATATTACGCCAATGGGAATCCATTAATATTTTCCTTTAATCTTAATAAGACTCGTCAGTATGAATAGATAAATCTAAAGATAAATCTATCCCACTCAGCGCTGTATCATTATATATATATATATATATATATATATATATATATATATATATATATATATATATATATATATATTTGTTAGTTCGAAGAATAATAAGTAGAAGAGATTAGAGTTTGCAAACGTATGTAATTTTGACATACAAATTGGGCAAAAGTGTTTTTCAATGATGAAAGCAAGTTTAATTCATTTGGAAAAAAAACAATTAACGAGACGTATTTGTGAAAGATTAAGTGCGAAGTGTACTAAGAAAACTATCAAGTTTGAGAGCGGATGCGATATGGTATTTGGAATGTTTTCTGGCCAAGGTACAACGCATCTTGTCCGGTTACAAACTCGTGTAAACGCGCAGATCTATAAAAACATTGTTAAATATCGTGTTGTGCTAATCATACAGAATTCAGGTTTCGATAGGGCTAGCTTTATGCAAGATAATGCCTCATTTCACAAGGCAAAGATGATAATGAGTTACTTTAGCGAACAAGATTTCGAAATCATGGACTGACCACCGCAAAGTCCTGACATAAATCCAATGGAAAATCTTTGGAAGACCTTAGGAGTGAAAGTTATGGAAAGAAATCCCACTAGCACGGAGGATTTGTGGGTGAAGCTTCAAGAAGAATGATCGAAAATTAGTATCTAGGATTGTCAAGAACTGATTCGGTCTTGTAGTCGAAGATGTGTAGCTGTCATTGAGAGCAAGGGCTCATTTACTAAATATTGATTGTACATGTATTTTTTTGATGTTTACATTGTTTTTCTCAATTTTGACCCTTACTTTTCGACGTTCCTATTTTGAAAATAAATAAATAATTCTTATAATTCTTTTTCTATCCTTTGTAAATGATTCGAATCTTAGTATATTTTTATGGATGATAACGACTACTAGTTGTCAAAATTTCAGCTTTTCAGTTGTTATTTCATACAAATATTAGGTTTTAAAATTTTGTCCCTTTGTTGTGGACGCTACAATAAATATATATATATATGTGTGTGTGTGTGTGTGTGTGTGTGTTTGCGTGTTTGTGTATGTGTATATATATGCGTATGTATATGCGTGTATATATATATATATATATATATATATATATATATATATATATATATATATATACACCATACACGGCATCCGTTTAGTCTCGAGATACAATGGATACCTTTGTAAGGATTACCGTGGGTGCAATTGTGAAGCAAGAGGTACGAAAACTGCAACAAATCTGCTTTAGTCAGCACTGTTTGATTCCCTTGCAAACACGTTCGAAATTTATTTAATTTACGGGGAGGGCGGGTTTAGATCTTGTTTTGACAGCCCTTACTATAGGATAGGAGTAATCTGTAAGTGTATGCTTAATATCGTCCGTACTGAGGTTTGAAGTTTAACCGCCACATAACTATTACTTTTGTTATTGATTAATGATTTTTTAAATTGTTTCTGGAAAATAACTAGATATACGAAAAAAACAAAAAAAAACTGGAAGACCTTCTGTTTTTTTGTCTATAGGTGTTCATATGTTACATCGTTTCAAAACCCGGTTTCATGCCTTACTATAGTGTTCTTGTACGCTTACATATTTATTTACTAGCAATGCTTCAAGCAAACTACTTTCCTTTTTATAAATGAATAAATAAACATTAGTACGAAACTAGCTAAACCCAAAGAGTAAGCGATCCAAAATCAGAGAGTCTTAAATTTCAAGAATGGGATCTGACATAATACCATTAACTGCTGACTTTGAATTAGTTTCCCTTCCGGTCGTACAACAATTTCACACATTCTTTTACGCTGTATTTTGCTTTTATTTTTAAAACAAAATTTTTTTATTACTTAGGAGTCACTATTATCAAAGTCCGAAGGCCACTCGAGGATAAGGGTTAATGAATGTAAGGTGGTAATGTCATAATCGGTAATTGGGTAAATTGGATAGCATTGATTATTTATATGGACTACTCAACAAAAACTTCTTTACATTGAATTTGAAGGGTACAATCTTGTATTCAACCGAGAAGCAGACTAGTAGAACATTATTCCACGTGCGGGCAGTTCTCGAAAAGAATCTTTGTTCACGGAATCGGCGTTTAGATTTCCCTCACTCAGAGATATTGAATAGGGAAAATCGTATATAGTGGTTCTAGATAGTTGAATGTATTTGAAAGTTTGACAGGGGGGGTCATAGTATTGCATCGCTTCGAATGTAATTCATCGTATTGGACTTTCGCAGATGGTTGGGTTGGGTTTTTAGCTTGATCTAGTAATAGGGATTCTATTTCCTTGATGGTTATTGGAATTCAACTGTTCGTGCTCATAGATAAGGATATTCATTAAATTAAATGACCGTTTTGTTAGTTGCAAATGACATACCTTTTTGATGTTGTTATCGTTGTATTTTTAAAACAGGCTACTTAGTTTGACTTAAAAAAAAACGTTCTCTTGTTTTTATACTTTGGAATATGCGATATCTAGCGTCCCTATCTCTATTACTGTGCAGGTTAGCAGAAGAGATGGGTTATTTTTAACCCAGTGATACTTAAATCCACTGCGAAATATTTTTTTTATTCCCGTAAAACTGGTTTAATATTACGTCTAAATAATGCACATTTTTTATGTGATTATAAATTCAGAAGAGGGCGTTTAATTAACTTTTTAACATTGTCTTCGTTTGTTTTATGTAATGATGATATTCAACATGCACTGATTCAGTACGTTTCGGTTATAATCTTTACGACCTTGTTTATGATTACGATGTGGACAAAGGTTATCCCAATTTATTGCATTCATTGTTTTAGAAGTCTGATTCTATAAACTGTGAAAACAACAACTACGCAATATTTTGTACACCGGTAAGCAACTTGTTATTACACGAACTATAGAGTGGTTGCTAGAAAAGCGAGGAATTTGAAGGTCAGCTTGGATCATGAATAAACTGCGTGATTGCCATTTTTTTATTTGTTATTTTGTTGTCGAATGGGTGTGAAATCTGCATATTGATTTCATTACATCTTGCTTATTTATTTATTCGATTTAGATTTTAATACCCACATCATAGACGGGAGCAGCAGAAAACGGCTTTCAGATTTTCGAAGGCAGGTGATAATTCTTTTCAGAAGTGAAAATCCGACTTGGGGACGGACAAAATGGCTGGCCGTGTTACCGAATGTTTTTTCAACGCTTACAAAGCATCAGTTTTATAATGTTGTTGCAACTTTGAAACGTACTTGGTAAGAGTTTGGAATGATATCCCATAAGTTACCCTTCAAAACGCTACACGAGCTAGGATTTCTATGTCAAGATGTTGCAGTGAAGTGCACAGACGACATTTTGAGTATATATGAGTATAATATAACTTTGTAAAGATTATTCTTTGTAAAAATAAATCGTTGTTTGACAAATTTCCCGCTTTTCTAGCGACCACCCTGTATATTGAAATTATCCGATTACACACGTGATATGTGTGATATTAATATATTCACAACTAAGATGAGGATTTAGTTACTTGTGTTGATCCAACTATTGTTCTTATCTTGCGTGTTGTGTTGATTGTCATTCGACCGTCCTCAAGTCTGTTGGTGTTTGTTTGAAAAAGAAAAGAGAAAAATATCTGGATCCGTAGATATTTTCCTATTCTGTAAGTTTGTCTCTATTTTATGGCTATTGTTTCGAATTTAAAAAAAATAAATAAAGATGGCGTTCTCTGGTATTTTTTTTAAAAAAAGTAATATTTTTAATTGTCACCGTTACGGAATTCGCGTTGCTTTCGTCCGATTTTTTTTTTTTTTTTAGAAAAATAATTTAAGGATTTCGCTTTTATTTTGAAACTGCCATAAAAAACATAAGGATCTCGGCTGTTTTCGTCTAATTGGAAATATTTAAAAATTTTCATCAGCTATAAATGCTTGTAAAAGGCAAAGGCTAATGGAATAAACCTTGACAAAAATTTGGTTTGAAGTCCCGATAGGCGGATGCACTGCAACATCTGCGCTGGCTCTGGCAATAATGACTCGGCTTTCCTTGAACTTTGTCTGCAACGCAGAGAAGGCGAATCCTTGAAACTGGACAACCCGTAGGTTTCCTTATTACTCGCCCAGGTATACATCTGGGGAGGTAATTCCAGCTTTAACAATAGACGTTGCAAGGCATTAAATGAGATGCAGAACGCCATTGTCTCACGTGACAGCAGGTTGGCGTCATCATCATCATCATCATCATCATCATCATCATCATCATCATCAGCAGCAGCAGCAGCAGCAGCAATATTCTTGCGAACGAAAATTTGCCAGGTTGCCGAATTAACCAAATGTATGTATTAAATAATAGTACTACTGTCAAATATATACGCGTCCATATTCAAGCATGACATCGACGAAAAGGAACAATTTTTCTCCCATAGCATTTAGCTAAATGGTTATTTCAATGTATCGAATTATCCATATCGCAAACATAAAAAAGTGTTAATACAGGACAACATTAATATGCTAAATATCTCAACCGCTATTAGCCTGTTTTCGTGGCAAAGTTGTATATATATATATATATATATATATATATATATATATATATATATATATATGTATATGAGGGGTGTTGCAAAACTAATACATAATATTTTTATTTCGCCCGAATGGATAAGACGAGATAGTAAATTACCTTGTTATGATGACTAAACGTATGTATTCATGACCTGAAAGCTTCATATTTTCCTTGTGGATATTTATGGTGTGGGTATTTAAGAAAACAACATCTGTCACGGATATGCATCAGAAGCTTAGAGGCATCATTGAATTTCTCCACACAGAAAAAAAATTGAACCGATCAACACTTATAGGCGCCTGGTTAACGTTTACGAAGCCAATGAAGTTGATGGTAACACAGGAGATGGGTTTGTCTATTCTAGAGTGGCGACAAAACCGTGAGTAACAGAGCGCATTCCAGAGACCAACCACCCCATCGTAAGGCAAAAGAGCTTTGTTAATTGTGCTGACTATATAGAAAAATAAATTTAAGAGCACAAAATGTCGCTCGTTTTCATGGTGCTACGCACGACTTCGTAGCTTTTCAACCTTTTCTCATCAAAAATAGAAAGTACTATTATGGGAAAAGTTCGCGTATATATATATAGGGCTGTTCCGTTGTATCACCACTCATCGGTGAGGTTAAACTAGCAACTTTCCCTAGCCGTGGATTGAACCTAGAACCATCGCGTTGGTAGTCGACAGTTCTACCCACTTACCCACAGTAGCTGCTCCCGCAAATGGCCTCAACAAATGTCCATTTTAAACAAACATTCGTTCACCACTTTTATAGTGCTTAAACCGCTTGTTTACGGTTAAGATCATTTACGACAGTGCTCTACTCAAAACGGGGGCTTAATATATATATATATATATATATATATATATAAATGGGTGTGTACATGTGTGTATGTGCGTGCGCGCGTGTGTATATATATATACGTATATACATGTATATATATATAATACTTGGTTATGTTTGATAGAAAAAGTTCAGTAGAGTGATTCATTATTTAGTAATAAATTCATACTATTTATTAATATTCATTAATAATGTAAGCGAAGATCAGATAACATCAACATGATACCCTTGTTTTAATGCTTGAGCGAAGTCAGATAAAAAAAATAATGCGGTAGATCAGCTGGACGGAGTTTGCTAATATTTTTGTGAATATTTCCTTTTGATAGTTAATAAGTGGTGAGGTCTTCGTAGAAAAAAAATTCAAAAGGGTTTGGAAAATTTATTAATAGGAAAACAAAAGCAACAAGTTTATGGTGTGGAATCTACCAGAAATACAAGAGAAAACTAAAGAGAAAAATATTAATCGCCCTGGACTTTATATACCCTTATAATGCATTGTTAGTGTAAATTATAAAACCATATATTTTCTCATGCGAATTTTCTATCATCGCTAATGAAAATATTTCATATTATTCTCCATTAAAGGAACTTATCGGCGCGGTATTACCTTATATAATCGCAGATATTAGAATAAAATGTTCGCGTCTGTCTTATGTGGCGATTGTCATACATAAAGTAATTGTTTATAAGGGATTAATTATTTAACAGCTTACTATTTTCTTGTCTTACTTGTACATCGGACATATTTCATTTAAAAAAAAAGTAGGACTGTGTTTTTAATAAGCAGTTGGTCATGTTTTCTATCGATATATAGGTGTTTCTATCTATAAGAATCCTAGAATCTTTAAAATTCTAAAGATATATAAAAGTTGATTTCACTTTTGTTTAATATGGTTTTTCAGAACACCATTTTTCTCTGCTGGTCTCTCAAGAACCAGAGAATACCTTTGTTGGATACACTGTAAGTATACAATGTTTCCCAATTGCTAAGGCTTTAGAGGTGTGGTAAGGGAGAACAATTAAAATCTCTCAAACCTATAAACACTGTAAATTAAACAAATATTATTCGAATAACTTCTATCCGTAACGTTTCCACAAAAGGCCTAAACAATCTTTCAAAATTTGTACATTATAAAGAAAAAAAAAAACGGAAAAATTTCTTTTCACGAAATTACTTTCCTATTATAAATGCACGTTAAAAAGAAGTCGATACTTTACTGTACACATCTTTTTAAGGTATTCTAAAAAATACCTAACTAGGCAGACGGTCTTCATGATTGGTACTATAAAACATCATGTTATCATATGCTACAAATTTCACGTTATGAAATGTTTACAAACAAATCTAAAATAATTTACTTAAAAATTTGTGAAAGATATTAAATTCTAAAATTTATTTATAAAAACATCTATATATATATATATATAAAGGGCAAAATGGGGGTGCGCATTTGTATATGTCTACGAAAGGCTTTTGCGGTGGGAGTTCTCGCATCGAGAAGTTTTCTTATACCTCCTAGATTATGATATTTTACATTCGCAAACGAACATCGTTTCTATCTTTTCTTTTTTTGATCCAGTTTTAAAATATTTCGTCTGTGCGGTCTTTTCGAGTGTTTGCTTTTTTTCTCTATTTTTTTTTTTTGGGGGGGTGCTTTTTTTTCTATTTTTTTTTTTTTGGAGTGTTCTGTATAAATAAAGCGAAACTAATCGAACGAAAATTGCGGCCGGCCTCCCATCCGGGTAGTATCTGTTCAATAATTAGGACTTGGTTTAGGTAGAGGAAAAACCTCATACTGACACAATTACTATTTATTTGGATACTGATAGAGTGCTCCCTTTTTGGGGGAAGAGCTCTTTTTACCCTACAGTAATAACGATAAAAACGACCTTCGTAGAAGGTTTAAATGCAACGCCATTTCTCCAAGCCATCTTTTTGATTGAAATCTCAAAATTTGAACGCATTACATTTCTAGTTGCGTCATGGCGGAGCGGTAAGCTGCCAGCTGTTCTTTTACTTAATTTTTCGCCTTCGTGTTACGGGTTCAAGCATGCCTGCCTACTACCACTTTTTTTTTTTACACCTTCAAACACCCGAGCAACGGCGGGCACCCCAAGAAGTAACAAATAAAAACATCGAATATTTAATCATGAGAAAGCAATTAAACATCTCCCAAAAGAATTTCACAAATACCAACATGCCTTAAAATATATAAAAAAATTCAGCAAATTATTTTCATTAATAGTTAACCTTACCCCTAAAATATAAAACGTTATAAAAAGTATTATAACGCACTAGAATATTTCAAATCTCCCAGGCAATCTTTTAAAATATATATTTCTTCAATTTGATATAATAAACCAAAATTAATAATATAAATCCTATTATTTTTCTGATATAGAAAAGCAAAATAAATAATATAAAATCTATTATTTTTTCCCCGAATCTATTATCCGTCTCCAAGAATTTTTTCTTTGTTCCATAATAAAAATTATTACAAACACTGTTTGCAATCTTCTGTTAAAGGTTCTAACTACTTACTGACGAACAGAAAAATAAATATTAAAAAAGAGAGAAATTCTCCGAGAATGACCTATCGTTTTCTATATAATGAAATATGGCGAAATCTACTCGATCGTAACTTGTCTATAAAAATATAAAGTAAATAATGAAGCTAAACTAAAACAAGCACTGCTTTTAAGTCTGAATCTTCTCCAGCTAGTGTTCATTTGACCTGGTCTACAGCAATTATATATATATATATATATATATATATATATATATATATATATATATATTATATGGAAAAATGCGCGCATGAAAAGTAATATTCTTAAGATTTTATCAAACCTGGAAAAGTAAAGGACAAGAAATTCAACCTGGAAAAGTAAAGAACAAGATATTCTAGTAAAGTAAAAATTAAGAATTTTTTAGACTTAAAATATTGCAGCTAAAAATAAAATTTGAATATTGATAAATATTTTATTTATTATTTGCATATGTTGTTGTTTATTGTTGAGTTAGAAAGGGTGTCAGTCGCTGGATTGAACTTATTTACCCCCTATTATTTGCATATATTTATGTAGTGAAAATTCTTTGAATAAAATTAATTCATTAGTTAGTTAGTTAGTAGATGTAATTAATAATTTTATAATTTACATAAAAAGTAATAATTTTATTATATCATTATTAGGATCATTTAATTCTTTCTAACTCAACAATAAACAACAACATATGCAAATAATAAATAAAAGGTTGAATTTCTTGTCCTTTACTTTTCCAGGTGTAATAAAATCTTAAGAATATTACTTTTCATGCGCGCATTTTTCCATATAATCCATGATTTTTCCAGGCATTGCTATTGTATTAATTTATAATATTTATTAATGATTGTCAAAAAAAATTAGCTCTCAAACACACATTTATTCAATATTTATCATTCAATCACAGTAGTTCCGAGCCAGGGTCTCTACCGAGACTGCGGTTCATGAATTCGTGATCTGTATAGAGCGTAAACTAACAAAAAAGAAGATGGCACTCGGTGTCTTTTTAGATATCGTTGGAGCTTTTGACAACATACCCTTCAGTAGTATGTTCAAGTCGCTACGAGAACTCAATGTGCCACCAGTACTCATCCGATGGATTGAGTATATGGTGAGGCAGTAGGCACAGAACAGTTCAAGTAGAACTACTGAGGGCAACTGTTAAAAGGGAAGTAGTTAAATGAAACCCGCAAAGTGGGATTTTATCACCTTTACTATAGAACTGTTTAAAAATAGGAATATTTATGCCCAGGCTGATGCTGATGACATCGCAGTGCTAGTTGCGGTTTCAAAAGCATCATTGGTCAGACGCATTGCTAAAATGGGACTACATTTTTCATCAAATGTGATAACGAAAAATTTGAGTTCATTCAAAGAATATGTATATCATAGAATTCACTAATATTTTTAATCGATAAATTCACCATTTTTTGCTATAAAATCATAAGGAGAGTTAACAAAAATTAGTTATTAAAAAAAAAGTTCGGTTTTTTAATTATAATAAAAAACGATACACGGAATTGAACCTAAAGTCTTTCCGCCAACCTCCGGTACTCTAACCGTTATGCTAACATGTCATATTGGCAAAATCGCAGTAAAAAATATTTATATACAAAAAAAGTTATGCAAAATAAAAAAAGCGTTAGTCACTTATGTATGTACTTACTCTCCTGTTTGTGAACCCACATATTTTGTTGTAACTTTTTTTTCTACTGAACCAATTTTCGAGATTTTTTTTCAAAATGTAGTAATGAGATGTTCTATCCAACTATATAACCTGTTTGAAATTTGGTTGCGAACGGAATTAGTGGTGGGGGTTTGAATGTGTCTCGATTCATTCAATTTCGGACTTAAGCATATATTCAACCACTACCGTGGTTGAATGATATATATATATATATATATATATATATATATATATATATATATATATATATATATCGTACATAAAATGGACTGTGATTGATGAAAGTATGATAGGTTATGAAAAGGAGGGGGGTTGTAAAGAGATAGGTTTTGATACTCAAAAATTTTAACCTAAGCAAAATGTGATTAAAGTAAAGCTACTTTTCGCGAAAATATATTTTTTATATCAACTTTTTTTCCATTCGTAGCCAAGAGTGGCCAACAAAATGATGTTTCCTTACAAAGAGAAAATGTTATATATATAATAATAATATAAACATACAAGAAATAAATGTAACCATAGTCTATAAAAGTTACTTTTATGGTAGAAAAGTTCATTGGTTTGTATTTTTAAGTAGTTTGTAAAAAAATCTTTTTTTTAATTAACGAACCGGTTTAAAAACATTAAAATGGCAGCGACTTTGAAATGGAGAGCCCCGTTTTTAATTTGAACGAGGGGCACCTGAGCATTCTGTGTTAACAATTTACGAGAGTTCCGTCAATGTAAGGAATATTTATAAACACATTTTAATATTTTCCCTTATTTTGTGCTTGAGGAATATTCGATTATGGCATGTGTAGTTTATATAAAAATTTATTAAGTAGTTATCGCCTCAAATTTCGTTTTAATTTCGGTTCGCTGAAATTATTTAAAGTAAAGAGCATTAAAAACTATTTCAAAACAAAAAAAGATGAACTGAACTTTTATTGACTATGGTAACATTTATTTCTTGTATATTTATTTTTCAGGTAGTCGTTTGTTGGCTTTTCTGCTAAACACTCTTACTAAATATTACTGACTTTTGTTTATATTTGAATGATTGCTTTCGTGTTAACTTTTCATTGGTTGAGTCCAGTCTTGTGTCGGATTTAGGATTGTAAATATTGGCGGACGACAGTTTGAATATTATAACAGATTTTCGTCAGATTAGGTTTCGATAGATCATACAGTTTTTTTTTGTTTTTACTTTGTATGATATTGTTATGAAAGTCGTATTCACGGAAATTAAATATTTATCTTGTATGATATTTTGATATGAAGTGTCGAAGATAACTAACTGAAGTTATTTTATCATATCTTTCAAATATAAAGCAAATGAACCAATTGATTTGTTTGTGTATGGACTTTTAACTTTACAGTTATATAAGAAAAAACGGAATTAAAATATATCATGTTGAAATATCAGATGATTTTCCGAAAAAAATGTATTTAAGCGGAGTAATTTTTAAAAATATGTCACTGAAATTAATATTTGTTTGCCTACTGGATAAATTAATTAAAAAATGACAATAGGTATGTCTTTGTATATTTAATTAAACGTCTGCAGCCCACGGCTTCTTATTTCTTTACAAATATATTTAAAGAAAAATAAGAGAATTTCTTTAAAATAAAAAGAAGTGAAGTTATTCAGAGTAAAGGAACATTTATTTAGAGAAAAATTATTTAAAGGTAAAAAGGGGTCATTTAATAAAAAGAATAACAGATTAATAAAGTTAGGATAGTCAATGTTTTACTTTTCAAAGTCTCGATAATTATTTCATTATTACTTGAAAAAAACGAAAAAATAAAAGAAACGCAGAAATCTGACATACGCCTAAGTAAATTTTTTTTTATCAATACTTGTACTTAGAATTTTTCACCTGTCGTGCAAGATTTCTTTACGAAAAGTATGAACTTCATACAATGAATTTTATTTTTGGTTGTGATGGATTTCATTCATCTATTACGAACAATGAAGTTTGAAAATTATTACGAAAATTGTAAAATTTGAGAAAAAAAGATTTCTAAAAATTTAATGATTAATTAAGATAATTTATATTTTGCAATAAAATAAACCTCTATGTATGTTGACATATTTTTCTTAAATTATTAGAATTCAGTTAATGTGTAACAAACATTTTCTAAGAAAAGATAACTAACGCATTCAAAAAATTAGATATTTGGTTTTAAATTAATATTTGTTTTTGTCTAATTGACCTATGAATTAAAAAATACGAAACGTAATGTAGATATGTCCTCGTATATTTAATTTAACGTATCTAGCTCATAAATTCTGATTCTTTGCAACAAAAGAAAAAAGAATTTATTTAAAGAATAAGAAAGAGACGAACATCCTAATAATAAACAGCTTGAAGTAATGAATTCGATTTGAGCATGCACAAAAAGAAATAAAAACATGACGGCCAGTTGAAATGAACATTTTGTATTTTAATTTGCTGATATATGCCTGGACGCGTTATTCATACAGACGAACAAAGATTTTACTCATTATAATCTTTTCTTTAGTGTATAGTTACTATTTTCTTATATTCAAGTTCAATGTGATCAGTAGTTTAAAAGTTTATCTCTTAAATATTTACACGCATACATACTGTTTTATTTATGTAGATTGTGTGTTAGGGATGTCCAAAGAATTGAAGAAGACTGCAGTATGTGTGGACAAGACGTTTATTATAATGACTCAATCAAGAAGTGTGACGCCCGTACTAGATTTTGCTATGCCAGCCTGTTAAGCAAAAGCTAAAGTAGCGATTCGACATGTGTTATGTAAGTAACAGCGCACACGTTAGAACGCTTTAGAAAACATTAGAAAGGCAACGCAGATTAAAACTTAGGATAATTTCAAATTTCACTTATCGTGATCAAAACCAGAGGTTTTCAATTTTATTTCGTTAAACATGGAAGTTTTTGCTTTTATAATTATCCTAATTTTTAGTAACATTCCATATATATTAGGTAAGTCGTAACAATGCAGAGGAGAAGAGGTTAGATGAGAAGATAAGGTAAGAATTTGACATTGAAACGAATTGGTTGTTGAGAATATTCTGTGTGTCAGACGCAAATAACCCATAGTAGAATTAATGAAGTGAGAGTTCGTATAGGAATAAACTTGTTGTTTGTCGTGCGTGTCTTTCTGTCAAAAATAGGGTCGTGATTAAAAATTAATGCTTGGGTACACTTTAAAAGTGTATACATAACCTTATAGTTAATTTTGAAATATCTTAAAAATAAATTCAAGTCTAAAAGGAAAAAAAAAAACTCATGGTATTTTTATTTTTATTTTTATTTTTACCTAATCTTATGTGACTTCCTTGCATTATGATTTTAGTTAAATAACGTGTCTGATGATAGAAGATAATGCGTTACATGATATGATTGCTGGACTTATATATAATAATAGATCTTTTGAGTTTGGATTATTATTATTGTAGTGTCATTTATAATCTTAACTAAAATCAAGGCTAAACTCTGGTTTAAGACTGTAATATGTGCGAAAAGTGCGTTATATTTTGAGACTTTTTACTAGGGCTACAACAACACCATATTCTTTTCTTTTACGGTCTAGTATATATCTAACACAGCTAGACACAGTTAATCAACCGAGAACCATATCACTCTATATAAAAGCATATAAGATATCAAGAGTTAAAGAAAGAACAAGAATATGCTGTTGCCATAGCCCTACTTTTTACAAGATATAAAGATGCATATTCGTGCTATTCCAGCTTAAAAACTTTTGGTGTCATATGTTGCGAATATATAATTCTATTATCTCAGGTAAACTAAAGGAGACATGAGGGGATGTTGTTCTTTTTAAATGAGTCCTTAGTAATTTCAGATATTTTTCTTGTGGATATATATATATATATATATATATAAAAATATATATATATATATAAGAGGTGGGTGTAGTTTGCTAGAAGCATTGTATAGTATGTAGTTAAATGGAATTGTAGAAGGCGGTACAATGCAGAAGTAACGGAAAGACACAGGCTGAAGCAGGTGAGAAATTTATTTATGTATGTATTTATAAGTTGTATTAATAAATTTCTCACCTGCTTCAGCCTGTGTCTTTCCGTTACTTCTGCATTGTACCGCCTTCTACAATTCAATATATATATATATATATATATATATATATATATATATATATATATATATAATTTTAGTCATTCAGTGAATTAAAAAAAATTATGAGGTGAAATATTTAAATTTCATATCAAAAATTTTGATTATTCTATGTAAGACAAAGAATACATATGAACTATTATAACTCCTTATCATATAGGATATCGATGTCTACCATCTCTTCGGAGAAGAAAATATTAGCAAATGTTTGTAATGGTTTACACCTTATTTGCTAAAGTCAGTGAGACATGGAAAATCACAATTAAAAGTTGTTTAAGTATTTAAATGTCATAGAGTAAGGGAAGTTAATGAAAATAATATAAAAATTCACATCCAAATTGCATGGTAAAATCCGAAGTGAATGTCTTTGATAGCAGCGTGGAATATTAATGCCAATAATATTTTGTAAAACTTATAATCACAAGTTTCCATACCAGCTGATTGTTAGATAATTTTATTCTGAAGTATATATATATATATATATATATATATGTGTGTGTGTGTGTGTGTGTGTGTGTGTGTGTGTGTGAGAGAGAGAGAGTGTGTACATTTCTACTTTTATGCAAAAGTATAATCACTACTTTATATAAAAGTCACTTTCTGTGTGTGTGTGTGCGTATGTGTGTGAGAATTCGTTTACTATAGAGTCTGAAACAAGTTGTTTTTAATGGCATACAAATGTACTTTATATATTTATGAGTGTTTTTGATATGTTTTTTATGGGAATGCTTCTGATAAACATCAAAAATGGAAAAAATCCGATTCAAGAAAGATCATTTCGATTGAAACACTCATACAGCCTAAAATGACAAATAATAAATTTGTGATTTTAGGCTGTATAAAAATGTTAGCAATTTTTTTTAGAGTTTTATTCACCGCACAAACAGAAGAACCCGACGTATAAAATAAACTATAGGTTCTTTATACGACAGGAGCGCTTTCGAAATGAATGTTTCTGTTTAGAGCACAATTGAATCATGATAATTGAGTTTTGCATATTAAACTTTTATTCAAGCAATAATATCCCTGTTGTATGGTGTGTGAAACATCCTCTCGGTGTATTATGGTTGGTCTCAGACTAAAATAGGTAATGAATCGATCTGATTTTAAAATAATGGGAGATTCCGATGACAATAAAATTATTGAACTTGTATCCCATTCGTCAATCCTCATTCAATCCAAGACAATGTCACATCGCCATGCTTATGTGTATACAAGAACCTTATATCCAAGGTATTCATGATTTTAATTATATTCATAATTTTATTATGCATGCATATTTTAATGTTATGGTAAAGATCGCCTGGCATCTGATTATTCTATGCGGGAGGTCATATTTTCAGGCAACTGTGAGCTATAAAGTGGCACTTTTAACAGACGATTACTTGTAACAAGTTGTTTGGGTTGTGGGTTTTTGGCAAGTTTTTTAAGATGAGGATGGTAAGATGTTGTTCAATGTGAAACGTCGATATTTTGTAGTTAATTATTATTTTTTTAATGTTTCTTGAAGGCTTAATGTCTTTTTCTACAGTGTTCGTGTCAGTTATTGAATGAGTATTTTTATCAGTGAGAATTATGCTTATCTTAGTAACATGTTATATGCAGCCGTTCTTGACAGCGGATCATGCAGTAGTGTGGAAACATTTGTTTTTAATATTTATGTTACGTTTAGATAAAACAATGATCTGAAATTATTACTAGTTTAAATCTGCGTCACTTTTCTATCACTTCAGAGGCGTTGTTTCGATGGATATCGATCGATGCCTTCATTCAGTCTCAGGAGACAATGGACACTCCTGTAAGAATGTCTGTTCATGTAAGTGTGAGGCAAGCTTGCTCAATCACAACCATACCTCTCCTGAAACAGCATTGCTTGGACCCAGTGACAAAGAGGGGCTAAAAACTGACTGGAACGATGTCGAGCTTGGTTAGGCGATGGATAAAAAGATAAACATTTAGTCTGAAAAATTAAAGCCTTCTTTTTTATGAGAAAATAATCTATTTTATTGTTATTTATCGTCAGTCCTGACGGGTTGAATTTTTTATTTAATTCAACTTAGAATTGTTTTCATTGGAATATTATATACGTTGTACGATAAACCTATTCATTGTATTACAAACAAAAAAGTAATTATTTCTTTTTTCGGGCTACTGTTTTTACTTTGAGTGTAATCCTCAAAACGTTTCGGACGATGTAACTTCCGAAGATCTTGAAGTTCTTCTTTTCTAATTATGTAATGTTTAATTCAAAAGACAAAATAAATAAAAATGAAACTAATTGTTTTAAATAAATAAAATTAATGAATTCATTAATCACCTCCTTTTATATTTCATCTATTAAAACTAGACATTCAAACAGTAGTAATTCTGGTGTTGCCCAATCCCTTTACGAAAACATGACTTTACGGTGTTTTATTTTCAAATTTCCAGATCCCAAATTTTTTCTAGTTTTTTCATGGCTAAATTTCTAAAGACGCGACCGTCATCAATAAACCTATCTTAAACCAAAAGCAACACTACCAATTGACTATATCGTCGTGATCCAATTTTTAGTGTTATTTAATGTTTCAGATAAGGTTATTTGCGACATTCTTAACTTTGTGTCAAGAACCACGTTAATAATTAATATATTTTCCACCTCGTTTGAAACGATGGAGTTAACAAGCCTATGAAAAAGTGAAAATCCCCCCAAAAAACCAGCAAACTTCATAAGTTCTTCCTGACGAGTGGAACAGCGTAGCTAGTTTCTCTATGGACATGATAACAAAAAACTAGCACTTAACCAATAAGCATGACGTACCAAAATCGCTCAAGCACAACTGCTCTCTCACCTGGTAGGAACCAAGCCGCTGTTCAGCTACTTTCGAACTCAGCAACTACTCTCCCGCGTTCTTTATTACTCTTTGACAGTAGTTGCTGACAGTCCTGGAAGCAGTTTTTGTCTCAGTACATCTATTACGTTGGAAGCAATGTAAAAAATGATTACTGTGCGCAATGGCAGCAGCACATTCCGGGGAGATCCACTGCAGGCTGTTAGGTTTTTGCTGGAAATTTTTGAAGGGTATGAAGCGATCTATACATACAATTAACTATTCCGTTCCGTCTGTTACTATAGAAGACACATTCTTTTTAAACATGGAATGCAGAGGTAGATCTCATAAAAATGTGAGGAATCTATCCCAGTCAGCCATAGAGTATTGATATACTGTAAGATGGAGAGGTACGTCTACGGACATATTACTTTTCGTTTTTATTTTAACTGAACCAACCAACTAGTCGGAAAATCCCAGTGGAGACAAAATGGAGGATGAACATAGTTCAGGGCAAGTTGTGAGATAAAGGTCTAGGAGACTTGCATACTGATCGTCAGTGTCGGGCACACGCGTGAGTCCGTGAACAATCTGAGTAAGATCATAAGCAATGAAGAAATCGTGACAGAACCTCTCTTCATCATCTATCTGGTTTGAGTGGGATAAACATTCCACATTGTGACCATTGAAGTCCCAACAGACGTGAACGTAAGCCGAAGGAGGACCAGAGATGATGTGATCAATTTTCTGAGATATGCCCTTAAAGATAATAACCCCACTATTGTGGGGGCGATAGAGGGAAAATATAAGCGCAGTAGAGTCAGTAAGTGCAACCAAGACACACATATAGGGCAACTTAGGGTCTTCCCCTGAGATGTCCCGACCATATGGAAAGTCATCTCTAATGTAAGGACATATTCCATGATCATGGCTAGCTTGGAGGTCAATTTTTGATGTTGTTTGAGTATTCTTTTAATTGAGAAATAACCCAGAGAAATAGTCGGTCAAATGCCAGTTTTGCTTGGGAATAATAGATCTGGTTTGGTCTCCTATGATTGGGTTTCAACCTTTGGAAGGTTGAAACGTAAACACCTGATGTTAGAGAAAGAGGCATGGTTGTAGGGGTCTACGTTGGAAGTTTAGGTTCCCGTAAATAAACAAATTATACCTAATTTCCACCACTAACGATCACTACGCTGTTGTCTCAGTTGCCACCGTATACTCATTAACCCTTATTCCTTTTAATCTTGCAACTAGGTAAATCTCTTGTAAAAACTTGGTATATGAGACGATAATGAATGCGTTGAATAATTGAAACAACTTGATTTGTTCCTTTGAATTTAAATGAGAATTCAAACTCGTTAGTTTGCAAGCACATTTTTACAGCAGTTCAAATGTCGAAAAAGGATGAAATGCTTGATCGTAGATCATAAAAATCCTAATATTTCCTATCTTATATAAATACTATGTATCACTATGTCAATGTGAATATCAACGTTTCGTCAATCTGGTCATTCCGCGATTCATGAAAAACTTTTGGCTTGTTCTTATTCACGATAGTGACAGACGTTCCGTTTAAAGTCAAATCTCTCAAATCATTAACGTATGGGATTAAAATAAAATTGTGCGTATATGTGTCTATATCAGGGCGAGTTAGGCATTAATTTGCGAATGACTCTTGGATGTTAAGAACTTTCAAAAAGAGATCGTCAATGTTTTGGTCTTTATCGCCAGGATCTTTTTTGACAGGTGGTCAGGAGAGTACTATATATATATATATACATATATATATATATACATATATATATATATATATATATATATATATATATATATATATATATATATTGTACATTTCTATACGCCAATCTATTCTACAAGTTTTATTTGCAATTATATATATGTATATATATATATATGTGTGTGTGTGTGTGTGCGTGCGTGTGTGTGTGTAAATATAAATGCATTTATATATGAGGTCTTTATTGGTTATACCTACTTTTGCAAGCCTCTGTTTATATATATATATATATATATATATATATATATATATATATATATATATATATCAGGTTAAAAGCTAGCGTTGATGGTAAACATAGGCTTTGTGATTTTATGAGAAAATTTACATTACCTATGCAAAAAAGACAATCAAGGTGAAAGTTCAAAACCTTTGCTTACAAACTGACAAAGTGACAATCAAATGTTTAAGAAAGTAAAAGATCAACATATATATGTGTACACACACACACACATATATATATATATATATGCATATATATATAGTGAGAGAGAAAGAAAGAGAGAGAGAGGGGGAACGAAGGACAGAGGGACAGATATGTGGTAGAAAGTGAGCAAGAAGCTCTATGATTTTAATCCACCAGTTAAGCAAGGCTTATGTGGGCTGATTAGAAATGTTTGGCTTTGGAAATGATTTACCTTAAATTTACATTAAGAAGAAAACAGAAAGTCTGTCGTTTCATTCCCAGACCAAATGGAGCACACTTAGGCCTTAAAAGGCTTCTGCTAATTAATATGGTGAATTTACTATGATACGCGTATTGGTGAGTTAAACATTTGTTAAAGTTTTTTTTTCTTTTATATAGATTGTTTGTTATTAGCTGAGTTATCGCTTCTTTATTAAATGCCTTCGCCAATTTGTCGTTCGGTCTGTCACACTTCAATAATAAAGTATGTTTATCGTAAAACAAACAGATTAAATGGGCGTATCTTCTTGTAGAAGTGTCCATTCATTTAAGTAAACGTCTCAGTCTGTCGCCTCTACTATCACGTTGCAGCTTTTTGATCGTTACACAATATTAAGAACTAGCAGTTCAGCCCGGCTTTTCTCGGGCTCTATGTATCGTTCATAACTTTATGTGTATATGTATATATATATATATATATATATATATATATATATATATATATATATATATATATATATTAAAAAGTTAGACACATCTCCAGGTAACTTGCACCTAAAATTTCAAGTGTTTAGACCCAAAATTAGCGAAAGAATTTGGTGGAGTTTTCTAAGGTAAAATCATTGAACTTTCACCCCTTGACAGCCAAATTTCTGATAGAAAACCGATTAAAAAGATTTTTCCAAATCTCAATACCCCTTCTGTAAAATCTCGAGTCTGTAGACTGAAAATTGACAGAATAGTTTGATAGAGAAATGTACACATACAGACACATACAGAGACAATTTCACTTTTATAGATATATAGATAGATTATCCCCCTCTATAATAAATTGCACTGTGTATAGATGTGTCTGGCTGTTTCTCTCTTTCCTCCTCTCCCTCTCTCCCTCTCTCCCCCCTCTCTCTCTCTCTCTTTCTATATATATATATATATATATATATATATATATATATATATATATATAAAATTTAAAGGAGATTAGAACAATAGTCTAAAGAGAAGAATGTATTTAATGTAATAATGAAATTACTAGTTTAATTAAAATACAGGAAAGAAAAAGTGCTCGTTGTAATTTAGATATATAATAAGCTCGATAGGTAAATATCCTAGAGCCAATTTAATATTTAGTAATGTGATTGATAATTTAAAAATCAAATTATAATTAAATTAAAAATCCGTTTCATAAGAAGGAACAACAACAAATCAATTATTTGTACGATCGTTTCGGAAAACAGTGTTTTTATAGTGGTAGACATCAAGTTACGGACAATAATTATTACATATAGTTTTTTTAATAAACTAGGTTTCCACGTCAGCAAATTTTGTGAAGGGTTTTTTTATTAAATGTAAAAGACACCATCAATAAACCTAGCATTAAAAGTAAGGCAGATGTATCTGGAAAAAATTAAAATAAAGGTATGGATTTGAACTTGATAAGAAAATTAATATGGGTTAGAGATAGAAATAAATAGAGTAAAATATAAATTTGGTTTAAGTACTATATTATACATACATACATACATACATACATACACAAATATATATATGCATATATATGAAAAATAGACACATATATACATATACATAGATATACAGATATATACATAAATCATAGGTACAAATATTTACCTTTTAATTATTGATTTGTTGTTGTTCCTTCTTATGAAACGGATTTTTAATTTAATTATAATTTGATTTTTAAATTATCAATCACATTACTAAATATATATATATATATATATATATATATATATATATATATATATATATTTACTTTATTCTGTACCACTGAAGTAAGCGAGTAAAACAAATAATTTCATATAGACTCCCAGAATAAACTAGTAGGGATAAGTAAATAGCAAGTAATACAACCAGCGAAGATTTACTTGCTACCTGACAAAAATTCGACAAAAAAGCATAAAAAAATTTATTCTATTGTATAATGTAAAAAAAGAACTTTATGCTATTGTATAATGTCAATTTTATTTTGTTTATCAGAAATACTAAATATATCAAAATCGAAATTACCAACGTGATTCCATGAATTTATATGAATACTTTGTTGTATATTTAGACAATATCGAATTCAAGAAAACGTGGAGCATATGTGTACGACCATTTATGACGGAAGTGTTACACTCGTTTTATATATATATATATATATATATTTCTCATTTTTATAGCCACCTTATTTCCTGTTTCTCACATAATACACACAGCGAGTCCGTCTCTCTAAATCGTTATTTTCATGGCTAGTGCACAATACAGTTTCTATTTATGCCCCCCCCTCTATAGAAGGTTTGCAGCAGACACTTATCTTGCTTAAACCTCTGATAACAATTTCCCTTAATATCAATCTCTGCCTTAAACTAAACGTAAATTCCACGAGCTAATTTTCTTTCCTAGAACAGTCCGCCCATGGAATACAAAAACCCGGGATTGCTTCCCCGCTCTCGATAACATGGCTATTTTCAATTCTAAATAGGGCAAGTATATTACCGATAATCACGGTGTTTTCTCGCCGGCCATCTAACACTCATTTATATTTATTCTCAAGTTGCATGCGGACCGTTATAAACGGTGACTTCCCCTAGTAAAAAATGTTCTGTTTATAATAGCCAACGAAATAATATTCTCTTTGTCTAAAGATCTTATTTCATGATATTTGAGAGATCAAATGATACCAATTGAATTTTTTTCTTCCCAGTCAGCCTTTTTATAATATCTCGTTGTTTTGAGCACTGGCTCTTCAGTTTTGGATCTAGAGTTTAGGGCGATTTCAACTATTATCACTGCATGATCAGCGTTCCCAAGTGGGCTGTCGGCTTTAAAAAATTTAACATCATCCACTGAATGTAAACTTTAAAATGTACAACACGTAATATTACATATAAGATTGGTAGAGAATGAGGTCTCTAATGAACAAATACCATTATATCCAAAATATATTTTATTGGATGAAAGTTTAGGCAATAGGCTTACCGATTCGTTTTAAATTAAATTCTAGCTTGTCAGTCCCAACAGAACCTATTTATCTATTGCGCTTCTCGTACCCTAACAGGTCGTTCTATCATGCTCTCTTGCATTTACGATTCTTACTACATTGGGGAGTGAGGTGGTGAAGTTGTTAACCACACGAACTGACGATCTGTGTATTTCAAATGTGTATCCAGTTCATTTCATAAATATAATTTTCACTTAGCATGTTGGTATTTTTCACGTGGCCCCTTTCCATAAGTACCTGTTGTCTATCTATAAAGAATTCTGACAAGAAAAATATCTGGAAATTCAATGCCAACAATAGAACCTTTGCGTTCATACGATATGATGATGATTGCAATAAATTAGTAATATGCCAATAAACATTGATTTTGTTAATTCATCAAGTGCCATCGATAAAGTTCCAGCATCGGGTGAATGAAAAATCCAATCATGACTTCGGATTGCTTTTCCTCCATATAGTATGTAGTAATGCTTAATGTTTATTTTCATGACAGAGATTAAAAAAAAAACAATAAACAAGACGATTGTGTCCAGTGGGGAGGGAAGAAGTGTCTAGTTTTTGAAAAGAGAGAAGGGTCAGAAAGGGAAAGATTTTTGGTAGACATGTTAAAATGCTTTGGTTGGATTGATAAGTAGCCATAATTAGGACATGGTTTCCGAGTTTTAATTTTTTTTAATACTCATCGTAATCCCTTCTCCTCTTTTACTCTGCCCTTTCCTCAAAACCAGACACTGCTTCTCTCCCCACTGGGCACAAACGGCTTCGGGCCCACAAACCGTTTTCGGACTACTGGCAGTAGTCACTACTGCTGCTAATACCATTCACCTTGTTAGCACAACCAAATTTTACACATTCCTGACGATATCTTAACGAAATACGAAAAGCAACAAAACCGGGACATGCTTCGAAGATACAAATCTAAATATGGAACATTTATTAATAGGCGTGTGTATGTGTGTGTATACGCATATGTGTGTATGTATGCATGCGTATATGTATGTGTATGCGTACATAGGTGTGTGTGCACACGCATATTTTAATTAATCATTTCGACAAAAGTTGTCTCCCTTTCGAATAGTAACTTAGCAAGAAGACAGAGAATAAAAAACAATATAACTTAAATGATAAAAATAATGTTATAGATGCAGAAAACATTAAATAAATAAAATATTTAAAATAATACAGAATATTAACAATAATAACACGAAATAAGTAGGATTAATAAAATTAATAGATTTTAAAACAAATTAAAAATTAATTCCAAGTCTGTTTTAGTTACTGCGAAATCACACTGAGCAGAAAAACAGTGAATTAACGTTTTTATTAAATTGAAATTGAGTACAAACAAAGTCAATTATACAATGAATAAAAAACCAGGAAATTTCAATTCAGCAAAACGACTAAGACTGTACTTGTTTTCTTTTTGTTATTTTTTATTTATTTATTTATTTTTTTATAGAGAATGCATTCGAGCACGATGATTGCATCAACTTATATATATATATATATATGTATATATATATATATATATATATATATATATATATATATATATATATATATATATATATATTTAGCCCCAAACTTAGTAACAATATTAATGCCAACGTATAACATTCACAGAAAGAACACAATATGTCTCCTCACCGAAAAACACTTTACTTGCTCTCTCCGTATTCTTGGGTCAAGGAGAGATTTCTTCCCAAGCGGTTTTTAATTGAAGAACATATTTTATTTCATGTGGACTACAACATAATCACATTCAAATCTAATAGGATTTTGTCTAGTACAGTCTCCATAATCAATAAAATTATTCTATTAATGATCATTCTCAATCCGTTCATGACATTCTTCATCTTTCAGCTTGAAACCATTCTAATAGCACACTGATACTACCCTTCATCATTGAAGTTTAAATACTTCTTGATGGAGGTCATTTTTATTTTGATCATAATCCAAAATGCCTCTGTCTAGGTACTGGATACTCCCCAGTAATTCTGTTTTCGTAAGTAGGCAAGTAAATTCAAAAGCATAATTAATCTCAACGCATGAAGCTGTAAAATAATGAAACTCTAAGTAAGCGGGTTGCCTGGTGAAAACAGTATGCTGTCATAAGCTGCAACGTTTAATGATGCTAGTAAAACATTAAGTTTATAACTAGCGGGAAAGAGGACTAAAAAACCCTGGACTATGATATTTTAATTCCTCTAGATTTTGTGTATAGAGTGGTCATTTCAAAAGTAAAAAAAAAAGTATTTAGATGTCATCAGCTAGAATCGAAAGCGTTCAAAGCTGGTGACGTTACCACTTTACCAAATAACATGCTTAGTAACCGATTATTAATTAAACATTAAAAATAAAATAAGATGGTTAAATTTTTTTTTTTAATTTTGACCCATTTTTGACCCCCTTTAAAACAATTTTAACCGACTAAAGATCCATAAAAGAACGGTCGGTAAGAAATCCCATCATTTGAGGTCGTAGCGTCACTCTGCGACTTTTGGTTTCGGAAGAGGTAGAGTTTGAAAATATGGAGACAGACCGACAGACAGGATATAGCGGTTTATATATTAGATTACAGGACGGACGTATTTTCGTTTAGTCCAAAGATGTTACCGAAAACAGTTAAACAAATACTAAAATTATAAGACAAACAATAGCAATATATATGCAATTATTGTGCAGTTTCCATTTAGAATTTCTACAGATTTTTAAATTATCATATTATATCTTATATAATACTGTCGCATATTAACCTATGCCAGGTTAATATGAGGCAGTATTAAGCGTATGTTTTAAGAGAGATTAGATGCTTATAGGCCCATAACAATCCTCATGCGCTATCTTATTCAGCGCACGATGCAATTAAATATCGGCAATTACCGCGTATCTTTGCAACATTTTGAAACTACTGCGATCGTTATGTTGCGGACGGAGACAATAAAATCGATTGGCTGGCCATTATTCTTCCGTTAACAAATCAAGTGTGAATTTCATGAGATAATGGCCGAAGCATAAAAACGGAAGTGTCTACTATTGATGTGACCCGCCGTTACTTATGGTGGATTTAACTATCTTTTTCCACACCAGTTAAAATCGACTCAGAATTCAGAGCATATTCCGCATTCTAGAATACATACGCCATTTTTTTTAGATCACAAATACTTATAGTAAGAGTGGCCGAGCAGAATTTTTAGTGAATATTCGCTTCCAGGCAACTGGCATCAACGTCGTTATTAACAGAGAAAAACTCGTTTTATTTTGAAATTTAATTATTAGACTAGTTGCATAACCAAGATTGAGAGCTTAGTCTATACTACTATTGAATTCATGATTGAAGATGTACGAGGGGCGTGCAATAAGTAATGCCTCTGACCCATTTCCAGTTGTCATATCTAGCTGAAATTTGGCATATACAATGATTTATATCTCTACGAGTTATGAGGCAAATTACAGCTGTTAACTAACTGTGGTTTCTGTTTTACAGGTGTTTGAACTGAGTCAGGTGTGAAATGGAGCCTGTTGAATGTCGAGCAGTGATCCGATTTTTGTATCAGAAAGGTCGCACACCACAGGAGACATTGATGAAATGAAAGAAACTTATGGTGATAATGCCCCATCATATGGTCTTGTAAAACGCTGGCATCGTGAATTTGTGACAACAGCTCCCAGACCTAGTCCCCCCTTCTGCCATTGATGAGGCGTCTGTCCGGCTAGTTTAGGCTGCCATTTTGGAAGATCGGCGCATTACTATTCGCCAAATAGCCCAAAATGTCAAGATTAGTACAGGGTCTGTGGAAACTATCATTCATGACCATTTGCATATGCATAAGGTGTCTGCCAGATAGATTCCCAGGTTGCTCACACCATTCCAGAAGCAAGAACGCGTCGAGTGCTCGAGGATGAATTTGGAGATGTGCCAAGAAGATGAGTCCAAGTTTTTCAAAAGACTGATTACACAGGATGAAACCTGGGTTCATCACTATGATCCAGAGACCAAAGCCCAGTCAAGGCAGTGGAAGCACTTGGACTTACTACCTCCAAACAAAGTAAGGGTGCAGGCCTCCGCTGGCAAGGTCATGCTCACAGTCTTCTGGGACTAGGACGGAGTAGTGATGGCAGATTTCCTGGCAAAGGGCACCACAATTACAGGAGCCTATTATGATTCACTTTTGAGGAAATAAAGTGAAGCTATCAAAATCAAGAGGCGGGCAAGATCAACCAAAGTACCCTCCTCCTTCAGGACAACGCTCCGTTCCACAACTCGCATGTCGCCAGATCAGAAGCATGGGCGTGTGGTTATGAAATCATTCCACATCCACCATTCTCTCCTGACCTTGTACCCTCTGACTTTCATCTCTTCCCAGCCATGAAGTTGTTTTTGAAAGGAAAGCGTTTCCCAGATGATGCAGCCTTAATTTCTGAAGTCACGCAGTGGCTGGTGGACCAACCGTGGGTGTTTTACAAAAACGGTCTCCATAGCTGCATCAAACGATGGGAGAAATGCATAATTCTGGTTGGTTCCTATGTAGAGAAAGACTAATAACTGTGCCAAGTTTCGTTACTTAACTCCTATGGGAAGTTGGCTAGAGGCATTAATTATTGCACTCCCCTCGTAATATACAAATTCATGACCTTTCCAAGTAATGAAAATCGGTGTAGTAACATAGAAGAACAGCAGCAGCCAAACATTTACTCATGTGATAATGTAACTGTATAAATAGGAATACTATATATATATAATGGTAAGTAATAAAAACCTGAAGAAAATGCTCAATACTATTGCAGAGCAAATGTACATTTTTCATTACCGTTTTATCTGCTTACTTACACATGTTTCGATTACCGAATCGTATCAACGCCCCAGTAACTTCATCAGACTTCATAGAAAACCCCGTCAAGTCTGATGAAGTTACTGGTCGTTGACGAGATTCGGTAACCGAACCATTTGTAAGTAAGCAGATAAAATGTAATATATATATATATATATATATATATATATATATATATATATATATATATATATATATATATTCATACAGAGACACGTATTTCCACGATTCGCCGGCTCAAGACGTGATTGACAATATATATATATATATATATATATATATATATATATATATATATATATATATATATATATCGACTAATAACTGACAGCTAAGAAAGAAAAATATAACTGAGACTCAACAAACAAAATATAAAATAACATATACATATTGAAAAGTAATGCATAAAATACATTTCCTAAAAATATTTTTGTGTACACCTGCAATAATTATATATATATATATATATATATATATATATATATATATATATATATATATATATATGAAGAAGGTATTTTGAAAAGTATTGAAGGGTTTTTTCAATATGGATCTATCAATATCTGTGGAGCCCTGCAGGTTCGGTATAGTTTAAATATAACAATAGCATTATAGACCAGCCAAAGCTATATATATATATATATATATATATATATATATATATATATATATATATATATATATATATATATATATATTTAAAAGAGTGTAGCCATAAACAATTGTGTTTTTTTTAAGGTTTTCATCATATTTTTATTTAAAAAAAAAACCAAAATTGTTGATGGCTACACTCTTTTAAATATACATTTTTTCTCTCGTTGGAACTACACAACCATCACTTTAAATATATATATATATATATATATATATATATATATATATACATATATATATATATATATATATATATATAATAATCGATGTAATAAGGAAACATATCCATTATAGAATGTGTTATATGCCTTTTTTCTAATAAGGTATTTCGAAGTCTAATGCTTCTTATCACAAAAGTGGCTAGGGGGGTTGGATGCAAAATTTTCAATTCAATATGCCAATCCTTCTTTATTTAATCCTTTGGCTCATTAAATATGGGATTATCCCGTTATAAAGCACTCTCCCTTTTGTGCCTGCCCTCCATATCGTCACCATACTAGCATATTATATGACCCGTATTTCTCATATGCTCTAGTTTTCATATTTCCTATTCTTTATGATTTCGATATTACTCTCAAATATCCAATGCATCTTAAATACACTTTTTACAGTTTTATTTCCAAGAAGAATCTATCTATTGTGAATTTGGCGTGATTTAGTGAAGCATATTACTTTTAGTGTGAGGCACCTGGCATCCAGTTGTTAAGTTCTGCCAGGGGACGGATATTATTCAATTGGACACAATGGTCTGTGCAAATACCTCAACTGGAAAATCTATAAAATGCTGAATACCCAGTGCAGCATAACATCGTGGTAGTATACACTAGAAAGAACCGTTGAAAATAAATCATCACCATCCATGTTGACTATTAAATTCCTACAACGTTCCTAGAAAAACGGAGCTGGAAAGCCTGATATTATGATATGAGAAAAGAGAGAAAAACTAGAAAACCTAGTTAAGTTTGGTGTCCCTAACGATGCTGGTCTTAACATAGCCGAGAGAAAGAAGATACCAAAATACGAAGGTATTTTGTATGGCATGAAAAGAAATGAAATCATAAGACCTCCATCATTACAATGATTATAGATCAACCGAACTTACGAAGAATAATTTCCCAAACTACCTGTGTAAGATACCCGGTGATCTAAGTGCAAGAGAAGTACAAACACCTGCACTCATAGGAATGGTTAGAATTTTAAAAAATATCTCTTGGCTAGAGTAACTGAAATAGTGGGTGAATACCATATCTCCAAGAAAAGGATAACATTAGATAATTAAGACACAATAGAAACCATATAATAATCGTCTTGTTCTTTTACTTTGGACAGACCAGTCGAGGGAACTGTTAAACTTTTATATTCGTTATAAAATGCAAGTACGGAATCTGTGATTTGTAAACATTAAATAAAAAAGTGTGTTATTAAATGTTACAAAAAAAGGCATTTGCTTTGCTAATTAAAAAGGACATTTGTCTTTTTTTTTACAAGGTGGTCCCCTCTTATCAAGGCCCGGGAGCCATTCGGGATAAAGGTTATTGCGGGAGCTATTCGGGGATAAGGGTTATTGCGTTAGTATTGGAGATCTGACAAAGTGTCCCACACAAGCGGGCGGTTCATCAGGAATCAGCCCATGCTAAGCCCGAAGAGATCCAGGCCGCAGCCAGATGGGAAACAGGCAAACAGATCTCCACAGGCGTACACCCACAAGACAGAAGCTCTGCTCATGGAATCTACATTTTGGTTTTGGCACAGATAAAAAGTGGGGAAAATCTTCGACAGTGGTTTCAGCCAGACGGGTTCCCTTCGTGAAAGATTGGCGAGGGAGGGCTAGAGACCCCATCCCATCCCAGATAAGCACTCGCCATGGAAGTAATGATAAAACAAAAACAGGCTCTCGTGTGGGAGAGAGGTTGCGGAGAAGAGAAAAGAGCATCCCCCACTAAGCCACGAAGCCTATTTTGTACGCTGTCAAGGCAGGATAGGCTGTTTTTAGCAGCTCCTGCTCAGATGTCGCAGCAGTACTCCATCCCTGGACGTATTTGGCCCCTACATAGATAGAGAATTGCACTAGCAGCGAGATATCTCCTGGAGCGGTAGAAGGACCATTTACTTATTCTAAAAAATATACACTTGTTCTTCACGTAGCATCTTTTCGAGTTAAAGACAAAGGTGTCCTAACAACGTCTTGCGAAAAATGTACAAAAACAGTTCCCTGTAAAAGTTTCTTTGCAGACGAAGAATCATATAAATAATTTTCTTGGACTTGAAACAACTGATGTGGATAAATAGCTATTTTGGCATCTTGGTTCAGAGTTAGGGATAGTTCAAAATGGGAAATGAATATTACGCATTTCAATAAAAATCAGTAAAAAGAAGAATTAATGGATTTGATGAGCGGATAATGAAATGGCATTCCGAAAAGAAGTAATTGAGTGAAAATATTTGATGGTTATGAAATTTAGATTCACATCAAAGAAGAATCAATCATGAAAAAGTGGTGAATGCACCGCTAGTCACTCAACATTTAAACGATAAACATTGTATAGATATTACATAGATATTACATATATACGTATATATGCATACACATATACATATACAAATACAAATATATATATATATGCAAAAATATTTATATATACAAAATATAAATTATTAATGTACTATTTGAAAAAAATATTTATATATTTTCATATATATATATATATTATATACGTATATCTAGTATATATAACATATATATTTATATATATATGAAGTGTACATAATAGATATATTTATGTATGTATGTATGTATGTATGTATATATATATATATATATATGTAGTTTATATAATACATATTCATCCAGAAGAAATCCTGCAATAAAGAAGAAACGTTGATAGACATGTGAGGTGGTTTGTTCCTTTTTGTTATCTCCCTATTATATATATATATATATATATATATATATATATATATATATATATACTCATGCACTTATTGATCCGTGTTGAAATAATAACGTTATTATTTTAAAAAAACCATTCTTAACATAGTGAGGGGAGAGAGTTTTGCTCTTAATCTGTACTTAAACCTTATTATTGAATAAAAACATATCATAAACCTTAATAAAATATGGAAATACGATTTAAAAAATAGCACGGATCAGTAAGTGCATTTGAATTCTGAATAAAAAAAAAAGAATATCATAAAACTTTGATTAAACTTAGAATACGATTTAAAAAATAGCGCGGATCATGAATGCATCATAATTGTGCATAATCACACACACACATATATACATATATATATATATATATATATATATATATATATATATATATATATATACTTATATATGCATGTATATATTCTTGTATATATAAAGTCGGTGCAAAAATAACGTTGTCTTTTGATTTGACGTCAAAAAACCGCATTACTTTTATACTATCATTATACATAGACTAATTTAATAGGTATATATATATATATATATATATATATTGTATAAAGCCAATACAAGTATATATGATGTCCAGAAAGTTAGATGCTTGAAAAATGTTCAGATATCTCTTAATTCTAGAAGACTCAACCCAGAAGGGATAAACATTTTCTGACTCATTAGTATAATCTAAATCAAAATATAATATAAAAAGTTGTAGTTTGAATCCTTATTCTAATTCCGGTAAAAGTCTATTACATAACTTAGAGATTAAAAAACGAAAATTAAATTTAAATAAAATAATCGAAAATGAACAAAATATAACCTCCATAGTCTCTGCTGTCGTGTTTCAATATTTATAACGAAGGGTTAATTAGTTTAGGTGTTATTCCTTTACATAAAAATACGTGAAAGGCTAAGCATACCTTATATATATATTTGTTGTGGGGGAACCACACTCCAAAGAGACGCATACATCGTCCATATAAACTATAACACATGGCGATCCCAGGCGGTGATTTAATTCCAGAGGGACCCTTGCATACTCGTTGAATTACGAAAACATTTCGTTTGTAACCTTTCCGTTGTTTTCATGTAATACATGTTTTAAACTGTTATCCGCTGTTCTATTCTTCTTGTGGTTATTTGCGAGCCATAAAACTGGCGACATTGGATTCGGGAAACATACTCACGTCTAAAACAGTGCTCTCAAAACCACTGAGCGATGCTTAATTAAAAATTCCTATAAAGGACAAGCATTAATACTCATCGGGGTTTGTACAGATACGAAAGGCTCGCGTTTGGGGTAAAGGTAGCCCCCACGATATTCCATCAATTCATTTATACCATGCTGAGCGACCTGGACACCGTCATCGCATATCTTGATGACATTATTATAGTGAGCAAAAGTAGAGAGGAACTCGCAAACCATATCATATATTGTATTCAGTCGAATACAAAATTATAGTTTTACGGTCAATGAAGATAAGTGTGAATTCTTTTTACAAAAGATCAAGTACCTAGGACATAAAGATGACAGACGTCCGGACCCAGACAGGGCGACCACTGTTAGAGAAAATGCCGGCACCGGAAAACATAGCAGAATTACTAAGTTTTTTAGTCTTGGCAAATTATTACCAAGGATTTATCCCCAACATGCACAAATTGCGTGCACCACTTACTCAATTATCAAACAAAGATAAAACTTGGGAGTGGACAGCGGATTGGCAGATATTATTCCAAGAAATAAAAAAAATCCTTACTTCAAAACTGTTCCTAGCTCATTTTAGCCCGGAGTTGGATATAATAGTGGCTAGCGCCACTAGCCAATATGGCGTTGGCGCGTACATGTAACATATGACGTCAGATGACTCAAAACAGCCAATCGCTTTCGCAGTTCGGACCCTACTTCTAGCAGAGAAAAAATTATTTTCAGATTGAGAAAGAAAGACTCGGCATTATTTTTGCATTTTCGAAATTCCACTGTTTCCTGTACATAATACATTTTAATCTACAAACCGACCATAAGCCTTTGACATCCATTTATGGATAAAAAAGGGAATCCCCGCATTCACAGCAAACCGCCTAATAAGATGGGAAACTATTCTTCTAAATTATAATTTTACAACATAACTTCTCTTGACAAAACAACTGGCACATGCAGTCGATCTGTCGAGATTAATTCCTGCCCAAATGGAAACTCTGGAAGATCAGTAATCGCGGCCGTACGTATTAATAGTGAATTGGAAACCATGGTTAATAATATTATCTGCAAACTGCCGCTCATACATCAGAAAATTAAGGCAGAATCCGTGAATGACAATTTCATCCAAACGACTAAGCAAAAATTAACACTGGGTGATAGCGTGTCAGACATTTTTTCTGTTTGCGATGAAATGCTACTATACAGTGAAAGGGTTGTCGTCTCCAAAACCCTTCAAAAAAGGACTCTGAAGGATTTTCACATGGGGCATCCAGGAATACACATCCAGGAATAATCATCTAGGAATAAACCGGATGAAAAGCATGATGAGAAGTTTCGTTTACTGGCTTGCGATGGACAAAGATATTACCAACATGGTGAATACGTGCAAAGGCTGTGCTTTGGCTGCATAAAACTTGGCCTAAAGCTGAACACCCGTGGTCGAGTATCCAAATTGACGTAGTGGGGCCAGTAGAGGATTTTTACTACCTGATAGTAGTAGACAGCTACTCGAAATGGCTATAGGTCCTGAGGTGCAAAAAACCGACCACGGCAACGACAACGAATTTTTTATTAGAGTTGTTTGCTCGTTTTGGGATTATGGTTGTCTGGTCAGCGATTACTCTACTCAGTTCACCTCGGCAGAGTTCGGAGAATTCTGCGAGACGTACCAAGTTAAGCATATTACTAGGCGGAAAAGAAAGTGAAAGAAAATCCAATGTCTTAGCCGATGTTTCCATGACGCGACCAGTAGTCAAAAGCGAAGTCAATCCAACGGCGACGATGACTTGCTAAAATGTCTGCGAAAAAAATCGACCCGCCTTGTATAAAACGGCCGAATTTAGAGTGAAGGGATTAATGTTTTTTACCAGTTTTTCGATATTTATCGTCCAAGACACCGAGCTTAAAAATGGTAACGATCTTGTCAGGATCAGTCGCCTCTGTCGAATGTTTTTGCGAGACAGAAATACATACATATATATATATATATATATATATATATATATATATATATATATATACACGCATACATACATTTAAACAGGCATGTTAGATTTATATTATAGACGGTTTAGAAATAGTTATGTAAATGAACCATTTAAATTATCCCTTAAAATTATTGCACTTTTTCAGAGAATAAATATTTTCAATTGGAAATAACGCGTTTTATTATATTTTTATCCGAATATTTTCCATAAGTGAAGTAAGAGTCAGAACCGCATGAATTTGTTGTACAAGATAGCACAACATTTTGTGTGTCAGAGTTTCGTGTATGGTGAAAGATTAGATTCTACCAGCAAGAAAACCCGTCGTTACCCGGGATCGAATGATGATGAATTTCTCCCATATTTTCATTGTCATCCAAATCGGCGAAATCGACTATTTTCAATCAAATCGATTGATTGCTTTCCCATCGAGTTGCAGCAGGAGGAACCTTTACAATACTCCGCACGTCGCTTAAATAAATATTGTGGTCTACACTGGACGGCAGAGAACCTATTGTTGAAATTATAAAATTATTTTTTATCTATAATGGCATTTTTTTTTTACATAGGCATCGCCACATTATCAATGACAAGATGTCACTCAAGGATACGGGTTAAAGAGTGTACAGTAGAAATTGGACAATATAGTAATCATTAGTAATGAAAATTTGGTAAATTTGATAATTATATGGAACAGCTCATCAATAACTTATTTACGTTAGACTTGAACACAACCATATTGTAGTCAGCCGGAAAGCAGGAAAACGGAAGACAATTCCACAGGCGTGCAGTTCTAAGAAAGAAGCTTTGTTCATGGAATCTACGTTTAGGTTTAGGCACAGATAAAGAGTGGGGGGGGGAATTATTGATAGTGTTTACAGCTAGACGAGTGTTTCTTATGAAAGTTAGGTGAGGGGGGACCATAGACTGAAGCTCAGTCGAACACTTTCCATGAAAATAACGATACATCAGAGACAAACTCGCAACATCTCTTCTGTGAGATGGAGGTTGCTGGGAAGAGAAAAGGACATCTCCTTGAAGTAAAGATTAAAATGCACGTCAAGTATCATGATTCAATTGTTTTATAATATAAACATTAATCTCGAACGCGCCTGTATCATATCAAAGAACCTACTATATTTCTGGCCTTCTTGCTTGTGCAGTGATAATGAGTTGAATTTAACTTTTAAATGAAAAGGTCAAGAGTAATGCTGCAGTTGCGTTTTAAATAGAAACATTCATTTCGGACGCGCTCCTGTTATACCAAAGAACATGCTGTTGATTTTATATGTTGGGCATTTTGCTTTGTGTGAATATGTGATGTTAGATTGTGTAAGGTGTTAACTTCAGTCAAAATTTCCTCTTCCTTCTTTCATAAGATTATTTCAATTATCGATTATCTATACTTATCGAAAACATTCAGATACAAACTTACCTAGAAATATTAACACCAGGCACATAAGGTAATTACGTGTGAAATTTCATAAAAAATCGGCCCAGTCGTTTTCAGGTACACAAAGAACGAACTTACACACACACATACGCACACAAACAGTTATTTAGATGAGATAGATTGATTGATAAATAGATAAAAAATATTTGTAATGGTTATATTAAAATTTCAAATGTAAAAGGTCAAGTATCATGGTGCAAATGTGCTTTAAACAGAAACATTCTTTTCAAACGCGCCCTGTCATATCAAAGAATTTGTTGCTGATTTTATATATCAGGCCTTCTGCTTGTGTGGTAATAACACTTTTCACACGCACGTATGATGTTAGGCTATGTAAAGTATTAACTTTGGTCAAAATCGCCTCTGCTTTCTTCGGATTATTTCGATTATCGATGATTATCGAAGGCATTCCGATACAAAACGTATGTAAGAACACTGCCATTCACGTAATATACCTGTGAAATTTCATAAAAATCAGACCAGCTATTTCGAAGTCTATAGAAAACGAATTCACACGCGCACACACACATACAGTTCCTTTTAAATATTTAACAATTATTTTTTCTTCCTTTATAATATTTAATATAGAATGTATTTACAATATTATACACCCCCACACGCACACACATATATATATATATATATATATATATATATATATATATAATTGTAGACATATATAATTGTTTACTATAATAATTATTAATTACCTACAGACACTAGTGTTTCATCATTTCGAGAATTATTAGTGCAGGGTGTCACGATTAACACCGGTCGATAGATTCGAATTCGGTAACCGAAGCCATCTCTGACTCCATTAGCAAGGACCTAATCTACTCGATCTTTGTAAACCGCTGTTTGAAATACTGTTAAAATTTAAACATTTATTTGTAAATGTTTTTAACATCTGTCAGAGTGATCTAATCATTATATGATGATACGAGCTAAATTATCCGACTTTATTTCAACGGAAATTTCTCAACGATAAAAACCAGTTTCTTAAAGGGACTGACATTATACATATATATATATATATATATATATATATATATACATATATAGTAATTTATAAAATATATATGGCGATTAAGCTTAGTCGCCATATATATTTTATAAATTACTAACTAGCTCTATCTACGTATTGAGCACTTTTGAAGTAAATACTTAAAGTTTACGCATAAATCTATACTTTCGTATATTAAATTTATGTGAGTAAATGAAGTAGTTATAAATATATATATATATAAATATATATATATATTTATATATAGCCAGTAGATTTTAGTTTCCTAGAAGTACATCCAATGAAACAACATGTGTCTACTAAAGAGTGCTCAATGAGTGAACAGAGCAGGTATATTAAATTCGAGAACTCGATGGTAAATCTTGGCCTGAAGACGTAGTCCTCCAACGCGGGTAATTACAAAAACATGTATGCACATATGTAGCCATTAATGTTTGTATAAATAAATTTAATATATATTTATATATATATTAAATGTCAGTTTTATTTCAACAGATTTTGTATTTATTATCATCTAAACTCTATTGATTATTATATTGTACCACATATATAATAGTGATTTTAAATTTAGAAGAAAAACATTACTTGTGTGAAATCTGTATAGCAAATTTGAAGGTATAGGCTTACTTGTAAACTGTTCTAAGTGTAAGAGTCTTATTCTCAAGAAGACGTTGTCTTACCTGAGCATTAAGTAAACCGATAATGAAAGCGTCCAAAATGTGTTGCTCTTGGGCCTCTAATGCCGTTATTGAGCAGAAGTTGCAATCTTTGCCCAGTGTCCGAAGGCTCTTAAAACATACTCCAATGTTTCGCCTGATTCTTGTTGGCGAGTCGACAGTAGATGTCTAGAAAATATCTCAATTTTAGGCTTTATGTATGTAACATTTTAGTACATTGATTGCTTTTTCGTAGGTAACGCAATCCGAGATAATTTCGTTGACTGTTTGAGACAGGTAGTTGGTTTGGAGCGCACGCGTATTAATAGGATGTCCCGGTCTTTCTGAATGTAGGACCTCGATGAAGTTTGAAAATGTCTCCTACAAATGTTTTCAGCACTTCTCGGCTGAATCGCTTTCTGGATATGTAGGTAATTGCTCCGGTAGCTTAAATTGTTCCATTCTTAATTGAATAAATTGTAATGAAAACGGGACAAGAGATTCCGTCTAGTGATCTTTTATTCAATTAGGATTCTTACTAATTGTCTACTTGAAACGCGGAAATGCACAGCTTTTATTACTCGGATTATCAAAGAGGAGATAATTCATATTCACAACGCATGTTTGTTTGTGTATATATATGTGTGTATATATATATATATATATATATATATATATATATATATATATATATATATCTGTAAACTATGATTTACATGAATTTATTTTTCGACAGAATACTCAAATAAGGTATATAAAGAAATGTAAATATATCTTATCTGAGGAGCTTGTCGAACAATAAATTCATGTAAAATATTATTTACAGTCTTCAATTTGTGTTTCTTATAACAAGATCTACTTCCTATCTTAATTTTTTGAACTTTTTCATTTGTAAGGATTACTATATCAAAATATATAGATATAAAGCAATAAGTTTTTCTATTAATATTTTGTCTTATTTAACCGGCATAAGTTCGTTAATGATGTACCTTCAACACAGTCGAGACAAAGTGTAACAAGAAATGGTATATATTTTCAAGAATCTAGTAGAAAAAGTAAGTAAACAGTATTCGTTCATAGTTTATTAACAAACTGATTAAGATGGAAGTTTTATCGAAAATACAATAACTATATATCTATAAAAGTGAACGTGTCTGTCTGTCTGTGTGTCTGTATGTCTAGGCAATAACTCTGTCAATTTTAAGTCTACAGACTCAAAATTTGATATACAGGATACTGAGATTTTGGAAAATCTTTGCAATCGGTTTTAGGCCAGAAATTTTGCTGTTAATGGGTCAAAGTTCAATGATTTGACCTTTGAGAACTCTACCAAACTCTTCCGCCAATTTTCTGTATAAACAATTGAAATTTTAGATATAGGTTCCTTGGACATGGATCTAACTTAATAACTTGATTTGAGCCTAAAACAATACATGTTAAGGAGCCATAATAGGGGTTAAATAAAAAAAAATTGACTTCTGCGGTCTCTACCAGTTTACTCAGACAATTTCTTGTCTAAACATTTGAAATTTTACGTAATGGGTATTCAGAGATAGGGAAGATTTTTTAATCGGTTTGGGTCGAAGATTTGAACTACCAATAAAGAAATATATGTATGTATGTTTGCAGGTCTGCGTAATACTTTCGACAGAGGCGACGAATTTTCACAGGACTAGTGTCGTTTCGAAGCTCGACCTTTCAGACATTAATTTCTTCACCCTTAGTGACAGCATGATTTTAGAATATGTGGTATATTCCTTACACTATAACAGTCGATAGTGCGTAAAACCTTTCGTTACAGTTATCTACATACTAAAGCAAAATATAATATTCAATATGCATAGTCTTTTCCTGGTGTTCCAAACTAAGAATATCATTTTTCAATAGAGTCCATTTCATAAGCATATATTAATCTAAAATAATACCAGGAATTACAGTCAAATAGAAAAGGAGGCACAAAATATGACATTTACAGTAATAAGTAACAATTTATTTCCTTTTATATTTATTATAAAGGGTGGGCCAGAGCAATTTACTTATTTGGAATATCTAAATCATTTAAATAAGAAAGTTGCTCTACCCCACCCTGTAGAAACAACCCCTTCCCTATTACTATACATTATATCGATCTACGCAAGTAAAGTTGGCTTACATTGCGAACCCCTCGTAAAGATAATGAACTATTACATTGACGAGCATAACACACGTAGATGGGTTGTCAATACAAATTCCAAAGAAAAATGACTATCTAGATCATGATGAAGGTGTTTTCATGAGATAACTAGCCTGGGTGGCCGGCATTGCTCGGGGGTTTGGAGGTGTGTATTGAGCAAAAAATAAGTGATAGTAGGCAGGAAGGCTCGAACCTGTACCCCGAAGGAGGAAAAGAACGTGAAAAAAGTGACATCTGTGCTGTTGCGCCCATCGCCAAACTGGAAGAGACGAATGTTTAAATTCAGGCTATTCAGTTTAAAAGAAGGGATGACTTTCGAAAATATCGGCGAAAAAAACGACCCCTCCCTGTAGAAAAGTGCCCAGTTAAGGGTGAAAGAATCAATGTTCATGGCCAATTTTCCGATATTTGTCGCCCGAAGTGTCGAGCTTCGAAACGATACCGCGTGAAAATCTGTCCTCTCTGTCGAAAGCTTTATGCATACATGCATACATAAATTTAAACAGGCAGGTGATAATCATATTATAGAAGATGGTATATGCAGAGAACGATAACGGTGCCAATGAATTTAATGATGGACGTTCGAACGATAGTAAGACTGAGGTAATGACGATGCCACAGGGGAGATCGATGACAAAAATTCTGACGACGATAAAGGCAAATAAAACTAACAAAAGAATAATGATTAAAGATAAATTGAATAGCATAAATGACGGTAAATGCCAGAACGAATTAGGTTAAAACGATTATCGAATCGCAAACAAATTTCCAAAAGTTACCAGCACTAATAAGAACGATTATTCGGAATTGTCATTTCTGTCACAGCAGACATTGGGAAAGAAACAGCCTATTATTATTCGAAAAAGTCCTGGCTGAAATCATGAATAGTGCACATGTAACCCACCTCAATTTTCGTGAAATTGCGTTACGTGTAACGGCATTTCACTTATTTGGCACTTATTTTTACTCATCGTCTGCATGAAAAAATAAAATGAGAAGAGTAAAAAGAGATTGATTTTTCAGAAAGAGAGAGAGAGAGAGAGAGAGAGAGAGAAAGAGCCGTTTTAAAAAGTAAAGGGATGATACATCGATGGACGCGTGTGCGTAAAAACATGCACGCATGAAAAATGTAAAAGTTCTGAGAAAGGGGATACACAGTCAGCACGTTTGCTCGTGGAAACGCGCTGCAATGGAGCAGCGACGGCCAGGATAATAATCATTAACAAATTAACTTTTGCCTTGACCGATATTGACTTTGACCTTGACGATGAAAGCACGAATGAAAGGATAACATTTATCAATGTAAATTTATTGCAACATCGAATGGCGAAAATGGCAGAAATTGCAAGAAGAGAACAGTCAACCCATATATATATATATATATATATATATATATATATATATATATATATATATATATATATATATTGAGTAAAACGATTCATAATTGTGAATTAAAAATCAGTTTCAAAAGGAAAAAAACAATCAAAATCAACTCGATTGTACGATCGTTTCGGAAACGATGTTCATTTTATTGAAATCGACAATAAGTATTGAAAATAATTTGACATAAGTTTTGTCCTTTAAAACATAGTCTCTTCATCAGCAAAAATAAGGGGGGGGGAGTTAGAGACACGAAAAGAAAACTAGCATTTTAATAGTGAGTGAGACAGATATTCCTTATCTCTAATATAAAATTTGTTTTAAGTTCAGTCTTCTTCTGGCATGCTGTTATATTTTTTCTCCGAATCATATATATATATATATATATATATATATATATATATATATATATATATATATATATATATATATATATATCACCTGTGGGTTTCTCACTATTTTTTTTTCATTTTCCCCGTTGACGAGTAATTTTTCATGTTTTTTTTTAAAAATTGACATGATTAATTTTGCCCGCCGAACTTGATTAACGGTTGCCCAGTTACTACTCCGTGGTTTTCTCCTTTCTCGTTTCTGTTTTTCAAACACCCTTTAGTAATTTCATTTAATAAAAATTGTATTAATTGCTAAACGGCGTCGTCTATGTTCATTTTGCATATGATTGTTATTCAACATTTCCGTTTACCTTTCTCTCTGAAATTAAATATCATTACCATGAATTCGAGGATACTTTCGTTTTTAACACAAATGTACTGCTGATAATATTCCGTCGAACCGAACTGATATATTGTTACGTAACAATATATATATATATTTATACATATATATATATATATATATATATATATATATATATAAGAGGTAGATGTAGATTAATCGCCGACATGAATTAGGCTCTTCATTCTTAACTTAACGCACACTATCCCACCATTATATAATAGCAAGTAAAAAAATAAAATAAAAAACAAAATAAAATAAAATAAATACAAAATTAAATTAAAATAAATCACAATAAATAAATAAACAAAATAATCAATAAGCAATTCTTATTTAAGATTACTACACATTAATAATAATAACAATGTATAACCATTAAATAGCAAGCTTATGATATATGAATTAGATGGTGTATTACATGGCTGCATGTATATGTGCTCATGCAATTTTATATGTCCTAATATAGCCTAATTAATTTCTTCTAGTAAGCTTAATAATAGTAATCGCAAATAACAAAT
This sequence comes from Euprymna scolopes, assembly GCF_053919585.1. NCBI lineage: Eukaryota > Metazoa > Mollusca > Cephalopoda > Sepiida > Sepiolidae > Euprymna > Euprymna scolopes. Next base: position 95,657,132 of record NC_136490.1, on the reverse strand, counting down.
TAGACATAATACACCAAAAACAGAAATCCAAGTTAACTAAAATAACTAAAATAAATAAATAAATAAGTTAATATATTTAAAAAATGAGAAAAACTCTCGCAATAACTTCTAACCATTTTATCATAATACATTGCGTATATAATAAAATAATTATAGTCAATAGAATATTACTATATAATTAAAAGAATCCATAAATAAGTATATATACACTGCATAAGGAATTAAATAAAATAGCCCCAGAATAGGAATACTATTACTAAAATAAAAATAAATAAATTAAATACATAAAAAAGTAATGCAACGTTATACACTTAACTGAAAAGAAATATCTGTAACGATTATCTCCCTTAGATCAGCTCATCAAGTAGTCTCCCCTTACCAACCGCTTTATTCAAAGTCTATGCCTCCGCCCCCTCTCAACCAAAACGCAGAAACACAAACGATAAATAAATGAATTAATTAAATACCCTCAATATAAAATATAAATTATTATATAAAAAAATAAGCTAGAAATAAAAATAAAGAAAAAACAACGTAATCATATCAAATTAAAAAGCTATAAACAAGTTCCGGATAATTTTTACCGCGAGACTGTTACTGTTTACAAATTAGAAATAAAAATAAAGAAATGTATTTAAAAAAAAACCCTACCATATTAAATTAAAATGCTATCTACAAGTTTCGTGCAATTCTTTGCCGCGAGACTGTTACTGTTTACAACAGCACGTTTGAACCAAAGTCAAATAAATATCTAACGAAGAGACCTTTCTCCAAATATTATATAATACGGATATACCGCTATACAGACTTTCCCAGATGACCACTGTGCAAATATAAATATACTGTGTATAAGAAATATATGAATATGTACACATGTATATGTAAGTTGTATTAATAAACTTTCTCACCTGTTCCAGCTTGTGTCTTTTCGTAACCTCTGCATTGTACCCCCTTATACACATTATATCATTATATATATATATATATATATATATATATATGACTACTTCGTTTAATCACATAAATTAATATCCGAAGTATGCGTAAACTTTAAGTATTTATTTCAACAGTGCTTAATACATAGGTAGAGCTAGGTAGTAAGTTATAAAAATATATATGGCAATTAGCTACACAGAATATTCCGCAGTTCATTTTCGTGCGAATTCGCCAGCCTGACGAATTCTCACGAGAATGAAACGTGGAATATTCTGTGTAACTTTGTTGTCATACATATTTTCATAACTCAATGTATATATATATATATATATATATATATATATATAACTCAATGTATATATATATATATATATATATATATATATATATATATATATATATATATACCTTATATTTTTTTTAATCTGTTTTCAATTGGTGACGTGCAGGAATACAAAATAATATTATGAAACAATTTAAAAAACCTTTTTTACAGGTACATAGTTTTCGACCGATCCTTCAATCTTCATCGGTGTAGTGAAAGTCTAATCATATGATATTTCCACGTGATATATATATATATATATATATATATATATATATATATATATATGTATGTATATCACGTGGAAATATCATGTGATTAGTCAAATATCATGTGTTATAGCAGCAAAGCGTAAAGGAAATTCAATTGATTAGGGCTAGTAGAACACTAAATACATTTTAATCAAGCTTATAACATGATCAGTTACGTTTATAATTTTTTAACAATGTGTGTAGCGTAGTTTTTAAAAAGGGTTAATGGGTATCCTTACAAGGTTCTAATCTCTATAGTAAAGGCAATCGCCAGGATGAACAAGAATCAACTGATACTTGCATGTAAATAGTTGATAGCATAAAATCCAAGTGTTTATTAAAGTCAGGAAAACTTGAATTAATTAATTTACGAAGCAATGTACATTTTTCGTATTCTCCATATGAAACTACGCAATATTCACATCGTTTTCTAAGCCATACGCAAATAAATAGATAGATTAAAAGATACATGGTTGAATAAAAAATAGAAAGACAGCTAAAAGTATAGATGAATATAGATAGATAGGAAATATACATATATAAGAACATAGATATATATAAGGATAATATATATATATATATATATATATATATATATATATATATATATATATATATATATATATATATATATATAATGATAGATCGGAGAAAAAAAGAAGACTAAAGAATAATTAAGCAGCGCTGAAAAAAGTGAGGGGAAAATATAGAATTAATAGAATGGATGGATCAAATTATATGAACGAAACAGATGAAAAGGGAAAGAATTAGGAAAACGGTGTAATACGTACACAAGAAAAAAGAGAGTGAAGTTAAATATTAATGAGAAAAAGAAAAGTAAAAAATGACAGAAGGAAAGGCCAACAAACAGGGTGAAATAAAGGAATTAGGACAAAAGAAATGTAATGATGATAAAGTAATAAACCTATACGTAATGTTGAAAGAAAAAAATCTGAAATATTTACGACCATTGTACGTTTTACGCAACCAGTTACACACACACGCATTAAACTTACATACAAAATCACACACAAACACACACATATAGTTATATGTATTTGTGTGCAAATCAATAAAATGCAATCGTTCCAGTATCGCTCTCTCTCCTCTCTCCCTCCCCTCTATCTCTATCTCTCTCTCTCTCTCTCTCTCTCTCTCTATATATATATATATATATATATATATATATATATATACATACATACATACATACACACATACATATACAGGCGCGGTATGTATATACGGATAGAGGAAGAGTATGTGCGTATATATAATATATATCCGTGTATATGAGTGCTCATGAGTATATTTGTGTGATACTATGATTTACAGGCATATACGTATTACCTCTTACTGTAAATGAGTTAATGTTGAAATATGAAAAGCATTTTTTTCTTTTTCTACAATAGGGGTCACCACTTATTAAGGCCCAGAGGCCAATCGAGGATAAAGGTTATTGAGTGTACAGTAGTCAATGGGATAATTTCTTAGTAATCGTTAGTAGGAGAAATTTGGTAAATTGGATTATTTAATGGGATTATTCATCAAGAATTTGTTTACGTTGTACTTTAAGACAACCAAATTGTAGTCATCTAGAAAACAGACTAACGAAAGAGAGTTCCACAGGTGTGCAGTTCTGAGAAAGAAGATTTATTCATGGAATCTACGTTTTGGTTTATGCACAGATAAAAAGTGAGGGAAATTATTGATAGTGTTTTCAGATAGACGAGTGTTTTTCGTGATATGTTGGCGACGGGGAACCATCGACTGGAGCTCAGACAAGCGCTTGACATGAAAATAACGATAAAGCAGAGGCTGGCTCGCAACGTCTCATCTCTGGGAAAGAAGTTGCAAGGAAGAGAAAAGGGCATCACACACTAAGCTACGAAGTCTATTTTGAACACAGTCAAGGCAGAATAAGTGGATTCTATCAGCTTTTGCCCAGAAATAGCAACAGCATTCCATCATTGGACGTACTTGACTCGTATAAAGATAGAGACTTGCATCAGAGGCGAGATATCTACTGGATCGAGAGAAGGATCCTACCACTTGGCCTCTGGGCCGGGATCAAGGTGTAGTATCTGTTCCGGCAGATGCTGCACTTAAGATAGTTTGTGCCGGTCAATGGAGGGGAAACCCTCTATACTGGGACAATTATTATTTTTGGTAACCAGAGTGCCCCCTTTTTGCCTACTTTTAGGGGAGCTGGTTTTTACCTCACATTAAAAACGGCCTTGTGCCTAATTTGCTCAGTGGGGGAGCAAATAAACACCATCTGTTCCGGCAGATGCTGCACTTAAGATAATTTGTACCAGTCAATGGAGGGGAAACCCTCTATACTGGGACAATTATTATTTTTGGTAACCAGAGTGCCCCCTTTTTGCCTACTTTTAGGGTAGCTGGTTTTTACCTCAAATTAAAAACGGCCTTGTGCCTAATTTGCTCAGTGGGGGAGCAAATAAACACCATCTGTTCCGGCAGATGCTGCAAGCTATGACTAGCAAAGACCAGATGTGGGGGCAACCCCACATGCCTGACCTTTAACCAGCTCCCATTTCCCACCTCTCGGGAGCTGGTCCCCTTTTTCCATTCCCCCTCCCTTCACTCCTCACATTAAAAATCGGCCTTGTGCCTAATTTGCTCGGTGGGGGAGCAAATAAATACCATCTGTTCCGGCAGATACTGCACTTAAGATAATTTGTACCAGTCAATGGAGGGGAAACCCTCTATACTGGGACAATTATTATTTTTGGTAACCAGAGTGCCCCCTTTTTGCCCACTTTAAGGGGAGCTGGTTTTTACCTCACATTAAAAACGGCCTTGTGCCTAATTTGCTCAGTGGGGGAGCAAATAAATACCATCTGTTCCGGCAGATGCTGCAAGCTATGACTAGCTATGACTAGCAAAGACCAGATGTGGGGGCAACCCCACATGTCTGACCTTTAACCAGCTCCCATTTCCCACCTCTCAGGAGCTGGTCCCCTTTTCCCCTTCCCCCTCCCTTCACTCCTCACATTAAAAATCGGCCTTGTGCCTAATTTGCTCGGTGGGGGAGCAAATAAATACCATCTGTTCTTCAGATGCTGCAAGAGCAAAGACCAGATGTGGGGGCAACCCCACATGCCTGACCATTAACCAGCTCCCATTTCCCACCTCTCGGGAGCTGGTCCCCTTTTTCCCTTCCTCCTCCCTTCACTCCTCACATTAAAAATCGGCCTTGTGCCTAATTTGCTCGGTGGGGGAGCAAATAAATACCATCTGTTCTTCAGATGCTGCAAGCTATGACTAGCTATGACTAGCAAAGACCAGATGTGGGGGCAACCCCACATGCCTGACCATTAACCAGCTCCCATTTCCCACCTCTCGGGAGCTGGTCCCCTTTTTCCCTTGCCCCCCCTTCACTCCTCACATTAAAAATCGGCCTTGTGCCTAATTGGCTCGGTGGGGAACAAATAAATACCATCTGTTCTTCAGATGCTGCAAGCTATGACTAGCTATGACTAGCAAAGACCAGATGTGGGGGCAACCCCACATGCCTGACCATTAACCAGCTCCCATTTCTCACCTCTCGGGAGCTGGTCCCCTTTTTCCCTTGCCCCTCCCTTCACTCCTCACATTAAAAATCGGCCTTGTGCCTAATTTGCTCGGTGGGGGAGCAAATAAACACCATCCTACCACTTGGCCTTTTGGTCAAGATCAAAGTGTAGTATCTGTTCTTCAGATGCTGCAAGCTATGGCTAGCTATGACTAGCAAAGACCAGATGTTGGGGCAACCCAACATGCCTGACCTTTAACCAGCTCCCATTTCCCACCTCTCGGGAGCTGGTCCCCTTTTCCCTTTCCCCTCCCTTCACTCCTCACATTAAAAATCGGCCTTGTGCCTAATTTGCTCGGTGGGGGAGCAAATAAATACCATCTGTTCGTCAGATGCTGCAGTTGCTGCACTTCTATTTCTTGTTCTCTTTCGGTGGAGGAGAAATCCTTCACGACTGAGACAATTTTTATTTTTGTACCTTTTCTCCACGTTAAAAAACGACCCTGGTGTCTAACTCTGTCCCGTGGGGAGGCATAGTAAATAGGTACAATTAATAACATTTGCCTGCGAATATACCACTAAGTCTCTCTCTCTCTTTATATATATATATATATATATATATATATATATATATATATATATATAAATGAATTAAGTTACAGATTAGAGATCAAGGAAATTATTCTGTCAGATAATACATTGAGGTAATACTTTCAGAATGATCCTAGCCAAAAAGGTAAATCTTAATATTTCAAAAATAGAGCAATATATATTTTTATTGATTAAAGTTAAATTCTGTAAATCAAAATATATACACATATATTTAAGAATTTATTGTTTGAAACAAGGAATCTATAGAGAAAAATTATGTTTATTTCCTTAATCCTTGGATTTTTAAAAGTGGCCCATGCCATCAGAGGAAATGAAATGCAATCAGCAAAATGTTCAACTATGAATAAACAAGTATTTTGCTTTTCAGCATATATATTGAAAATTTTATATGAATGGTGAATAAGAGTCATAGAAAAAAAGAAGCCATTATTGAAAATCCACGGATTAAGGAAATAAACATAAATTTTCTCTTTTTTCTAGTTTCCTTGTTTCAAACAATAAATTCTTAACTTAAATATATGCGTATATATTTTGATTTACAGAATTCAACTTTAATGTGTGTGTGTAAAATTAAATGATCAGTTGATATATATATATATATATATATATATATATATATGTACATATATTGTGTCTGTATATGATTCTTTCTTTATGATAAACCTATATGTATATAAACATACAGTAAATAAAGCAATCATTTGCATGTCTGTACGTATGTAGTATACAGTTGAATTCATACAAACATTCTGAAAATGTTAAAATATAAAAACTACTATCATAGAGTTCTACCTATGATTGATCACTACATTATAAGCATTAGATTATAAATAGATTAATATTTATAAAAAACAAAACAAAAACAAAACTTCAATTACTACATATATATATATATATATATATATATATATATATATATATATATATATATATATATATACGCACATCTCTATATGCACAAAAGGGTATTCTTGGAGGAAGCATTAGAATATATACCTGCATTGTTTATTCTGTAGTTTTGAGTTCATATAGTAAGAAATATACGTAGACTATCTAATTAGGTAAACACTTGCTAAAGACAACCAAAACGTTTTGGAATTAATCTGTTACCTGAGCTAATATGTCATGATACAAAAATAATAACCGGCTTCATGGCATAATGTAATAATGTTTATATATGCATAAACACATACATTTATATGCATAATATATATATATGTATATGTGTGTGTGTTTGCGTATGTATATATATATATATATATATATATATATTATACGTGGTGGTACCTGTTGCCTTGAGAGGTAAACTGATCTACGTAACACCTAAGTCATTGGCTGATTAAAAAAAATTGTCGTCGACAAAGTATTGTAACAGATCCGCATTCTCGAGTAGGACAGAAAGAAAGAAAAAGAATAAAATGTTTCTTATTTAAAAAAGAAAACGAAACCCTAACTGAGAAAAAACAAAAGAAAATAGATATGATAAGATAATATTTATATACTATTTTATGTGCTTTTACATTTTTAATGTTTTCTTTATTATAATTTTTGTTCCATTACTTTCCTTAGTACCGTCTTTAGTTCTCACGTTTCTCAGTTTACCAAAACAGCAAGTCCTCAAAACGAGTTCGTTTCCAAGGTAAGCGTGAGTTTCCTATTACATTATATATATATATATATATATATATATATATATATATATATATATATATATATATATATATATATATATATTAAGCCTAATGATTTCTCGTTTCCTGCACTAATTAAGAAACGTAACAACCCTGTTCCACACGTGCGAAAAGGACAATGTCGCCTGTTTTATTGTTTTCAAGTTATCGCCTTCTTTCATGTCGGCCAATACACGGTTGGACGTACCGGGGACAAGTTGTTTACGTGACATTACTTTTCGTCTGTTTAACTCATAACTTTTGTCTTGATTATATTCAAACGATACACGCATCACTTTGTGTCGGTGTTAATCTGCCCACTCGTAGCCAGTGCGCTCGGAAAACGAAGTATTATTGGTGTCATGTTTGCAAGCACGTAAGTTCTGACTTTCGGACGTACCACGTTTCTCCTTCTATAACTTTCTCTCTCACCGATGTCGTCATTTCATATTTCTTTTGCAGAGGGCGCAAATACATTCACGTACGCCTCCCCCTCCCCGAACGGGAAAAGCTGTAGACTCACATAATTTTGTAACGTTATATTTATTGGCTTTTCTCTTTTTAGATGCCTTAAATACATTTCTTTACTCTTTTTCGATAATTAAACAGCTTATTTAAAAAGATGAGATGTCCTGTTTGTACATGTATCCCTCCTCCTCTCTATCTCTCTCTTGCTCTTTCTCTCTTTCGTATAGTATTAGGTTAGTAGAATGTAGACTCTGGGTTTACTTTCGGCAACCACGTACCTATCGCATTCCTTATTCTGTCTTTTAGTCCTCACATTCTATGAGCCATGTTTCTGACAAAGGGGAAGAATTGCTGTGTTTAGGATCGTAATATATCCATATAAAACTTACCTTTTCATAGGCTTTTTGCTTGGGGGTAGTATTTTATGTTTTAACTTATATCAAGTGGACCCATACTTTGTGTGGGGCGATTTTCATGAGAAAAATATAGATGTGTTTGCGTATGTGTATGTGTGTGTGTGTGTGTGTGGGTGTGTGTGTGTGTGTAGTTAGAATGCAAAACGCGATAAATCTAATATATTCGAATTGCAATATTAATCAATAAATGTCACTCATAACACTAATATTTTGTGGGGGATTTAAAGCAAAATAAATTAGGCTAATAAAATACAGGGTAGGGTCGTTCGAAAAGAGGGAATTTTTAAGCTGTAATTTATTTTCATAAAAAAAGGAAAATATGTTTTTTGTGGGTTCGTTCCTATTTCCAAGTTGCAAACTGATGCATTAAAATTGATAAAGGCAGACATTCTCCAAGTCGGATTTCCATTTTTGAAAACAATATTCACCTGTCTTTGAAAGTCTCAATGCTGTTTCCTGCTGCCTCGCTCAATAAGGTGAGTATAAAATTTGAAGTAGTGTATAAAGGTGGCACAATAAAACTTTAACAAAATAAAGAACACATTAATCAATAAAATTTACAACATTGAATTTTAAGCTTACCTTGCGACAACTTACATAAAACAAATTTAAGCTGTTGTAGAATATTGAATATTGTTTCCAAATTTTGGAAGTAGCGTTTATCGCGTTTTGCATTACAAATTCCTCATACACATGTTTATATATATGTGTGTGTGTGTTAAAGCGCGCGTGTGTGTGTGTGTGTATGAGTGTGTATATATGTAGAGAGATGGTGTAGCAATAATATAATTGGCGGGATTGAGGCTTATGGTAGTAATAGGTAAAATCGAATACAAAAAAAAATGAGTGAAGAGAGTAAAAGTAAAAGAATACAGAAAATGCAGGAATGGAGAAAAATGTTTATCCTTTTTTATATATTCTCTATAGTACTTTACTTTAACCCCCCCCCAGCTTCGTCATTTTTGGTTCCCTGACAAAACGAGGGTAGACCTGTAAATTCACTCTTGTCCGTTCGTCCGTCCGTCTGTCCGTACTTTTCTCAATAATTACGCCTTGGAGTTTTTTGACATTTTGCACAAACATAAAACCTACGAGTAAAAAAGTAACAGAACGGATTTTCCGGGAAAAATCCGGGTGCCCCGCTAGTGGTACCTTTCGGGTTAAAATGGATGAAATTGATACCTTTGTGCTTATTAAAAAATACTGATGCCTTGGATTTTTTATAAAACTTTCTGAAAAGTTGTAACTAACTGATTTCTATATAATTTTGTCTATCTATACTTCACGATAACCTTTGGGTGTGCCCCAAGGTCTCTTTTAGAGCTAATAAGAACACTCCATTTTGGGGACTATTTTACCATGTTTGTCCAAAATTTTTCTGTGTACGTCTATTTAGCAGTTTTGCATGGTACTGAACTCAAATGTAAATATCTTAACGATTTGGGGACTTTTGGGGCTAAATGGGGGGGGGGTAAATGATGGACTTAGTCATTTCTTTTTTTTTTTTTTTTTTGCATGGTGCAGAACTAAAATTTAGGTATGTTAAGGCCTAAAACACCGTTTGTTCATTTTCACAAGAATTTTACGTCACCTGGGGATTTTGGGGTTAAATTAGGGAGAACCAATGCCGAACTTAGTCATTTTTTTCTGCGTCGTTTACTGTGCACTCTCCATTACTCCCCACAACTATCACTCTATCTCACTACATTTTGTCGTATACTTTATTTTTTGTTTATATTTCCTTCATTTTTTCTCATTTTTGTGCATTTTTATCCTAGTGAATCATAATCTAGATGTCGCATTTCTCTATATCTGTAACCTATACCCTTATCCTCTTCTTCTGACCAGAAGTATTGGGCTTCGGTATTCCATGGTACAAATACCTATTATATAACCCCTCTTTCTCTACGATATTTTCCTTGTGGAATTGGCAAATAAATCCAGACGTGCCTATATTTATTTAATTTTGTTTTAATGTAATTATTATGTTCTGCTACTCCATAAAATGTTGTGCTTCATATATCTCTGATCGGCTCATATATACAGAATTTACCCGAACTTTTTCTACCAACTTAATTATATATCTATTATTAATCTATGATTCTTATATTTTTATATTTAAACACCCTATACTCCTTTGTATTTTTATTCCCTTATTCTACCATCTGTGTATCTTCTATCTCATTCAATTAACATCGTTCTATGTTGCATCCCTTGTAATTTATCCCTTCAAATTTATTATCTTACTATTATTCCTTATAGATTATATTCCTTTTAAGTACTGTTATAATTTCAGATAATCCTTCTAAAATATACCGACAGTACATGAACCCCCTGTTTCATGTATACCCCTTCCATATCCATAACCCATATACACATATGTTTCAATAAGCATCTTCTTTCAATTAACTTACCCTATATACTCCTCGAGAGTTTAATAACACATACTGTCCACATATATCAAACCTACTATGATAGATATGCTATATAGCTACCTGAATTTTATGATAAAAACTATATTCCTTCTATATCAAAGGGATTGATGTAGTTTCCCTACACAACTCAATATTTTATTTCGTTACTAATGTAACTATAAGTAGGCGTCGGTTCGCTATTATGTAAACGAGCATCTTCTCTACTTTTCTGATGAGAAACATTAGGCTTCGAAATACTAGAGTATAAAGAGTTTTCACTTAGCCAACACCCGTAATTGATATATACTTTTATTTAATAAATGAATTAACCTCTCTCTCTCTCTCTCTCTATATATATATATATATATATATATATATATATATAGATAGATTGATATTTGAGAATGTAGTTTTATATCATCATTTTCTTTTTTATCAATATATATATAGAACTCTGTTTATATATATATGTATGCATATATGTATATGCTTATAATATATATATATATATATATATATATATATATATATATAGTTTGTTTCTTGTACAAACATTATTGGTTACATATAAATGTGCATACATATTTCAGTGGAATCCCATTTCAAGGGTAACACTTGATCAGACCCAAAATATCAGAATTTCGTTAAAGTGTTTTCCTTGACTTGAGATTCCGCTGAAACATGTATGCACATATGTAACGGAAAGTTTTTGTATGTCCTGCATTGAGCACTCTTTAATAATCACGCAAGTTTCATTGTAATAATATAATAAATGTTATTCTTTACTAGCATTTAAAAAATTTTTTTCGTATAAATAATTAAATGCTAACAAAAATATCGATTAAAAATTTAAAATTATCATTATATAAGTAGGGTACATTGGAGTTCTGGTGAGGATTTGCTCAGGTTATAAAGTTTTAAAATTCTGATTTCGAATCTTGCTAAATTGAACCACACTGATGAGTCGTATAGAACGACATTTGTACCCAATATATATATATATATATATATATATATATATATATATATATATATATATATATATATATACATACATGCACACACATATATATATTATATTATATATATATATTATATATATATATCATAATATATACACGTGTTTTTCTATATAATATACATTAAACGTTAATTTAACGTTAATTAGTTTATTAATCTTTCATTTGCTATTCTATTGAAAATGGCCCCTACTTTTAGAAATATATATATATATATATATATATATATATATATATATATATATATATATATATATTATGTATTTGGAAATGTTTCAAATTTTTCCTAACCAATGATATATATTTTAGTAATGTTTATATTTATTATTGCCATTGTATAATTATTATTATATAATAAAATATTATTCTTGTGATCATATTTATATATGTGTACATATATATATATATATATATATATATATATATATATATATATGAAATAATTTAAGTTTATTTTAAAAATATAGTTATTCGATCGGCTATTGATCGTGAATCATTGTTTTAAGAGTAAAAGCTCACAATCTACCAATTTTTAAATGTTTCAAATCAATCGTGTCCTGTCGTCGATTAAAATACTACGATTTGTAATAAATATATATCATAAGAAATATTCGTTTGACAATTTACTTTTGGCGTCAGAATAAAATATTTATTTGATTAATAGATTTTGTTATATAAATAAACAAAGATAGAGATATTAATTTTATTTTGTCTGCAGAATGACGGAGAATTAGTTTTTCTTGCGTAATAATAAAAATAACATATTGTCATCTTGAATGCAATATATCTTTGATAATGTTGGTGCATTTTATGTATAAGAAGAGACATCAATAACAAAGACATACACAAACACACTCACACAGATACACACACACAAATATATATATTTATATATATAATTTATATATTTGTTTTGTTTGTTTATTTATTATTGTTTCTGGTTATTTAATGCCATATCCAGTACTTTAGAAAAAAGCACTTTATGTTTTCGAATATGTATTCAAGTTGGGGTGTTTTGTAGAGAATTTTTGGTTTTTTAAAGTTTCTTGTTACTCTCAAAAATGACACTATTTGATTCAGGTGGTTGTTTTTGAAGAAGTTGTTCATATTGTTGGATTTAAGTTATTTTTTCTGGCATTATTAATGCTCTACATTCTAGGTAACTCTGTTTGATGAAGCAATATGTTGACAGAATTACCATTGTGGTTGTTGCTCTCGTTATTTATGAGTGTGTGCGTTTTGTATCACTAATATGAATTCTGGATATAATAACTTTTTCTTTTCTTGATATTCTAGTAGTTGGTTTCCATTCTTTTCGAATGGGGTTGATTTAGTATCATTTGTTATTTGTGTTCTTGTTTCATTTCTGTTGCCATTTAGCGTAAAATAATTGATGAATTTTAGGTTTTAAGTCAGTATATGGAATTTTATTTCCTTCCCTAGTTTTCTCTCTCTCTCTCTCTCTCTCTCTATATATATATATATATATATATATATATATATATATATACATAAAGATAGATATAAACTCATATTGTTTAACATAATTACACAACTTAATTTTACATTTTTATTTTTTAATTTTCTTATAATCTTCTATCTATCAATCTCTCTCTCTTTCTCTCTCTCTTTCTATATATATATATATATATATATATATATATATATATATATATATATATATATATATATATATATAACACCGGGTGTCTACTAATGTACTGAGACTTTAACTTTCGCTAACATATTGTCTCTTGCAGTGTTGCCTGGATAATGATTCTCATCAATTTGAACATTTGCGAACATGATTCTTCACTAAATTACATTTCATTCTAATGCATTCTGCTCCTAAAAAATGAATTTAAGACGCTCTGTACAGCGACATGCACATATATGGGTATGTATGTACATATATGTGTATACATATATTTATGTATATATATGGACATAGAAACAGAGAGTTAAAGGGAGACGGAGAAACACTCTTTCTCGTGATAAAAAAGCTACACGCTTTTAGATTTTAGATAAAAGCTATTAGATTTCAGATTTCTACGCGGGAATGATATACAAATAGTTTGCGGAAATGAAATGTATTTTTCATTAACGTATAATAATGTATTTGCAAATATCGAAATTACAGATTAACACGTAATATATCACAGTAGAATATCAGTGTATATATATATATATATATATATATATATATATATATATATATACACACTGATATTCTAGGTATATATATATATATATATATATATATATATATATATATACATATATATAATCAGAAATAAAGTGTATGTATTTATGGTTATCTGGAAGTTGTAGCCTGTGTTATGGCGGCCATATATATTTTCTCACACTTTCTAATTAGTTTAAGACCAGAAATATAGCCCCAGATTATAACTTAGCCTTGTTTGGTTAGTGTTTTTTTTAATTTTTAGATTTTTTATAATGTATTATATTTCTGAATAATTCAATTTAGACCTTTGATTGCATAATCTTTCTATAAGAGTTTTAGTTGGCAAAATCTCCGATAATTTTACAACCACAGGATGATTGGCACAGCATGGCTTAATCGCCAATCATTGCATTTTTGGTAAATGCTAAGGACTATTGCGATTCCAAATAAGATCAAGAAAACATTTGAGTCATAACTTTTGATATACACTGCGTGTCAAATTATTAACGAGATAACAATTTCCCCAGTTTCAGAAACTTACCGGTAGTTTCGTATCAAAAACTTCGGAAACGTTGGCAATGCTGAGCTGCGCGTACTGTGAAATTGTCGTACTGTTCCGCGCAATGTAAACAACTTGCCATCGTAATTGCTGAATCCTCGGTATTTGAGGTGTGTCAAATTATTAACAATGGGGCGGAAAAGGTGGTTTAAGTAGTTCTGAATAGAGTAATATTACAGAACAGCTAAAACTACCCTCGAAATATCAAAAATGATAGAAAGGTATCATCAAACTGTGAAGAACGTTGTCAAAAACCCTACAAAGGTACGTAGGGGAGCTGATTATGGTAAATCTAGAGTTGTTTCACGCCGAATTAAACGTGAAGTTGTTAAGAACAATGGGCAGACAAGACGAGAAATCTTTAACCAAGCTGGATTGAAGAATGTTTCAAAAAGTACTCAATGTCGCCTTCTGAAAGAAGTAGAAAAGTCTGTTAAGCCTATGACTAAGCCTCCATTGAAGCAACATCACATAGAAACGTGACTGAAATGGGAAGAGGACAACATAAAAACGGACTTTTCCAAAGTTTTGTTCACGAATGAAGTGCACGTCACTCTTGATCGATCTGATGGCTAGAGGAAGGGATCGTCCTAGATGGACAACATTTTTATCATCGTTTAAGGCGCCAACAAGATTGTGGTTAGATAATGATTTGGGCTGAGATTATCGGAAGTATTTTGTTGGCCCATAGAGAGTCTCAGAAGGCGTAAAAATGACGTCAAATGCTTATATAGTTTTCTGAAGGAGAACTTGAACCAGGGCTGAAGAAACAAAGGTTGACGTACAGAAGAACGATTATTTTTATGCAGGATAGCGCTTCTTTCATATGCAGCAAACAAAAGCAAAGAGTATTTGCAACAACTGGGGTTCTCTGGGCTACGGGAGATAGTAGCCTGCGAATTCACCAGATTTAAATCTCAGTGAGAACCTTTGGAGTATCATAAAGCGACGCCTCTATGGAAGTGGACGCGAATTTAAGAGCAAAGATGAGTTGTAGGATGCCCTCCGAGGTATTGCGAGGAATAACTGTTGACGAAATCACAAATTTGATTAATTCTGTGAAACTACGCCTTTACAAGTCATTTATGAAAAAGGATCGCATGTCCACTACTAATTATCTCAACGTAGAAATTGCTATGTAGTTATTGTGTTCTAAGCATTTTTCCTAGTTCATTTAATGTTTGAAAATTATTTCAATAAACAAGTTATGGGTATATTGTGTTTGTTTCCCAACCTCGTTAATAACTTGGCACACTGAAATTAACAGATATTCATATCTTCTGTCACAGTTTCTATAATACTGCTTTAAATACTTTTATTTTTGACTGGAGTAGCTAAATAGTATCGTAAGTACTTTCTCAAAGTTTCATGGATTTTTATTCACTCGTTCCTGAAATATTTAAAAATAATGCAACCTCGTTAATAATTTGATATGCAGTGTAAGTGCATAGAATATAACATTAGTTTTAAGACATGGCTTGTATTCGTCAATTATTATCCACCTCACGTTTATCCAAATAGGTTCTTGGTGATTATTAAAAGGCGCAAACTACGTGTATCGAACTTACCTGGAGTATCAACCCACACTTTTGTGTGGTTTAGGTAATTTATTCGCAATATATTATTTACGGTATTAGAAAGACTGTCATAGGGAAATGGATTGCTTTTATCGATCTGTCGAGTTTACATAATGAACGTAAATTCATTCATCGGAATCATTACGGTGGAAAATTTTTTTAATATTTTGTTGATTATTCGTTAATTTGCAAATTTGTAATATATTTCGTTTTCATTCATGAGGAAATCATTTTTTATTTTTTTATTTGTTCATTAGATAAGATTTGAAAAAAAAAAACATAAAATGAAACAACGATTTTAATTAAATTTTAAAAACTTCCAAATAAACAGAAATGAAAATGATGTGTAATATAGTTCGATTTTCAGAAATGAAATTATAATTTGACTAAAACAAAACAAAATGGTACACCTGACGTCTTACTCTAACACTGTGAGAAATCAATTTCATCATTTATCAACGTCTTGAATATAATCTTCGTTACTAATAAAACTTTTTAATGTTTCTAATTTCATATTAAGAATTGCTTCTTTAAAAAATTATGCGTACAGCGTCAATGGCAATTGCCCATTTGATATTTCTTATGATTATTAACTATTAATTTTGGTTTTAGTTCAATCAAAAACTACAAATTATCAGAGTAAAGTATGTATAAATTTCAGAATGATTGGTGAAAACGTAGAGTAGGTAGTTACTTAATGTATATACCTTGCCAAATAGGCATACACCTTTTGGTGATATTGAAACGTAAGTTCTAGTGTAATAAGCAAAGTAGGAAAAAAGGCACAATAAGCGTTCGCTAAGCAATATATCTGACTAGCCCCCATTTGTCAGATCAATCTTAAAGCTTGCATTTTCAAATAATTAATAACTCTATGGAATATGTGAAAGATTACAGTTTTATCTAATCATAGTTTTATATTCACAAGTGTTTAAACTGAATGACGTGTGAAAAGGGACCAACTGAGTGTCGAACAGTGATCCATGTTTTGTATTTGACATACCACACTCCACATTAAACACGATTAAATTAAAGAAACCATTGATAATGTTGCACCATTATATGAATTTGTAAAACGCTGGCATCGTGGATACAAACATGGCCGGAAATCAGAAGTAAGCGAACCCAGACCTGGTCTCCACTTTCTTTCATTAACGAGGTATCTCTTTAGAAACGAGAACGCGCCGAGTGCACAAAGATCAATTCAGTGATGTGTCAAGATAATAAGTCAAAGTTTTTCAAAATATTGACTGCACATGATGAAACACTATGATCCAGTCAGCAAAGCGGAGTTAGTGGAGTGAAAGCACTTAGACTCATCGCTTCCAAAGAAGGCAAGCGTGCACCCCTCCGCTGGTAGAATCATGCTCACAATATTCTGGGACAAAGATGAAACAGTGAGGACGAATTTTCTGGCAAAGGGAACCACAATTTCAGGAATTTATTACCCTTCACTTTTTAGGATATTAAGTGACGCTATAAAAGCCATGCATTCAAATCAAAAGCACGTTTATGAAGATTTCAAATCCTCCTTTTCCATATTTTTTCTGACTTTGTAATCTTTTATTTCCTTATTGTTTAAGCTACGGAGTGGTTTCTGGTAAGAAAGCGTTTCTTGCATGACGCCCTTTGATTTCCGAAGTCACGTCGAGGCGAAAGGACTAATCGGTGTTGTTCTACATGACCGGTCTCCAGAACTGCATGAAACGTAAAATCGTAATTCGGATGTAGGGAAATACTTATAACTGCCAAGTTTCGTTGCTGTATTTTTATGATTGGGGGGCATTACTCATTGAACACTACTCGTAACTCATGTCTCGAAATTTTGGTACCGAACCACTGGAAAAAAGATCTGGTCGCAAAACTTCCTATAGTGGAGACACCAACAAAAGTATCCGACTTGCACACATAAACATAAACCATACCATCATCGGGATACATAAAATACATAGAGTTCTCTGACTTGTTTCCTGACGAGGGGGATTGATTAACGGCGTCCCACCGTTTCTTAAGTAACTTTTAAACACGTGTTTGTTGCTTAGTTTATGTACTCTTCTTCTGACAGGTAAACTCTACAGCTGACGTGTTGACTGTGATATCATACAAAACCAGGGAATCCATGAGCTGGGGTTTCAGTTTTGGGATTTATCTCTTGATATATTTATAATTATGGATAATGTTTGGAAAATGTTTGCTCTACAGCCGTGTTAACTCTGGGGTATCCGATGTACGTCAGAAGCAGACAAGCGTCATTGAATTTCTAGCAAAAGTAGAGTGAGAATAGCGGTAGGCATGTCGAAAAAGAAATTTTGGCACACAAAATGTCTTCAACTTTTTTTAGTTACGAAAATAAGAGGCTTTATACTTGGAACAATCCTCGTATGACAAAGTGCGCTCCGTTCATTGCAGGTAGAAGTGCATTGATAATAGTGGTGCCTATGTAGACAAATACATTCTGTAACACAGGTCACCTGTTTTAATGATATTTCTCTCGTATTCGTAGTTCTTTAACGCCTTGAGTTAAAAATATATATAGCATTCTCCTACAATGTACTTATCTTCCAATAGTTTTTTCCCCACTTTTTCGGTTTCTTTAAGTTTTTATTTTACTCAACGGTTTTTGATACACGCACATGCAAACAGACACACACACACATACATATATATATATATATATATATATATATATATAGTCATCCACATACAGTACTGTTTCGCTGTTTCACAGCTCATCAGTGCGGCTAGACAGGCAACTACCTCAAGCCAGGATTGAAACCCGACCGTTTGTACGGCAGTCAAGGCTCCTAACCATTACGCTATTGGCGGCTGCTTGAACGAGTAGTGAGTTTAACGATGTTTTGATATCGTCTGAAATACCTCCGCTCGATTTGTTTACACAAAGAGCGTCGCTTATATGCTAATGGTAGTTCGTGTTTCACTTCTCAATATGCTCAACTCAAGGTGAGGAGCACTATAGTCATCCACATACAGTACTGTTTCGTTGTTTCACAGCTCATCAGTGCGGCTAGACAGGCAACTACCTCAAGCCAGGATTGAAACCCGACCGTTTGTACGGCAGTCAAGGCTCCTAACCATTACGCTATTTGGCGGCTGCTTGAACGAGTAGTGAGTTTAACGATGTTTTGATATCGTCTGAAATATCTCCGCTCGATTTGTTTATATATATATATATATATATAGCATTTTATGAAAATATATATGGCAATTAAACTAAACAGAGATTCATCTACTTATCCGCGTAGGCAATCGCCAGGGTAAAATGGAATTAATGCTACCGAGTAAAATAATAGTGTTTCCAGCCAATGGCAGAGCGTTTTATTTTTTACTTTTTATGTTCTCTCCCTTGCTTTGTTTCGTATTGACTTATTATTTTTTTCTGTCGAATCCTTTTTTTAACACGTGCGAGCTCGTAGTACTTTTATTCTACTATTACTATTTTAGGTGTTGGATTAGTTTAATGTTTTGCAATAATTACTTTCTTTATTTTTGTGATGTATTGTTCTCCCGGGAGATTGTTTATCCTCTGTGCGCAGGGGTTTTCTTTTTTTGTTCCATAATTTAAGAGATTTGGGGGTGTCTTTAAGGTTTAGCATTTAAATATCTTATTCAGGTATTATCTTCACGAGTCGTCTTAATTTCTACATCTTACAATTTTCCACCTTACTACTGCCGAGCGTCCGTATTTGTCCTCAAATTGGTGTGCATAGTTGTCACCACAGGAGGAAGCCTTTTCTAAAGGCAATACACATGAAAGCCTGCAAACAGTTTGCTGAAGACATGTTAACAAACCCATAGATTACTGGAACCATGTCCTATGATCTGATGAGACGAAATTGTATTTGTTTGGTTCTCATGGCCTTAAGCATATGTTGCGGCGACTGGGTGAGGAGTACTAATATAAATATTTAATGACTACAGTCAAGCATGGTAGTGGGAATATCATGGTCTGTGGCTGCATGAGTACTGCAGGTATTGGAGAATTATGTACTGTCAAATATTGCAGCAAAGCATGATCCCCTCACTCCAGAAAGTGGGTCGCAGAGGAGTGTTCCAGCATGACAATGACCCAAAACATCCAAGACAACCACTACTTTAATTAAGCGGCTGAGGATAAAGGGTATGGACTGGCCAAACATATCTCTAGACTTGAACCCAATAGAACATCTTTGGGACATACTGAAGCAGAAGGTCGATGTGCACAAATTCTCAAATATCCGCCAGCTCCGCGACGTCGTAATTGAAGAGTAAAAGAGCATTCCATTAACGACATGTGAAGCTCTGGTAAACTCCATGCTTAGGAGAATAAAGGCAATTTTGAATAATGGTGGTGACCACACAAAATATTGAGAGTTGACATGTTGTATGTTAATATTGAAAACTTTTCGTAAAGGGTTGTACTCACTTTTGTTGCCAGGGATTTAGCCGTTAATGGCGATATTTTTAGGGGGAAAATAAATAAACTCTGTTATATATGCTTTGAATGGCGATATTTGGAGTTATTTTTAGGGGAAATCAATTAACCCTGTTATATATGCTGCAGACTATTTTTCATTGTGTCGAAAAATCATTTTTTCTGTGTTGTCCCATGAAGAGATATGTGTAAATATTGGAAGAAATCATTTTTGTGATACACGGTATATCTATGGATAATAAAAGTCACGAATAGGTACAGATGTATACAAGACTTCGAAAACTATTATACTCAACGAAAATGATTATTATTTCAACCTGATAAACCTCCTGCGATTCATGAGGTTATGTGGAAATTATTTAGTATATATACTTCAATCCATAACCTGTAGAAATGTTCAGTTTTGCATATTAAAATCGTAAACAGATTTCGTTATTAAGAATGCTTCTAACACTACCAGAGCCTATTGTCAAAAGAAGATAATATTTTCCCTTTATGGCATTGCTTACTGCACTTCAATTTCTACTGTTTTTAAGTTCAATTAGATCTACTAGGTTGACAAGAAGGTTTTTGCGGAATTTTTAACTTTGGTCTGAAATGATGTATTTTTAAAGAAATTTTCGTTATAATTCCATTTACTTTTACTCTCTATTAAAACCTTTAGTATTTTCACAGCGTTTACAATATTTTTTACTTGCATTAAAACATAAGGCGAAAAGAATATGTTCTTAATAAGGAATATGTTTATTTGACAGCTGCTAATGTTATCTAAAAAGAACGCAACAACGCAAAGTTCCTAACATAACATAAATTCCGTGTGCAAAGTTTATTTCATAGAACTAGATACCACAGGGCTTTTTCTAAGCTGCCTATAATACTTCTTTTTTCAAATGCTACGTGAACAAGTATTTAGTTGTTCGCTTTAATAAACAAACATTAACCATATTTTACCATTACCGATGCTCGCGGGGCTCTCTTTCCGGCACTTGACACATCATAACACTTATCCGCGCGACACACCCTCTAGTAAAAAAAAACATCACATAGACCCTGCGTTTATGTCTTAAAGTATAATACTTAATAGACAATGTTATTCAGAAAATATTTGACACTACGTCCTAGGATTTGCTTACTTAATTTCGTCTAGTCGCACTTTTAGATTTGCAGATATACAACATGGTCAGACACGTCCATTTGTGTTATATTCAGGCAGAGGTTGTTAAGGTATGTCACATTCGAGATGGCAATAAAACACATTCCACATCGATAAAAATAATATTGTAATCCAATCCTGCTTTACGTATTATTTAATTTCGAGCTGACTTTTCTTTTCCTTTTACATACATACATATATCTACTAGTAGACCCCCCTGTCACAGAACGCGTAATAATTAATTCCCATATACGAAAGTTTTGTACGACTTTATGTACCCCTCCGAAGATTAGAATTAAAATAAAATAATATTAAACCTCATGTCTAGAAACCGTATTCTAATTTTAGTCAAAATCCATAACATGATTTTAATTCTAAAAAATTTTGGTCATTTATTCGTTATGGTTTACTGTCACAAGATTTAGTCATTTTCCACGTAGTGATATGGAAACTAATTTGTTATTTCATCTTTCAGTCACAACAAACGGGCGATAAACATTTATGAAGTATTAGCACGAAAATCAGATAGAGTAACTTCCGTTCAGATCAGAGAAATTCTGGATGAAAGCAAACAGTTTGCATTATTTAGATTCCACTAGTATTATTTTTATCTTGAGTGTTATTATCGCAACGTCCCGATCGATTAACCGCCGACCTTCTTCAGGTGTATCTTGTCGAACTCGACGCTCTTTCTCTTGAGCTCAGGAATCTGCACGAAATTTCGAACGGAACCATATATTTAACTCACGATGGTAGCGTGCTCTTGTTCTCTAAGACATGACTGGGTAGAAGTCCTAAGTAAATCGCAATTGTAATTTGAAAGTCACTCGCAGTAAGGATTGAACCTTCGACCTCGAGAAAAGTGAAACTTAAAACTGAATTTTATCAAGTACTTTATCCACTAAGTCACGCATTCTGCAAACAAAACTTATGCAAACAGAATCAAAACCGCCAATGAAATCTTCTCTTATCACAGTCGAAAATGAACTATGTATTGTATTTCAAATCAGACTGCAATAACCGGATTTTTTAATATCGCAATACGTTTTACGGAACTGGTTACATAATACTTATTATACTTTGCTTTGCAAGAATCAATTTCGTTGTACACTGACATAAGCTGCAAGTAATTTTTCTCAAAACCTAATGGAAGTGTAAATTTTCTTCGGATCATCATATTGCGAATATTTTGGCAGGCTCTTATTCGTTTCCCCTATTTGAAGTACCCACTTTAAAAATACCTCTCCTCTGAAAAGAGGTCTAATGCACCTCAAGTCACAGTGCACCCACAGATGCCAATTTAAAAGAGCTGAAAGGAAACAGATAAAGAAATGTACGACAGGAAAGGAAACAGGAGTGTTACTAAGATCTTCATTATTACTAGGGTTATGACAACAGCATATTCTTTTCATTGTTTTGACTCCCAAGTTTATATCTGCCACAGTTAGACACAGTTAATCAACCGAGAATCACGTCACTCTATATAAAAACATATAAAATATGTCCGGATACACACTCGAGAGTCAAAACAATGAAAAGAGTATACTGTTGTCCTAGCTCTAATTATTACAGTAATTTTACGAGCAACCGTACCTATGAAAAAAATACCTGGCAAATATATTCGGTTAATCAAGTGCAACAGAGATAAAAACAATGGTTCTGAAAGAAATAGTTAGCATCTTAAAAACGCCTTTTCGGGTTGAATGTATGAGATAGAGGGTGAATATCTGGCATCCGGTAGCCCCATTCCCAACTAGAACAACATGATAAGAAAATTAAAGTAAAAAGGGAAACGTTCATAACATACTCTGCTAGCCATTTCTTCTTGCACGCGTTTCTATAGCAATCATTTTGGTGTAAGGAAACGCCGCCTTCAATCGGCATCGCTTCTACACCGAATTGGGACCAAGAAGATACAACAGTTAAATATAATAAATGCTCCATTCACCTGTGATCTTTTGTTTTCAATCATTGAACAGTGAAGCGAGGTACAGAAAAAGAGTCGGTAATTACTGGTGAATCATATTTCTTAATGAAAATGTTGGCACCACAAAGCTTCTGATCGGATCGCCACTTGCCTCCATCCTATCCATTATGAGCCAAGCGATATCGCGTCCACTTCTATCAAGTCCCACAATGTATCGAGAAAATTCTTGGAGACAAATCCTACCCTAACCGAACCTCATTTACTGTCATTCTCAAACATCACAATTATAATAACCTAATTTTTAACATTTGGTACCATCTAGTGTTATAGAATCGTACGGATGTGAACTTGGCATATTAACGTGGTCAAACCATATTGTAATCTGCACTTCTAATATTTGAGATTAATAGTAATAATTATGGAGGAAGTTCATGGACCCAGTTCCTTAACAATTAACTACATTTAAACATCAATGTAGCGTAGTCGGTGTCCTTACATATATAGGTGTGTGTATGCTCTTACGTATTTTATGTGGAGTTCACTGTTATATATATATATATATATATATATATATACATATATGTGTGTGTGTGTTCTTATTTTACACCGTTTCTTTTGCCTTGAAAGGTCTCGAGATATGTATGTGCAAATAACATCATGCGTACATACCTGCTTGCCTTAACGAGCGGATGATACCTTCTGAGACGCTGGTCTGCCATCTCATTGGGAAGTGGTTACTGCAGACAGATGCATCGATAAAAAACAAGATGGATTTGAAGCTTAAATATTTTATTTCAAGGCAAGCCTATCATCTGGAACCTTAGTTGTCAGAACCCCGACATCTCCCGTCTGCATTCTCTGCTGCACAAAACCACTCTCCGCATATGGTCGTCAATCGGAAGCCTACGACCACAATTCCCGTGTCACCCCTAATTCCTGGTGCATGTCACCCCTAATTCTCGGTGCATTCTCTCTAGGTTGATACCTGTCACACCTAACCTTTTGTTACCCTGCCAACTCGCTGATGGGAAATGAAAATCATAACTTTCTATTTCTATAACTACCGATATAGCAATTAAGCTGGGATTCCCAATACTACAAAAGTTACTAAAGACGTATGCTTACTTTTTCCTCACTGGTCAATGTAATTATATTATAGTCAGGTTAGTATAAATATTTCTCCACCTTTTATATCTTATTTGTTCTGAAATGCAGAAGATAGATTCTTATGGTTAAAACCTTCCCTTCTCATTCTATCGCACACACATACACACACATATATAATATATATATATATATATATAGTGTTATAGACAAGGTCTATAAAAGCAAGAAGTGTTGCAGTTATGAAAATAGGTGTTGATAACGAAGAGTTATATATATATATATATATATATATATATATATATATATATAAATGGCGAGGAGTTAATGATTGTGAAATTATCAAGTTTACATGGTGAGAAACAAAAAAAAAAGATTTTTTTCATGTACGATCATTTCGGAAACGATATCCTGTTCTTTGTTAGATATTTTAAGTTTTTATTTGTAAATATCGAATAAGCAATAGGATATCGCTTCTGAAACGATCGTCCATGAAAAAATTGCATTTTGTAATGTTTCCCCCTATGTAAAATGGATAATTTCGCAATCATTAACCCCTCAATATATATATATATATATATATATATATATATATATATATATATATATATATATATATAGAGAGAGAGAGAGAGAGAGAGAGAGAGAGAGAGAGAGAAAATAAAAAAAGGAACAAACCGTATTATGTGTTCACCAACGTTTCGTCTTTATTTCGAGACTTCCTCTTCCCAGAGGAAGTCTCGAAATAAAGACGAAACGTTGGTGAACACATAATACGGTTTGTTCCTTTTTTATTTTCTCTATTTTGTCGGAATACTATTTCCATTATTTTCATCATATATATATATGTATGTATGTATGTATGTATGTATGTATGTATGTATGCAATATCTCATTAAATTACAATGTCTGATATAATGTAAAAACCAAATATTTTCATGCAGAATAAAGGCATTGCATGAAAGTTGTATATATCTAATTTCTTATATATTTTCTCTTTTATACAGGGCCGTCCTAATATTTCACTAATAGAATTCCTTATCTAAAGGAAGCATAGAATTATTCTTTGACTGATTATTAAGAACTGAAAGTTATATTAACAGCTTGATGGCACATAATACAGTACATTTAATAACTGAGTCACAAATGATAACATGGTTTGATTTTCCCATTGCTAATACGATTTGATATTGTTTTCGTTGTTCTGTCTATTTAATATTGTGTTTTAACATTTATTATTATCGTTTGCGGGTTTCTTTTATGACATAATTGAAAAGCTATTCTAACGTCTACGTTCTAATGGATTAAATCAGAAAAAACCCATCGCACACACAGGGATACTGCAGATCTTAAAATTAACTAAATAGTTAAGTCTTTGGACTAACGAGAACTATTATAATTAAAAAGAAATAACACCCATTGCATAATCATAATAATAGGGTTGGTCACTAGTGTTTTAGAGATATGAGCACGTCAGTTTTATGGTTATACTTTAAGGTGTTTTCTAATTGGAGAAGTATTTTTGTAATAAGTCGGGCTCATAGAAATATTTTCAGTGAAAAGCTTTTTGCATGTTTATAATCAAACGTGAGAAAAACGAGCGATATGTTATTAGGTAAAATAAACAAAATAGTGATTTCAGAAAACATATATTCACAATAGATATGTCTTATATATGTTTAAAATGAAAGTTTACAGCAATAGGAACAACAGAATATTGATGATTTTTTAGAAAAACAATTGGAATTCATTAACTGAAACATTGAAGAACTTGAGAACAGTGAGTTTTAGGGGTAGGAAAAAACGTATTCAAAAGTTTTCTGCTCAATTTTATGAATTATAATTCATTAAAAGTTGTGTTCAAGAATCAAAGTTCATTTGTGATCGCATTAGTAAGAGAGCCAGTGATAAAGATTTGAAATATTTCAATGTATAATGTTTACACAGATTGCAAGTCGATAATAAGTCAATACAGAAGTGTGTTAGTGTGTTCGTTAGTTTATATTTGTGTGTGTGCGTATATGTATTTGTGAGTGATTGGAAGGATGTTGAAAAGGGAAGCCCCCAAATGAGGAGTGCCCAGTGACACCGATCCGTAGACTAGGATCAACTGAGTTCCCTTGGTGTATTGAAGACAAATTTGTATTTGTAAAGGATTTAGGCGGTTCACAGAAAGACCATTTTAAATAAATTCAGAAAGGTGTTATGATTCATCCAAAATATAATTATTTGTTTTTATTCATGATAGTGTATGCGCAGACGATATGCGTACAAACGCGTTTACGCATTTTTATTTTGTACGTCGATGTGTAAACATCGACTAATGCAAACGAACGTTTCTAATACATTGAATAACCATTCTTTTATCAGGATTACAAAGTACATTGCACTATAAAAAAACAACACAAATTACTCAATATCTCAACATTACTGAGAAACAGATCACCTGGTTAACAAAACTAGAGGAAAGTCTTTATTTTAATATACCGATAAATATACAAACACGTAAATAACACTGGTCAACAACAAATTTGTTGCCTGCGTTTGTTCAGCTTATTTAGGACGGATCTGATGTGCTGGACTCAAAAAGTTAAATCATTCTGCTCAGTCAGATCAAATTTTGAAGCTACGGCAACATGTCGTTTTTTTACGATTTTGTTTACATGTCTGAATGCGTGGAGCATTTCAAAAGTTGGTGAGCGTAGAATACCATGTTTTGATTGAAAATGATTATTTTAATGACAAGAAGTATTCAGGTCTGATAAATCTGAGTGATTATGTCAAAAAGGGATCTGTTTAAAGAAATAAAACCTCAAAATCTTCAAAATATATGTGCTCAGCATACAGGAAGAAGGGTTGACTTGTGCGCGAGGAATTATTGCCCTGCAGCGACAGGAACATTATCAACAAATCTATGGTAGACGGATACAGAATACTCTTCCCACCGCTGTAAATCGAGATAGGCTTCATCAAGCAGTTCACCAAGGTTTTCGACAAGGATGGTGACTGCTTCACTTACTTATGCCAGTCTTTTACAAGATTGACCATAGAGACGTTGAAACCTGGCATCATGGACGGTTTTCAGATCCGAAAGTTCAGCAGAGACCATAGTTCGAAAACTTATTGAACGAAGTGGAACTGAAAGCATAGAAGGAATTTGGGCTAATAGTGAAGAACTTTCTTGGCAATAATAAAGCCAGAAACTACGTAGAACTTGTCTACAATGCGCTGACTGCTTTCTGAAACCTTGGTTGTAATATGGCCGTAAAGATGCGTTACCTATTTTACATATGGACCAGTTTCCCGAGAGCCAGAGTTCAATGAATGACGAGCAGAGGGAGATTCCATCAATACCTGCAAGAGATCCATACTAGGTATCAGAGTCGCTAGAACGCAGTCATGATCACTGACTACTGTGTGAATCTGACGAAAGACCTCCCTTCCACTGATCATTCCAGGAGTTCGAAGAAACGGAAAATCAAGCACTGAAGTTTGAACAATTATAAAGCAACATGAAATTTACGTGTACTTTATAAATACCCACAATTCAGTATACAGTACTCGATGTTTCTATCAGGTAATAAACATATAAACCCTGTGTATCGCTTTATGTCACGTCAGTATTTTATTTTGTAAATTGCTATAAAACGCAGAGAAGTGAAATTTACAAAACTAAAAGTGCATAACAAGGTGGTTTATTTCCTTGATTTTGTGTGGAATTTGAATAAATCTTTGGAAAATTATGCTAATTTTTCTGTTTTCTGGTAATTTTAAGTGTGTATGCCTTTATTGCAGGTCTTCCAAAATGCGTAGAAAAGATCAATTACTGCTAGTAAAAAAGAATGTGTTGTTGCAGGCAGAAGGTTTATCTCTCAGCCAGGGAGCTTGGGAGAGATCGAGGGACAATATCTTTATTCGTTGAAAATCTAAACATCAAACCAAGGAAGGAAAAAAACATAAGAAAGTCAATTTCTGCTCGTGATGTTAGAAACATTCGCCGTCATCTTATCAAGCAGCCGAGCCAAAAAATGCTGCTACATTTGACAAGGCTGAAATACCTTCCTTGTCCAGAAAGACACGCTGCAATATCTTAAATGAAATTGCAAGAAGTAGTAAGTCCAAAGCAAAACCTGTTTTAAACCAAACTCATAAAGAAAACGTTTGACTTGGGTTAAAAAATACAGAAAACCCGCTCTGAGAAGGTTCTTTTCGCCGATGAGGCCAGAGCAACTCTTGATGGACCAGATGGGTGGGCCAAAGTTTGGAGTACTCTTGGATCCGAAGCTCTAATCGATTCTGTCGTCAACAAGGAGGTGGAGGTGTCATTTTTGAGGCTTGAATAATCTGCGATGAATAAATTGGACGATTTCGAGTGCCAGAAAGTGTCAAACCGACAAGCCAGTCTTATATTTTATTTTAAAATGAGCATTTGGTTGGTTGGTTGTTTTTGTTTTACGGCATATCATCCCTTTTCAGGTTATTTAATGCCGAATCCAGTAATTCTGAAGAAAAGATTTTTAATAGAATATATTATTTTTTTGTATTATTAATAGAATATATTATTTTTTTGTATTTTTTAAGTCGGTTTCTATTTAACCCATAGTTGGAACCCTAACAAGTACTACCACTCCGGGTCAGAGTGGATCTGGGAGCAATTCAATTAAGGGGTGGCTCCACACTCCCCAAAGCCCGCAAGCTGGGGCCTTACCATCGGATATAGTGTAAGATCATATTGGCGCCTCACCGCAAATTTATTTTTATGCCCGACAATGCGCCATCCCACTCAACCAAGGTAACGACATCCTACTTTAAGTCATTAGGCATTAGTGGAGAAAATTTGATGACATGCCCACCTTGTTCACCAGATATAAATCCAATTGAGCAGCTCTGATCAACAATAAAGATGAAAGTTTATGAAGGCAATTTTCCCCGAAATATGAACTTTGGAGGAAGATTTTGGAAGTTTCCTATAGCATCACATCATCTCAAATCCTCCGATTGACATCATCAATTGACAAGAGGCTACTCAAAGTGATTTTGAAACATGGGAGTTATTTTCATAAATAAATATTTCCCAAATAAAATAATGTGAAATTCATTCTTGTTTTTGGTTACTATTGTTACTGGAGATGTTCTTTATTTCATATAAATAGAAATATGACGTTAGAATATTGTTTTATTACCAAAAATATACAGTTTTAGACACTTACAATGAAGGGATACACGTTTAAAATTATCAGAAATAGAAAACTTAGCATTACTTTCAAATTATATGTTTAAATTCCACAAAAATCATGGAAATAATGAACCTTGTTATGCTCTTCTAGTGTACCAAATTTCACTTCTCTGCGTTTCATAGCAATTCAAGAATTATAAAAGTATTCACCTGCAATAAAGCGTTACACAGGTTTTGGTTAACAAAACATCTTCATTATTTAAAAACATATTAAGGATGATGTGCTGACAAAAATCAGCTGATACGGCCACAAAAATATCATCGATTTTGTCACAGTATCTGATTGTTTTTAAATCAATTTAGCACAAAAACTTAACCTGATGGAGAGAAACAAGTACCATTTCCCCATTCAAACGTGCGTAAACTTTCTAAATGAATTGATAAAATCCAAACAACATTCAAAAAGTAAGAGGAAACATGTTGTCCATTGTTAAATCTCTATGAATACATTCATAAAAACATGATAATCAGTTCTAAAACCTTATAATAAAAAATAAATACTTAAATAAACTTTTATAGTAAGTAAAGTTTTCATTTTGTTGTCCAAAATCAAAATCATAAAATTAATAAGTCAGTCATATGGAGTAATGTGAATTCATATGAATTGTCGTTTTTATTCACCCTGAATAAAGAAAACAACAAATTGTTCTTCAATATGCAGTTGAGCCAACATGCACAATAAAACTTGTCTTATCCTACCTTCGCCTCTCTGTCGGGCTTTGGGGTTGCTGATATCTCAACTCACGCGTACGTACAGTCATAAACATACACTCATAAACATTACCGAACACAAAGACTCAATACATTAATTTTTTTTATCACCGTTTGCTCATCAAAAACACATTTAAATATTCATTTAAATGTACTTAACTTTTTTTTCAGAGCTTTCATTCTACACTAAAGACAAATAATCATTAACTTTTATTAATAACTTTTAACGAAAAAATAATTTGTATATCTGAGTGTAAAAAATTTGATTACGATGTTTACGTTCCTTAAATTTTCGACACGGGGATCTGAGTTATTGAATTTTCCTTATTCTACAGGGACTTTTAAACGTATTAAAAAACATAGTTTTCTATTGATTTGAACTTCCACTTGCAACATTATAGAAAATATATCTTTTGTGTAGTTATGCTCTTATTTGCTTGTGTTTATTATCTAAAATTTGTATTGCTCTCTCACAAAAATGCCTCTGTAAAACCAGCGTTTCTCCAAAATACTCCCCCCCACTTGGAATACTTGTAAAAGAGACCTAAAACCTTTAAAAACAAAAACAAAAATTAAAAAAAAAACGGTCATTACTTCTGGTGAACAATCGTCTTTATAACGACATATAATGGTGCGTCTTTTTGGAGGAATTCTTTTAAGTGTTTCTTGTCTCTCGTTCGGGGGTGAATTTTGGGGAAAGTCGATTTTAGCAAAGAATTTTTAAAGGAATACGGTTTTAAAGTAATACTTAAATATATGAACACGCAAGAAATGTTGTATGATAAACACACACAAATAAATTCAAAAGCAACTGTTAGAAAATACACATTTATATGTTTTATATGGACGTTTGCAAAAATCAGAAAAGCCAAAATATTTGTTCATACTTTGATCGTCCTTCTAGAGTCCAAGGAGAATTTATTACTCAGTTCTAGAATTTAAGGGGCGTAGAAAAACCGTAAAAAATACGTTTATTCTTGAATAAAAAAAGATATTTAAGTAAAAAGTATAAGTAAAAGTCAATGACTATTGATTTGTTTTGAAGAAAATTGAGTCAAAAAATTCGGAATATCATTATGAATAATTATAAATACATATCTTATTAACAGTCTAAATACATGTTATGGACAATATAAATACATATGTTATTGTCAGTATAAATGCATGTTATTGAGAGTATAAATAAATATGTTACTGACAGTATAAATACATATTATTGCCAGTATAAATATATGTTAATGACAGTATGAATATATATGTTATTGACAGTATAAATACATATTATTGCCAGTATAAATACATTTTATTGAGAGTATAAATGCATCTGTTAATGACACTATAAATACATATTATTTACAGTATAAATACATGTTAATGAGAGTATACATACAAATGCTATTGGCAGTATAAATACATGTTATTGACAGTATAAATACATGTTATTGACAGTATAAATACATATGTTATTGGCAGTATAAATGCATGTTATTGACAGTATAAATACATATTATAAACAGTATAAATACATATTATTGTCAGTATAAATACATGTTATTGACATTAAAAATACATATGTTATTGTCAGTATAAATATATGTTATTGAGAGTATAAATACATATGTTATTGACAGTATAAATACATACTATTGACAGTATAAATACATGTTATTAACAGTATAAACACATATTATTGACAGTATAAATACACATGTATTTGACAGTATATATACATGTTATTGACAATATGAATACATATTTTATTGACAGTATAAATACATGTTATTGACTGTATAAACACATATGTTATTTACAGTATAAATAAATGTTATTGACAGTATATATACATGTTATTTACAGTATAAATACATATGTTCTTGACAGTATAAATGCATGTTACTGACAGTATAAATACATGTTATTGACAGTATATATACATATGTTATTTACAGTACAAATACATTTTATTGACAGTATTAATACATGTTATTGACAGTATAAATACATATGTTATTGTCTGTATAAATATATGTTATTGAGAGTATAAATACATATGTTATTGACAGTATAAATACATACTATTGCCAGTATAATTACATGTTAATGACAATATACATACATATGTAATTGACAGTATAAATACATGTTATTGACAGTATAAATACATATGTTATTTACAGCATACATACATATGTTATTGACAGTATAAATACATGTTATTGACAGTATAAATACATGTTATTGACAGTATAAAATACATATGTTATTGACAGTATAAATCCATATGTTATTGACAGTATAAATACATGTTATTGACAGTATAAATACATATGTTTTTGACAGTATAATACATGTTACTGACAGTATAAATACAGATTATTGACAGTATAAATACATGTTATTGACAATATGAATACATATTATTGACAGTATAAATACATGTTATTGACGGTATAAATACATATTATTGGCAGTATAAATACATGTTAATGACAGTATAGATATATTTTATTGTCAGTATAAATACATGCTATTGACAGTATAAATGCATATTATTGACAGTAGAAATAAATGTTAATGACAATATAAATGCATGTTATTGACAGTAAAAATACGTATGCTATTGACAGTATAAATACTTGTTATAGACAGTATAAATACATGTTATTGACAGTATAAATATATGTTATTGGTAGTATAAATACATATTATTGACAGTATAAATACTTGTTATAGACAGTATAAATACATGTTATTGACAGTATAAATATATGTTATTGGTAGTATAAATACATGTTATTGACAGTATAAATACATATTATTGACAGCATAAATACATGTTATTTCCAGTATAAATACATATTATTGTCAGTATAAATACATGTTAATGACAGTATAAATGCATGTTATTGACAGTAAAAATACATATGCGATTGACAGTATAAATACATGTTATAGACAGTATAAATACATGTTATTGACAGTATAAATACATGTTAATGGCAGTATAAATACATGTTATTGACAGTATAAATACATATGCTATTGCAGCATAAAAGAATTAATTTGTTGTGAGTCATTTAATGTAACAATGCGTACATCTATGCTTGTGCATGTTTGAGTTGACAACTAGTTTCTTAACATCGAGACCAGTGAAACTAGCATAAAATAGATATAAGGTTGGACGTAGATTTCAACTCAAACTTTTTTATTGATGAAAAAGTCTGGATGTTTTTTTTTGCATTTAAAGTGGATAAAAGCAGCACTCAAAGAAAAACATCAGATTGGGTTACTTTTTTTTTCATTCATTTTTATTAATGCATGCAATTGAAATGGCTGAGGTTTGTGTGCAGACAAGATTTTAAGCATTTTTATTTTAGACACAAGAGTAAACTTTGTCTGTACATAGATTTTCGCTGAAAAGACAGTCATATTGGTCGCTTTACATAAAAACACAATTATTCTTGGGGTATTTTATAAATATTGATATGTATACTTTTTATAGTTGTAAAACTATGTCGTGGATTTTTTTTGGTTAAGCGATGTTTTTTTTTGTTTGTTTTTTTTAAATAATTTTGGGTTTAAAATGATTTTATTGAATATTTGTTTTCAGTTTTGTTTCGTGGAACAATATTTTAGTTGTGTTAAATAATTAGTGATATTTTTCCATGATTCTTATTTTGTTTTACTTGTTTTGTAAAAAGGGATTTCCGTAATATTCTTGTTTTGTGAAAATGATTATTATATTTGGATTAGCTATTATTGTAGAAATATGTTCGTAAAATAAAACACAACCAAACATTCTTCGGATAATACACTCTTTATATTGTGAATAAATAAACCCGAAAACATCACACAATACTCCCTTATGTAATTAAGTATAATTTTCTGAGTACTACTTTAACTTATCAACCCATTTTTTACTATGCGTGGAGGTTTAGCTAGTTTTTAAATACCTAAAATGTAAACATGAATAGCTAAAAGCTAAGTGTTATTTAATGTTACTTATTATTTTATGAGTACTTGTACAGTTTAATCAAGACATTAAAATATGAAAATATCGAAAATGTTTATATTGTACGCATCCGTTATGGAATGAAGTTCTAAAAAAAAAAGGGGCACTTAATTTCATCAAGTAATTTTTTTACAGCGAAAAAAAAAAACACAATTTATGATACCGAGCAAAAGGTAAGATTTTTAGGATGAAAAGCTAGCATTAAAGATGAGGAGGGAGTGTCGGCGCTTTAAATTGAGTAATCTCCCCGTGGAATGTTTAAAAAAGGTAAAGATGGCTACCTTCAACATTCTGTCATAAAACGTGTTTTCCTTTGTAAAAAAAAAAACACTCGATCAAATTAAGTGACATTTTTTTGGTCCAAGACGGATACGTACAGTATAACCTTTTTTTTTTTCGATATTTTGATTTTTTTAATGCCTTGATTAAACTGTACAAGTACCATTTTATGTATAATACATAAGATTTGAAAATCATGATTATGAATCATATAATAGATTTTCGTTTAGATGTTTTATGTAGCGTGGATTATTATTTGTCTAGGAATCTACATGTATATTATGCCTTAACTAAAAACTAAAAATCTTAAAATTTGAAGATATACAAGAAATCTAAGAAGGTTATGACCGTATAGCGGTCGATATATTGTAAAGATAAAATGAACAAAATGTAAAAAAAAAGTATAATTCGTGTTAATATTTCCCATTTTCAAAAAATCGTGAAACACCCAAAGAAAAGCATTAACAATTAAACACCCGAACAAAGATATAAAGATTAAAAACCCCAAAAAACATTCTGAAAAAAAAAACCCAGCAAGATTAGACACACAACTATATAAATAAAGAAGAAACCATATTAAAATATCGCATAACGGGAACATTAAATATCGACTTAGACAAAAGGTGGATACAAAATGGACGTAACATGGTTAAAACGGCATTGACTCAAAATGAAGACAATAGTCAAAATAATATCCACGTAATGATAATAAAAATAGGAAATATCAAATTGAACAGCACTTTTAGTTACTATAAATATTAAGACTTTATAAACAGCTGCGGTCCCATTTGAAAACCGGAAGTGATGTTAGTAATAATAATGAAAGGGTTTTTTTTAAAAACGTGGAAGATTGAAATAATGAAGACAAAAATGTGTTGACGTTTTAGGTCGATAAAAAAGCAATAAGTGTCAACATTCAGTCGGGAAGGAAAAGGACATCTGAAAACTTATATAAAATTACATTCCCGAAATCCGTCACAGATCATAAACTCTCTAATTCAGCAAATACGATTACATATCCATTGCCTTCGTCGTACATATATATATATATATATATATATATATATATATATATATATATATATATATATATATATATATATATATATATATAATGAAAATACCAGCGATGGTTGACGTTATGTTGTTTTGAAAAAAGAAAAGACACCGAATGAATTTATAAAATAATCAACGTTTCGTCCCTATTGCAGAGGACATCTTCAGGATATTAAAAGGAAAAATGCAAAAAAAAAGAAGATGATCATGAAATTTTCATTTTCGTATGGTCTATGATCATTTTCTTTTTTTTTTCAATTTTCCTTTTAATATCCTGAAGATATATATATATATATATATATATATATATATATATATGATATTTACACCTATATTTATATTCACACATACCAACTACTACATACAATAACACAAACAATTAAAATGATCCTCGTATATATGTGTTTGTATGTATATGTGTTTTTCTGTTATTAATCTTGTACGTTTATGAAAACTGTCTAGGAATAATTTGCTACATACAAATGTCTGTGTTTCATTTTCGCGGGCAATCATCAGTCTAGAAGAGCTGTTTTAGTCATTGTTTGTTTTAATATATGAACAGCTTTACTCTCACTAAATAACCAATTAGATGTGTTATTATTACTCCTTCGCAAGCTAAAGGATTCATTGACTAACAACTGAATTTCTCTCAAAGAAACGCCTGATTGACCTATGTTTACAACCTTAAACAGATAAAGACTTTTAGAGTGTCACACTAATAAGTGACATTTTAACACGTGTGTATTAAAATACAATCTTTTTCATCTATTTCCTTAATAATTGGTACTTTACAGACACACACACACACACACGCACACGCACACACACACATATATATATATATACATATTAGTGATGGGACGATTCCAATATTTTTCCCGGTTCCGATACAATTACCGATTCAGTGTTAAATTCTAGATTCCGATACAATTACCGATTCCGAATTTTATAAATCTCTAATTATTGAACTATTAGATTATTATTTCCCCCGGTTTTCGTCAAAACACATGTTAAATATGCTGATATTTTCCTAAACGTAAAATCACACTTGGGGAGGATGATCTATCGATTTTAGCTTTACTACTAATTTAAAATCAATAAATATTTATTTTATCAATATTAACAGCAATGGAAGATTTTGGTTTAAAAATAAAAAAAGACAAAAGAATCGTTTTGGCATGGGAAAATAGGCAGTGATTTTTCTGATTACGATATTGATTCTGATACCCCTAAATCTTCCGATTTTTAAGATTCCTGCATCACAAAGTAATTATACTTTGTGATGCTCTCATTCCTGCATCACAAAGTAATTATACTTTGTGATGTGGATTACCCAAAATACAATTTGGATCATTTTACCACACTGCTTTCAAGGATAGTCACCTCGGATTTTACCGTGCAATTTTGATATAAACTTTTATATATTTTCCTTACCTTCCCTGACTCTATGACTTTTAATTACTCAATCAATTTTTTAAAAAAATTGTAATAATGATTTTCCATGTCTCACTGACTTTAGCAAATAGGGTGTATACCAATATACCTATTTGCTAATATTTTCTCCTCTGAAGAGATGGTAGACATCGCAACCCTATAGGATAAGGAGTTAAAATATTTCCAATATGTTCTTTGCCTTACATAGAATAATAAAAATCTTTGATATGAAACTCAAACATTTAACGTCATAAATTTAAAAATTCGTTGGATCACAAAAATTTGATTTATTTGCTCTATCTTGTATATCGACCAATTCTTATTTAGATGGGATAACACTTATAGAATATTAGTGCCATTAATATTTTGTAAATCTTATAATCACAAGTTTCCATATCAGCTGATTGTTGGATAATTTTATTCTGAAGTATATATATATATATATATATATATATATATATATATATATATATATATATATATATATATATATATATATATGCTAAATTAAATGATTTTATATGTCCACGGTAAGTTGTTACGCTCATCATGAACAATTTTATTTTTTTGTTTTTTATTCAATCATATTCCATCTAATATCTCCTCCTACACACACATATAAGCGAAAAGAGAGAGAGTGAGAGAGAAAGAGAGAGAGAGAGAGAGAGATCCACACACATGTAAGCACACACGCACACATATCTCTACCTATATAGAAATGTCAGTTTGTCTCTTTGTATGTGTGTGTGTATGATTTTGTTCTTTATGGAGTAAAATATGGCGGAGCCGACTTTTGTTTTCTAATTTCACACAAATGTACTCTATATGTCTGACAGTGTTCTTAGATAGATTTTTTTATCAAAAATACATAACAGAAAAATCAGATAACAGAAGGAGCAGCCTTTTACATTCTAATGCAGCCTAACATCACAAGTACGTTTTAGAGGTTTTGTTGTCGCATAAGCAGAAGAGAGTGTTCGACATGAATGTTTCTGGCACAAATGAACTAGGATACTTGACTTTTTTTCATTTTAAACTATTATTACAGTCCCCACTCTTTATGTGTGCCTAAATCCAAACGTAGATTCCATGAGCAAAGCTTCTTTCATAGAACTGCACGCCAGTGGAACTCTCTGGCGCTTGCCTGCTTCCCACCTGACTACAACTTGGACGTCTTCAAGTCCAACATAAACAAACTCCTGACAAACCGGCCCCTTAAGTAAGACACTCTATCAAAACCCCCAATACTAATGATTACTACAATACTATCTCATTGATTACTGTACACGCAATAACCCTTATCCCTGCGTGGCCTTCGGGCCTTGATAAGTGGTGACCCCCATGTAAATATATATATATATATATATATATATATATATATATATATATATATATATATAATTTTATAAACTCAACCGTAGGTTATATAGTGACATGTAGATTATATAGTATTGTGAACCATGTCACTGCAGGAAAGCATATTAAACTTGTTTCCGGTACATCCTGGTGAGTTCCAGCTAGAGTAAGCAATCAATCAAGTTGACTGAAAAAAAAGAATGAACAATTATACCAATTTCAATTCTTGTATGTATACATCTATATATATATAAACTTGAAAGGATTGAATACCTACCCGATAAAAATAATTTAAGTGCATTTAAATTTTCTGCTCTCATCCCGACGGCTAAACTTGAATCCGTATAATACATTAATATTTTTAAATACCGATATATTATTCTAATCGACAATTATTTGTTTTAAATATAAATTAATACATTGATATCTTACAATATTAATATGAGAACAACACACGACTTACGGAAACTTTATAATTTTTGTATTTTAAAGGAGACATAAATTAATATTCATGGGGGTGTAATAAACTTCAAATCTCTGCATAAATCAGCTTTAAACAATACAATATTATTAAAATACACATCTATTGTTCTGTTGCTTATGCTTGACAATGGATCTGAAAGTATTAGGGGCAAAAGTGGTTAGGGCAAGAACATCAGCCAGTTCTTGCCTTAAGCATAAATTTAATTACAGGATTAGAAATGATCGAAGTCAACATTTGTGGAAAGGAATTCTCTTGTCTGGTATATTTTTTGTCTAGAGAAGGTGTAAAATTAAGCTAATAAAACATAGATCAAGTATTCAGTAATAGGAAAACAACATGGATACTTATTAGAAATAAGTTTCACTTTTATTTTAAATATAATCATGAATAAATATTACTTTTTAAAGCCAAACGATATAAGATTTTTTTTCTTTAAAATATATGTTTTTTACCTTTAAAGACATGGAGCAAGTTTTCGCCCATATCAGGGCTGTTTCAAGAATTTTTTTCTTTTTATATATTTTTCTTAAAGATGTAAAAATCTCTCTTGGTAATAAGTCCGCTAGGATAGTAAATGGGCAGTTTTAGGTCTTTTCCAATGCAACAGGTGTCTCAGGTGGAAGTGACATAAGAAATAAGGTAACCCTTTTTTTTTTAAATATCGTTATGAATTAATATTTTTAAACCCAAATAATATAAGTTGTTAAACATGATTTCTATAAATTTTTAAAAAATCGCGTGCAAAAGCCCTGATATGGACGAAAGCTTGCCTCGTGTTTTTAAAAATAAATAAACATATCATTAAAGAAAAAAACCAAAAACTTATATCGTTTGGCTTTAAAAAATAATATTTATAGATGTTGATATTTCAGATTAGTAAATACTGTAGTATTATTCGGCGGTGATGTAAATAGTAAAAAAAAAATACAAACAAAAGTCCGATTAAAAAAAACTACATGATTATAGAAAAACTTGACAGTGTTGTAAAATTTAATACTATGATATGTAAATTATTTTGAAATATCTGATCTTTAAGAAAAGAAAAAGGAAAAGAATATGGACTACATATCTCAATTCAAACCATGATCTCGAAATAATTATCTGTTCTTATTATTGTTTCATATATTTTTTTATTAATTTTTATTTAATAAAAAATGCAGGCTATACTAATTATTTTTCACTAAAATAATTCCCTTTCTTCATAACTCTATTCTATTAGTAGATGTTCATTCACAGAATATGTAGATAATAAAGTTATAAAATACATCTTTTGTTATTATGATTTTCGTTTTTGTCAAGGACTTTTTTAAGTGAATATTCATGATTTTAATTATTCTTATTATTTCATCCTGATTACTTTCACGTTTTAGCCGATGTATCCTCCAAGCTTTATTGTAAATCTAAGATATTTAAATTTTATATTGTGTCCTACGAATTACGGTAACATACGCCAATAATAATTGAAATTGGTGTGGATATTTCAAAATTGATGTCTATTGTTAAATTTAACAAAAGCTCAGTTCAGACGACTGCATATTTTAAGAAGATTTCCAAATAACAACTAGTTAATGAGATAGCTTAATACAAATTTGAAATTGTAATAGGAGTTATCTACCTTAAGGTTATCATAAAAAGTGTAATTTATCTTAAGTTTTTTTAAAAATGAGTAACCAAATAAACCCAGGCCAACATCAAATAAGTACAGCTAATTATTTTTTTCTTATAAATATATCTATTTATATATAATAGAAAGAAGAGCCGACGTTGCCCAGAATCGAATGAGGATCAACCACAGTTTCATCCTCTTATATTTTATTATCATAGAAATCGGACAAAACTGCCTATTTCGATTAAATCGATTGACTGCTCTACTGAGGGATCAACCATGGTGCACCGGTAGTAGTGCTTGCATAAGTTTTTTTTTAAGTTCTTCGAATCGAACGTCGCCACTGTTATGCGACACAATCCCTTTTAATCCCTTAATTAATGTTGCTACTGTTATGGCCCTATTTAAAGAGTCACAAGGAAAAAATAACACGAAATTGAGTAACAAAATGTATTGACAGGAATATACAAATGTGAGGGTTGTTCGTATCCACCGGATATCGACTCCCGTCTTACGGCCTTGTCTTTTCATATTTATTGTGTATGGATCAGTTCATTCGTACGGTACAACATATAAATATTTCGCTACGTAAAATAAAAATGTAAATTGACATTCATTCATACAATGGTTGTAAACACAACAGAAACTGTACATTTGCAGAAATTCATAGACAAACCCTAATATCTTGCTGAATTTGATACAAATTCTATTTATCTGTTAAGCCCTAAAGAAATGAAAATAAATCAGACATTAAATTGACTGAGTAGTTGTGCTTTGTATAGTAGGGATAAATTACACTTATGAAATCGATGAAAACTGATTGATAATCAACCCCGTTCATCAAAGAAAAAGCCGCAAATAAGCAT
Source organism: Euprymna scolopes (assembly GCF_053919585.1). Classification (NCBI taxonomy): domain Eukaryota; kingdom Metazoa; phylum Mollusca; class Cephalopoda; order Sepiida; family Sepiolidae; genus Euprymna; species Euprymna scolopes. The sequence goes on along the minus strand of NC_136490.1, from coordinate 95,615,506 downwards.
TTGGCCACGAAAGCGAAATATTTATTATATTTAATTAAAAAAAAAGTTGATTTTAAAACAATGAAAAATAAAACAGATACTCTTCCCCCCTCTCTCTCTCTCTCTCTCTCTCTCTCTCTTCCGATCTCTCCTGTTCGTTTTTTCAAGAGAGGGAGAGAGAGAGAAGAGTAGAGGAGAGAGAGAGAGAAAGAGAGAGAATAGTCACACCATTTTCACTAGGAATTCTAATTCCTTACCGTCAGATCTCTCTTTTTATTGAGTTACGATATATTACTTTCGTTTAAATAAACTCACTTATAAATGTATAAGCATACAATTTTAAAAAAGGTTTCGTAATGTGTGTTTTATAGATCACTGTTAACATAAACTAATGCATATAGAAGAAAAATATAACAATATAATTACAAATGAATAACACCAAGGATTATTGGAAACAGTAAATTAATCATAAAAAATAGTGAGTTTGAGTCTTTAGTCTATACTCTTAATACTTTATTTCAAATGACGCTGTTGTATTATAAAATGCACTAATATATTTGGAAAACTATATATATATATATATATATATATATATATATATATATATATATATATATACAGTATGTTATATTAGCTATGGAATTCATGTATGTGCGTGACACTTGTGACACAAAGAAAATAGTTTTTTTTTGGACATAACAGAAATATTTCTATGAAAGTATATTAAAATGAAAAATCACGGATTGATCACTCAAAAATGAAAAAAAATCCTCCCTATTCGTGTAAAGTTACCTATTTTTCCGAATAATCGCTAAAAACTCGAAAATTAAACATGATTTTCCTACGAATCGAACACCAACGAAAGTCGTTTAGCAGCAAAACCGCACATGAACCAACCGATGAGAAATATAAGAATGAAAAACCCATATTGGACCCTTCAACCAAGTTATAGAAACTTAAAATATAAAAAAAATAATTAATAAAACCTGAAGCAAAAAAATAAAACCTAAATAAATAAAACAACATAAAACTAATATTTAAACAGATTAGTAAATATGTCAACAAATTCACCGTTCTCACACAACTATTTTGTATCTAGAAATGTAAACAGAAAATAAAAAAGAAGGAATGAAGGAAGGAAGGAAAAGGGACGGATAGAGAGTAGTAGTAGTAGTAGTAGTAGTAGTAGTAGTAGTAGTAGTAGTAGTCTTGGCTTTATTACAATTGTTCTTATGTTTGTCGACGGGTTAAAGTTGTTTAGTTGTAAGAAAATAGCGACAGTATAGTTGTAATAAAGAATAGCTGCAACCCCCCCCACTCTTCCCATGTTAAATAATAATTTCGAAATAATAACGTTAATAATTAAGTGCGCAGGTCAAAATCTGCAACAGAAGCGATTTGTGTTTATTTGTTCACGTTGTTATGGGTTAATGGTTATGCGCGCATGCGCAACCGGATGTTGTAAACCGGAAAGTGGGTTACATCACTCGTTACAAAGTCATTTGTGTTTTATAATTATATATATATATATATAGAGAGAGAGAGAGACAGACATACAGACAGAGAGAGAGAAGAGAGAGAATAAATACAATTTATGATGTTGGCCATCTTATAATTTATTCCTTTAATTCAGTTGACTTATACAATTCTTTACAGCATCTGTTTCGTAGTGCAGGATAGTTTCAAGAATTTTATAAGTCAACTGAAATAAAGGAGTAAATTATAAGATGGTCAACATCATGAATTTTGGAATATAACTGTTTGTCATTTATTCTCTATATTGCTCTGTAATTACATTGAGCTTCTTAAATAAGTATTGATATATATTAAAAGAAAATATATTTCTGCAGAAATATATACATACAAATATATATATATGTATATATGTGTATATGTGTATATACAAATATATATATATATATATATATATATATGTATATTAATTTCCAAAGTTCCAGATAAACTGTTTAGATGTACCACAACAACTCTTCAGTATGTATATACATGCACGTGTCTCAAACGGAGATTGAAACCCGGCTGTCGAGAGCGGTCTGCGCTTCTACTTAGCTTACATTCGAAAACTACCGGGAATGTGAATCTTGTCAATTGCTTAAAAGATCCATTTGTTTACAAAAAATTGCAATGCATTATTAGCTATTGACATCGGCAATTATACCAGGGAAGAAGAACATTATATATATATATATATATATATATATATATATATATATATATATATATATATATATATATAATTGAACGTGTCTGTGTCTGTCTATCTGTGTACATTTTCCTACGCAATAACTCTGTCAATGTTTTTGTCTACAGACTGGAAATTTGATATACAGGGTACTGAGACTTGGGAAAATCTATGTGATCCGTTTTCGGCCAAAAATTTGGCTGTTAAGGGGTCAAAGTTCAACGATTTGATCTTTGAGAACTCTACCAAACTCCTCCAACAATTTTAGGTCTAAGCACTTTAAATTTTAGATATATGTTCCTTAGACATGGATATAACTTAATAACTTGATTTGAGCCCAAAACAATAAATGTTAAGAGGTCATAATAGAGGTCAAAGTTTAAAAAAATAGACCTTTTTTTTTTGCTCAGCATACACCTCCAAACACCCGAGCAACGCCGGGCACCCATCCTAGTATATATATATATATATATATATATATATATATATATATATATATATATATATATATATATATATACATGCGTGCGCGGAATATACTAAAATACTGAGCACATAAAATTTACACTTTGTTTTATATTAGAATATATTTGGTAATAAAATGTGACATGTTATACGAGACCAGTCTCTGTTTAATCATATTATATACGGTTTTTATGCATGCCCTTATCATTATTATCAGTGTATTGTGCTTTTATCATTTGTGTGGTTTTAGGTAAAAGATATGTTCCATATTTAAACTATCTATAACTAATGCGTTTAATGTGTATCCTCCTTCTCCTTTGCTATATTATGTACGTATAAGCGCATTTTAAGGAGGACGGAATACAATGTCTGGTCTCAGTATACTTTGTCACATTTTTTACGTGATATATATATATATATATATATATATATATATATATATATATATATATATATATGTGTGTGTGTGTGTGTGTGTGTGTGTGTGAGAAAATGATGGTCTGACGTCAGAGCCTGAGAACGACAATGTGTAATTAATTATATAGCTAAAAATCATAAGGTAGGATAAGGCATATGAATAAAATAAACCAGTCATCCAGAATAAAAATGATTTTCTAGAGCAATTGAATAAGAGGTACAGTGTGTCTAAAAAGTGACTGAAGTGTTTTGGACGTAAAAAGATTTTTTTAGTTTATATGATATATTTCTGTAATTTAAACACAATCTGACTGAGACATATAGTTGGGAAGATTGCTGAAACAATCTTTCACTTGGTGCTTATATCACTAAATTAAAGATTCTCATGGAATATTGAGATAACCTACCTCACTAATAGGGAATTTAAAAACAGAACGCAAAATCAAAACAGTCTTTATTCATAAAAAATAATCTCTTTTAGATGTTGCCCTATTTTCAGCTCCGAATATTTGTGCTTTTTCCAAAACATTATTCATGACAGATTGCAGAATCTCTGGATTGCGATTTAACTCCATTGTTTCGTTCCTGATGTTTTCGTTCAATTTTTGTAAGGTTTTGGAGTTTGTTAACATAGACTCTTTTTTTAAGATATCCCCGCAAGAAAAAGTCTGGACTAATTAAGTCTAGGAAATATATCTCTATGACTTGTGTTCATCAGCTTGAATCGAAACCGAAACCAAAACTTTTGAAGAAAAAGTATATAAATACACTCAAGATATACACATGAAACTTGAGGGGGTTTTTTCAGCTATAATCGAAAACGAAACAAAAACTTATAGAACATTCTGTGAAATATCATAACAACTAAAGGACAGTCACTCGGAAGAAAAAAGATGTAAATGTGACACACAAAATAACACACATGCTATCGTATTAACAAATAGATCATGCAAACTATTTCTCACTTCGTGGATGTTATACTCAAAACGTTTCCGCCGATGTTACCTCCTATTGTTTCATCCGTCTACAATACATGATAACTAGGGCTATGACAACAACATATTCTTTACCTTGTTTTCATTCTCAGGTATATATCCATTGATATCTTATGGATTTTTATATAGAATGGTGTGGTTCCCAGTTGATTAAGTGTGTTTGTGTCGGATATATACTCGAGAGTAAAAACAACGAAAAGAATATTCTGTTGTCATAGCCTTAGTTATCACTAGGACTATCACAACAGCACGTTCTTTTCATTGTTTTGACTCTCGAGTATATATCCGACACAATTAGGCACAGTTAATCAACCGAGAACCACATCACTCTATATAAAAGCATATAAGATACCAACGTATACACACTCGAGAGTCAAAACGATGAAAAGAATATCCTGTTACCCTAGCCCTAGTGATAAGATATAATCAGTTGTTAATGGCAGTTTTCTGGATGTTAAAAATACAATTTTCACTACAAGCGATACTAAGAATACTATTAAGAGTGATTTAAGAAGACTTCTTCCCGATTTATGCCTACGAAATAAAACAAGCTATTTCCGTAGATAAAATGAATGGTTCCTATCGCAATTCCGCTCGGATTTCACGAGTTTGAGATTCTGAATCTGAAGAAGGTCGAATTACATCGGCCTAGACGTTGTGAGAATAATATTCAATATTAGTTCAGTAATACAAATTATCTAAATTGTCCAGAATTAGTCTAATTTTTAATGTATTTAACAATGCAGAGACAAATAAGTAAATTTACATATAGAGAAATATTGGACTATTTTTGTAGATTTTTCTTTGCTTTGATTTATTTATATGCGGAACAGTATATAAACACCATTTTATATTTTCATACCGAAAACAATTTCTACAGAGCACCACCCATTGACTACGAGTCGCTATTTTACGGATTTCACGATTGTATCTATTGAATAGATCCAACTCTTACCTTTCTGAAATTTTGAGATGGGGATTGGTTATTGGAATTATTAATATTCATGGGACTACTGTTCTTATCTTGAGTGTCAAAAGTGAGACATGCCGTCCAGTAAAAGTACGGTTAGAATAACATCAAAAAGCTGTAATATGTGGGAGATTAAAAAATCGGGTATAGCATGCTATATCTAGAGGAAAAACGGAAATCATCTACCATTATGGACAAAGTATAAATTGAAGACAGAGAAGAACGGTGGAGAGTAAGACGATAAAGAAGCGACACATATGGTGGAAAACCATCACTTATTAAAGAGACCTAGGATAGATCAGAGAGCTTTAATTATAAATAATAGATAATATATACAGTAATAAGTAAAAGCAGTAATATACACATATATATATATATACATATATATATTTCTTTTTTTTTTTCGAACAACATGGAAATAAAAAGAAAGAAAGACATACTGAAAATGAAAACGTAAATCCCGCGTGACCAACGACCCGTTCCTATATTTAAAAAACTACCGTAATAATAATAATAATAATAATAATAATAATAATAATAATAGTAATAGTAATAATAATAATAATAATAATAATAATAATAATAATAATACAATAAACGGACTTCTACTTTCTGATTCTCTGCTCCAGAACCATGGCAAAAAACACATACTGATGATGAAGCTTTGCTTCGAAATATATTTATGAATTTCAATATAAATTTCAAACAAAATAAATGTCTGTGTATTTTATAATAATGCGTTTTTTCGGCTTCACTCGTATATAATACGTATTTTAGTTTATTCAAACTCAACCAGCGCTTCTAAGGACCAAAAATCTTAACGTAAATCCCGCGTGACCAATGCAATATTCCGAGATTTAAAAAACCACCGTAAAAACGATAAACGAACTTCTACTTTCTGATTTTATGCTCCAACAACAACATGGCAAAAAAAACATACTGAAGATGAAGCTTTGCTTCGAAATATATTTATGAATTTCAATTTAAATTTAAGACAAAATAAATATCTGTGTATTTTGTAATAATGCGTTGTTTTTGCTTCAAACGTATATAATACGTATTTTATTTTATGAAAACGCAACCAGCGCTTCTAAGGAACAAAAACATTAACATTATATATATATATATATATATATATATATATATATATATATATATATTCGATCCGATTTCGAATCTCGCTAGATCAGCCACTCTGATGAGTCGTAGACGACAAAACACGTGTCAGTGGATAATTATATTTTAAAAATAATATATATATATATATATAGTAACAATTATTACTAATGAATAGTGGCATTTATCTGCAAATCCATCATCTCTTTTTTACTCTACATACTTGACTAAGAGTCAGAAAAAGAACAGAGAAAAACTTGAACTTACGTTTTGTACAATGGCATTTATTTCTTCACACTCTCGTTACTGCTGTGACTTCCCTGACGTGGTCGTCTTCTCGAACGTCATCAACACTTCTAACGTGATCTTCGTTTCAAAATCTATATTTTTCCCCGCAGGTGATGTAATTTCGAATGCATTTGCATAAGCGTATCCATGCTATGTTACAAATGTAACTTATAATTTCCACCATTAAAAAAATGCTTTTACTGGGTAGGTATAAGGTAAGAGGCTAAAATTTTGCATGGTTGCGTATCAAATATAGAAAAATCAGTAGTTGGAATTCCATCTAAATTTCGCCATTGAGCGAACACTTAATGTTCAGTTCAAAGGTAAACGTCATATGTTGCAGAACTTAATTGACTCTAATAATGGTCAATTAGCGCGTGTTTACAATTGACTGAACCGAAGTTATCGCCAAAAATGAAACTTTAACTTTCCATTGCCTTTGACCTTGACCTATGACCTAGATATTATCGAATTAAATCAGCGCTCAGCTCGTCCATGAACCATACTATGACCAAGTTTTGTGACGATGAGTCAATCTATGCAGAACCTCGGTTAGACACAAAGAAACTAACAACATTAACGAAAAACCTCTCTCTTGCCTGATTGCAGGTGATTTTCACGTTAAGTACAAGAATACGTCAGAACAAAGCATCAATGTAGTTTGAAAGGAATCCTATAACCTAGGGATTAATTTTTTAAAAAGCAAAAGAAACCTGCTCTAATGATTAACGTTACATGTTTTTTTCCAAAAATTAAGCAACGGTGAATGCTCTGACGGACTGCAAGCACTTGTGCCCCTCGACGTAAATACGCCCGACAACCCCGAGAAGCGGCTAAATCCCACCCCTTCACAGTAGAGATCCCTAGATGCAAGAGAGCCTTCTACTCCAGTATTTTTCCCCCAGAACAACTAGACTTTGGAATTCCCTTCCGGGTCCCTCCTTCCCCGACTGTACTGACATGCAGAAGTTCAAATGCAAGGTGAACCGACATCTTGCTGCCCAACTTCCTATACAGTACCCCTGATGCTTATGTCCCTGATAGTAGACCCCCTACAATAAAGTGGCAGTGTGCCTTGTTTGGGGTGAAAATATAATAATAAAAAAAGTCGAATAATTATTGTATTTGAATTTAACAAATCTGCATTGGAAGGCGGACGAAAATGTTTTTGTTCCAAAAATAATCTTATTGGAAATTTTAGTAACAAGCATGTTTTGCTTGAGTGCTATATTTTTTTTATCATTCCTTCCCTTACTGGTCAATGCTGCCAAAATTTTATAGCACTAAGCACATATTTTTATTAACAGTATTAAAATATAATTTCTTGAAGCTTTATATTTAATTTGTCTTTTTGGAAAAAAATATCAATTTCTACTTTAACGAACAAATTTAGGAAATTTAAAAACACAACCGCAAAGACAATATTGCTCGCATAGCAATTTGGCGATTAATTTGCCTTAATCATTAATATATTAATATATTAATATATATATACTAGCAAAAGTTGACTGGGTTCAAAAACAGTCTACAGAAAATGGACTCGGATTTATGAAAGTATGATAGGTTATGAAAAGGAAGGGTTGTAAAGAGATAACTTCGAATTTGGGGGTATCAAAACCAAAGCAAAATATGATGAAAGTAAAAATAAAATAGATAAACCCCATAATTTATTATACTATACCTGTTTACACTGAAACACTTATCACAATATTCTGTGGTTCTATATTAAAATACCTTGTTAAACGTTGTGACATGTTTCCATTCTATGGAGGTCAGACGCGAATGAACATCCCATAATTTTATTATACCATATTTCTTCAAACTGAAACATAATTATCAAAGTATACTTACGCAGATAGATATGAAAAGTCTTTATTAAAGTTTGTGCGTATTTCCATTCTATGGAGGTCAGGCGCGAACGCAGACCCCACAATTTTATTATACCATCCCTATTTAAGTTAAAATATACTTATCAAAGTGTTATTATGTACATCTATATCAAAAACACTTGTAAACGTTTTTTTTTATTTTTTTTTATTTCCATACTTTGTGGACCAGGCGCGTACGCAGACACCACAATTTTAATTTTTGAACCCAGTCAACGACGGGTAGTTTTCCTAGTATATATATATATATATATATATATATATATATATATATATATATATATATATATGTATTATAAAAATATCAACAACAACAAAACAATAAAAATGTTCATACACTTGACAATTTAAAGTGTATTTTTTCAGAAGGTGGATCAGTCGGTAGGCTTCTGTACTATAAAATGGCTTTTAAAAATGACTCTGCCACTAACTAAAGACGCATTATTTATTTTGAAATTTAATGCATTTTTGTGTACGGTTTCCCAAATTGAACTATGGCATCCCATACGCGATATAAAAAACAGGGGAGATTATATTAAATTAACGGCAAATATTTATGTGAGTCAGGTGAATTAAGTTGTTTCATTTATTCCATAAATACTGAAAACGCCACTGATCTGAAACTATATAAGTACCTTTAATATGAGAAAATATTAATATTGAAAATAATATTTGAATCCAGAAGCCGTTATTTTATGTCTGGATTATTACACATTTTATTACGTATTTTATAAGGAAGAGAAGTGTTACTTTGTAACGCTCGTAAAATTTTAAAGCTTAACGATCAGATGCATTTTTATTCACGTCTAATATATTCTTATGTGACGGTAACTCGTTACTTGTCTTCTTTTCTTGACCTTAACTCGAGATAGTCTGGCTTGGATATATAGTCGTTTATTATACGCGAAAAATAGTTGCATTCTGTAGCTACATTCTGTTACACTTTAAAAAAAAATCATTGAAAACGTTATATCTATATCATTAATTGCTAGGTGAAGGATAATGTTTTTAAAGTTCACCAAAATGTACATTACATAAAATAAATCCAAGGTAATTTTTTGATTCAATTTAAATAAAATTTTTGTACCTTACTTTGTAAAATTTATAAAAGTGCACTTTGAAGATAAATAAATTTCAAATTGAGTCTTGTACCTTTATTTTTAAAACCTATAATAAAAACATTCTGTTTAACAATTTTCATGCCTTGGATGAAATGCTTTTTCTAACTTGTATCTTATCTTTCTAAGATTATATTTTAAAAATCTCCTTCTTTCTATTTCAGTTTGTATTTCTCCTCACACCACAACTCATTTTTGCAACCCCCTCTTTGTATTATTACAGGTCTGAATATTCTCTCTGTTTCTGTTTGTATTTCTCCTCACACCAAAACTTATTTTTGCAACCCCCTCTTTGTATTATTACAGGTCTGAATATTATCTCTGCTTCAGTTTGTATTTCTCCTCACATCACAACTTATTTTTTGAAACCCCTTCTTTGTAATACAGGTCTGAATAATAAGAGAATCTGATTTTTCTAAATAAAAACTTTAAAATAACTTTTTTAGATTAATTTTTTTAAAACTTCTTTTAGAATAGAAAATCTTTAAAATTTAATAAGGAACATATTTCATATAAGTTTCATTAACAAATATTCAGTACATAACGAGAAAAATAGAGATGAATTTCAAAAGGATTGCATAATTGGTTACGGGCATAGCAGTCCTCGCCAGCGAAGGTCTTTGTTATTGTTTTTCTATTATTATTATTATTATTATTATTATTATTATTATTATTATTATTTAACACATTGTGTATCCTGCTCTTTCGTGCGAGGACTAATACTTTAACCGGATTATAAACCGGCTTCAAAATCTAGTACTCATAGACCTCTTCGCCAGCTCACTTTCTCTTTCGTACAGAGGAAACCTAGCGAGCATATCTCTGTTGCACTGTTATTTTAATGGGAAATGCACAACTGAGTTTTTATATATGGCCCCTTTCCGTAGAACATTTATGGCAGCCACTCGTCTTGATAGAAAAACTACTAACAATCCCCTCCAATAACTATTCCTAAAACCAAATGTTAACTCCGTTGAGCAATGTTTCTTTCCTGTAAGTGCCCATTTGTGGATTACAATGCCGCGAGGCTGCTTATCACTTCGCAATAACATGTCCATTTTTAAGTCTAACATGAATAGATTTCTGCTGAGCTATCATGTAAAATAAACAAACATTACTCAAATTCCACCTTTAAAGATAACGTCCGAATAAGTGACCCTCATTGTCTCACCGAATAACTGACCCTCATTAACCCTTATTCTCGAGTGACCTTCGGACTTCGTGACTACCCACTAGTATATACATACACACACACGCGCGCACACATATATTTATTTTCTTACCAAACAGTTTTTTTTTTTCAGCATGCCAGAATATGTAATTTTGGTTCCATATCTAATCAGGGCGTTTCTATTTGTTGCATTGGTTTACCCGAAATTTTCTACAATCAAGTACTTGAAGAAGTCAACATATAAACGGAGCCCAACATCTGAAGGGAATGTTTTTTAAATATATATATATATATATATATATATATATATATATATATATATATATATATATATATATGTGTGTGTGTGTGGGGGGGGGGTGTATACCAATTATAATTGCAAACAAATATCTTGAGGATGCAAGTGAATTACATTGTTAGTTGGACAGTACTATAATAAAAATCGAAACAAGGGACGCAATGCGCAGAATGTTGAGTTAAGGCGCCAGATATTTTGAATGAAAGTTGTTCGAAAATACTGTTCATGGATAATCCGTGTATTTTCAGTACACATAGGACGAAAACAGAGTCCTTTGCAATGGTTCTAGTGAGAGGAGTTATTGTTATGGGTGTTTTCTGCGATACACCAGATAATGGAGCTCAACCAGGCACTAACTATGAAAATAACTATGGAGTAGAGGAAAACGCGCTACTTTTTATCTTTGAGACAGGGGCTGTAGATACTATCTTTCATTAACTTATGAAGTTACGTAATAAAAAATAAACAATACTTAAAACATAATAAATTTCGGTTGCTTTTTTATCCGTAGATTTGCACTCGTTTCGTAGTCGTTATGTGGGACATCTCGATTGTTGACGGAGAAAGCCGAATCAATCACTGACTTTAAAAAAAAAAGTCCTCTTACTTGACAGAGAACTAATTTGCAATTAAATATAAAGATTTAATTCGGACTTGCACGAGAGGACAGTTTATTACTTTTTCAACATTTCATTTTAGAGTCCCGTGGGTATCTTCTTATTTACCTAACTACACCGCTAAGGTTAGGGTACGTTTACAGTTAGTTGAAGGTTAAGGGACGTTTAGGGTTAGTTTAGTGTAAGGCTAGTGTCGAAGTACTAAAACCACAATACAGAATTAAATACAAAATAAACAGTTCCTTTGTTAAATTTATTTTATTTACATAGGAATCACCACTTATCAAGGCCCAGAGGCCACTGGAGGATACGACTTATTGAGTGTATAGTAGTCAATGGGATAATATTGGAATAATCGTTAATAGTTGACATTTGGTAAATTGGATCACTAAACGGGGCGGTCCATCAAGAAGTTGTTTACGTTGAACTTGGAGCCTACCAAATTGTAGTCAGCTGGAAAACAGGAAAACGGAACAGAGTTCCACAGGCGTGCAGATCTAAGAAAGAAGCTTTGTTCATGGAATTTACATTTAGGTGTAGGCACAGATAAAGAGTGGGGGAAATTATTGGCAGTGGTTTTTAGATAGACGAGTGTTTTTCGTGAAAGTTGTGCTAGGGGGGACCATAGATTGGAGTTCAGACGAGCGCTTGCCATGAAAATAATGATAAAGCAGAGGCAGGCTCGCAACGTCTCTTGTGTGGGACAGAGCTTGCAGAGAAGAGAAAAGAGCATCCCCCACTTGGCTATGAAGTCTACTATGAACTCGGCCAAAGCAGGATAAGTCTCTCTGGCAGCTCCTGCCCAGATGTGGCAACAGTACTTCGTCTTTAGACGTTTAATACTTTCTAAAGCAAAGTAACCAATACTACATTCGGTTAGTTCAGTAAATATTGGTAACGTTTTGAAGTCTCTACTGAAACTCAGAATTAATGACATACATATTGAAATTATATTGGATATCGTCTCCTAAAAGGTACTCTTAACGTTTATGAACAATTTATACAAATTTTACGTGTAAAATTTAAATTAAAAAGAGGTTTAGCATGAATTCATCCTCTTGGAGAGTATATTGCCTCTTTATCGCATGCTTTTCTTTCTATAAAGTTGTTGATACTTATTTTTTTTTATTACGTATATTTAGTAAGTTTTTATTTCCCTACCATATATTAGGTTTAATATATTAATCGATAAAAAATTGTCCGTATAACAATAAATACGTAATGCGCATGAATCCAGGTATCATATTTGAGCGGTCTTACAAAAGCAACACCGGGAAGTCTGCTAGTAATTTATAAAATTATTAATATACTTAAACAATATCGTTTAAATACCAAAGTTAAAAACTCTAAAATAAAGTTTGAAAACTTTACTTATTCAATTTTACTTATTATATTTCAGTTAAGTAGAAAATTTAGCAGCACTAAATAGTAATCCACTCGGCTTCACCAATATGTTCTTTAAATAGAAAACTATAAATTGATAAATCTATTTCCTAAATCAAGAAAAAAATATCAGAAAAACGGGGGAGGAAAAGGGATAGACAACTAAACAACAAATGCACCCAAGAATATTTCTGGAATGTTTGGTATAAAAAAAGTGATAAATATTAACTAAGTTGAATATTCAGCCCTTCATTTTGGTATTGTAAAGACGTATATATTTACACATGGCAGTAAACAAGACGTTGCAGGCTCTTTCGTACTGAACATAAGTAAAGAAATTGAAAAGCTTCAACTAGCTGTTTCAGGTTTTAATAAAAGGCTTTTATCGGTCATTCTCCAGCTACGAGTGACTTCTCGTTACGGCTGTGACGTCACCTACCTGATCGTGACACTCTAACGTGATCGCAGGTCTGTGCGCACGGTTTTCTTTTTATAATATTTTTGCTTTTTCCTTGCTGTGACGTCACTTCACACACAGCTCGGTCATTTGCATACAACTCCCATGCGCGCGTTCACACAATTGAATACTAGGCATAAATTCAATCAAAGTTAGAAAACCATTTACGCTAAACTTAGATGAGAAACTTAAACACACTACAAACATAAGAATTTTTTAAAGTGGTATATTATATAGCTTTGTTTCCTTATCTATTTCAAGGAACAGTTATTACACTTTTTGCATTGCCAAGTGTTTTAGCGTAAAAAAGAACTAGTGAAAAGAATTTTAATATAATTCTTTTTCTTAGAGTGCTTCTTGTTCTATAAAATTAGAGAACAAATATTTGGGAAAAAACAAAATAATTAATAATAATTAACGTCTATTTTCAGTGCAATTTTGGAAAACATGTCTCACTTTATTTCTATTCATGCTAAAACGGATATTAATTATTCTACATAACAATCTGTGGTTAAAAATATTAAGGCGAATTAAGTGTAGTAGAAGAAATTATTCGCACGAGCAGCTGCGCATCTGTTTGGCATGCCAGGTGACGGAACCGAGAAAATATAAAGACGTAAAAAAAAAAATGTCTTGGATTTGTAAATTATTATTTTTTCTTTTTATGTGGCATTAATTTGACTTGCACATTAATATAATAACTCCATTAAGAAAGGCGAATTCGGAAGGATAGAGGGCTGAACCTTTGACAACTGAGAGCAAACATCATTGACATATGGTGTTGGTAATTACGGTTTCAGTAAAGAGGAGTTATGTTAATTCTAACGGCATTAGCTACTTTTATAGATCTATCATAATTTTAAGTTGGTAAATTAATAATTTCGCTGAGTGGCGTTTTTCAAAATCAATTAAGCGCCATGCCATTCTACATCATTTCCTATAACGGGTTTAGTATCTAAAGTCGTTATCACATGTATCTATTCATTCGCCCTCTCCCTCTCCCCCCTCTCTCTCTCTCTCTCTCGCTCTGTCTCTATCCTTGATTACTGACATTTTTATGTAATAACCCGCTATCTCTTCAACATCGATCTCGACCGCATATGCGCAGTAAATAAAATAACAAATTATATTCCGCCATTTTGTTATTTTCGTGATGCACAGTTAGCACCTTAATGACCACCGAGCAGCACTTCATATCTTTTGAAACATATGGCATTCGTTGGTTAAATGACTGCAAATGTGGTTCCATCGATCATAAACATTAAACCAAAGCCAGACGCCAGCCTCGTCAAATGAAAAAAAAATAATCAGAAAGATATTCAAGATAAAATAATAACTGTATAGTTTAAGCGATTTTTATGCTTACTTTCATATCTGCAACCGTTAAAACATTTTTCTGTTTTTATTTTAATACAGATGCGCACACGATGTAGTTCTTCTGTTAGTTCACAAAAAGATTCTATACCAATGGAAATTATCTGACCTAGTGCTTCATATTGCCGTGAAGAGCACTGAAAGGGATTAACCTTCCCATATTTTATCAGAGTTATAGTCGAGTATGATTTCCACTTGAAAAGCTTTTTCGCAAAATAATCAAATATCCTGTCGGCTAATGCGTCCTTAATTTTATAGACCGATACATTATAAATCTATTTGCTAAATTAACGATTGAGAATAAGGGAAAAAGGGGAGCAAAGTGGATAGACAACTTAATAGCAAGTTAATTCTACAGGATTTACGAGAGGTTTTATATTTAAAAATTGTTAAATATTATGTAATTGGAACTAGATTGTAAACTCAGACCTTAATTTTTGTATTGTTTTAGAAACATTCATTCATACCAACTAAAACGCAGTGCCTCTAGCACGTAAGGGTCTATTGTAATTACAGATCAGATGTATATGAGGCATCTTAAGAAGTGAATCAAACAGCAAGTTATTTGTTCACATTATATTTAAATTTCTAAATCAAGTGAAACAAAGAGCAGTGCAAGAATTCCAAATCAAGAGGTCCGAGTAAGGAAGCAACTAGAGTAGAAAGATTTTCTAGCATTTGGGTATTTTGATAATTAAGGAGTAAAAGTTAGTCAGGTTTGTTGGCGGTATTTTTTATTTCGAGGAAGTAAAAGTGCAATAAATTCGTTCGCTAATATGCTGTAAAAGTACTTGGAAAACAAGGGTACATTATTGCAGCGATTCGACATAGGCTCAAGCTTGGTAGACAATTCGGAATCTGTTAGAGACTTATTTTTGTATTCTCTCCAGATAGAGGGAATAGTACTTTGTGCATCAGCCTAGATAATGCAACAATGCTCCGTGCACGAGTGAACGGTGGCTTTATAGATAAATAGGACACGACCAGTTTTTATCCTGACAGAATGGTATATCCTTTAAAGAATGACACGCCAAATACAAAAACGAAAATGAATAAGACAAAAATATGCAACTTCAACAAATCACTGTAAGAATGTAATAACTACAACAACAACTTTCTATACTGAGATGATTTGAAATCGCATCACTTTAAAGGAATTAGGATTTCGAAATTTCTGAAAGATCTATAATACCATGATGGGCAAATGGTAATTAAGAATTTGCCTACCATCCAACTACCATGAAGTCCTTCTACGGAAATTAGAAAAGATTGAACTTTTTGGCGGTGGCTTACATAAAACTCCAACCAGATCTCTTTAAATTATCTCATTTCGATAATTTATCCTCCCGAAAAAATAAAATTCCTATCTGACCTAGAGCACGGATTTTAGCCGTCTTGTTTCTTTGCTGATATCTCTTGCCGATTTCCTAACGATTATATCTGGAAGGATATACCATGCAGTGAATGAGGAAATCGAAGCTATGGTGGTAACTCTAGATATCTCCAAAACATTTGATAAAGTCTTGGAATGAAGATCTCATGATAATTAATTCATATGATATTGTTGGGATAATGTTTTTTTATGGTTAGACATTTCTAAGCTCCAAAAAAATACAGGTACTTCTTGATAGCCGCATATCCAAACAACATTATATCAACTCGATATACACCAGAGGTTGATCACCGGACCTATATAATTCTTGGCCTTCATAAAAACCCTCATCGATACAAATAGGTTTATTTACTGATGACACTACGCCCTATTCTAGAAATGAGAGGGAAATGCCCCCTTAACAAACAACTCTTAGATTTATATATTATTTTACTGAAATCATTAGAAATGAGGAATTTGTGTAATTTCCTGCCTTTAATGCTAGAAGCGTTCTAAATGTAGTGCCTCCTTTTTTATTCCTATTATTATTTTTTATTCCTATTATTATTAGAGGAAATTGCAAATTATATGATTTTGATGACTGAACTTATGCATTCATTACCTGACAATTTTATTTCTCTGTTAGAGATATTGACAATGAGAGACTCTAAGAAACAACTCTGTCATGGACGTGCGCCAGAAGCAGGGATGTCATTTGAATTCCTGGCAAAAATACATTGACAATGGTGGTCACTATGTAGAAAAATAAATCCAGGAGCGCAAAACATCGCTTGTTTTAATGGCACCAGTCTCCTCTTCGTAGCTCTTCACCTTTTCCAGTGAAAATAGTAGAGGAATTTACTTTTGGAACAATCCCCGTTGAATAGAGCCGAAAATGAATGATCTTTTTTATGTTATGAAGACGACGGTCCTCCCCAGGAACAACTACACAAAACTTTCAAACAAGCAATGGTTATGACTAGGGATATGACAACAGCATATTCTTTTCATTGTCATGACTCTCGAGTATATATCCGACGCAGACATAGTTAATCAACAGAGAACCACATCACTCTATATAAAAACATATAAGATATCAACGGATACACACTCGAGAGTCAAAACAATGAAAAGAATATGCTGTTGTCCTAGCTTAGTATGACACATAATAATATTCTAGAGTCAAATGTTCAGACTAGCTGGACTGACATGCTCAGACACCGTAAGATGCTCAGAAAATGTAAGTTGGAATAAGTGCATAGATATTGCCACATCTGTTGCAAAGGAGGAAGGTTCTGTCTACCGAACTGAATAACTAATTGCACTGCTAGTAAACTATATCTTTATAAAGTCACCATTCCCTCGTGCATAAGGTATCGCTGCCACATCTAGGCTTGTGCACTAACCACCATTATGTCCATTTTCGACAGCGTTTAGGGAAAATGACAACCTAATAGGTCCTGCACTGTTGGTGAAGCTCCATATATCAGCACATCACCATTTATACTTTATTTTACATAAGACTCACCACTTAAGACCCGGAGGCCACTCGAGAATAAGGGTTAATGGGTGTACATTAGTCAATGTGGTTATAGCGTAGTAAACATAAGTAGTTGGAATTTTGTAAATTGGATTACTTAGGGAAACGGTTCATCAAGAACTTGTTTACGTTGGACTTAAAGACAATCAGATTGTAGTCAGCTTGAATACAGGCAGTCGGAAGAGAGTACCACATCCGTGCAGCTCCAAGAAAGAATCTTTGTTCATAGAATCTACATTTAGGTTTATATACAGATAAAGAGTGTCGGGAATTATTGATAGTGGTTTAGGCCAGACGAGTGTTTTTCGTGAAAGTTTGGCGAGGGGGGACCATAGATAGAAGCTCAGCTGAACACTTGCCATGAAAATAACGATAAGGCAGAGACAGGTTTGCAATGTCGCTTCTATGGGAAAGAGGTTGCAGGGAAGAGAAAAGGGCCTCCCTCACTAAGCTTCGAAATTCCTGTTTATGAATATGTTTACGGAATGTGTTCCGGTTAACTCATTGCACTAACACCCCTCAACATCATTACCCTTTGATTAATTCAGTAGCAAAATCCCACTTTCTTCATTAAAAAGGCTCATAAATAAGATTGTATGCTCGGGTAGTTTCTTTTATCGAAGAACTTGATTTTGTAATTCATGCAAGAAATTTAAATGTATTGTGAACAAACATTTTATTCTACATCTCATCAATGCTCTCCTTGTCCACAAAAAAAACCAAGCTCCTATTATAGTACTCGTTTGCAGTCGAGTGACATTATGCCTTATTTGATGGGAGGTAAATTTAAGTAAAATAAATCACTTCTACCATTCGTATCTACAACTATTTATTCATAAACACTATTTAACTTTAGACTCTAGAGCTTAAATAAATACTGATATGCCAAAAGACAAACAATTATTTCTTATTGTTTTTAATCCTTTGAGATTCGGAAATCGTAGCACAGTGGATAGGGGCGTTGATTGTCTATAGGTCCAGATGAGCATTATCTGAAGATAACGGTTTCAGTCCTACAAAAGCAGGCCAGATATTTGTTGGCAAAATCCTGGTGAGTCAACAGCAACGATGAAAGGTAGTAATTACTAGGGAGGCCCAGCATTCCTATCCCGGTGTGGTTAATCAGCTAACGAAGGCCAGAGGGTGAGTTGACCGAAACGTGGTGAAACCTCAACAATTATGAAGATGAGGAAAACAGTCAGCAAAAAGAATGAATGCACAAAAAAGGTGTGAACACAAATAGCTGTTATTTCTAATGGCGTTGCAGGCGTTAATATTATAAACAATAGGTTTAGTGTTATATAACGCATGCTAATCGAAGATAAAATTAAATCTAAAGAAAGAAAAAAATATAGACTTGTCCCCTAAATACCGAAATTGTATAATAATAAGAAAAAAAAATAGAGGATATGATAGATATATAGAGATATAGAGGACGAGAAAGAAAGGCCAGGAAAGAAAAAGATCAATGAATAGTGAAACAAAAAGAAAATAATAAAAAACAATCGAAGTTGCTTTGAAGCTTCTCATTTATGCATCAATCATTATCAAATCTGAATCAGCGATTATCTCCCTTTTATGCAAATACCTCTTCAGTTTAATTATTCATTTTGTGCGCCATTGGACGTCATATCGTTTGGCTGATTCAGACTATACAATATATGTGCGCCAAACTATTTTTCATGATCCAATAACGAAGATTTTTTTTTGTCTGTTTGAAAATACGTCAACGTTTCGCTATCAACTGGCTGCATCCCTTAATCAATCACAATTAATAGAATTCTAAGTGTAATATAATATTTTTTACTGATTTTTCGCCCCGAACAAGGTACAATGCCACTAAATCGTAAGGGGCTACTATTTGGGACCAGATTTTCAGGGATACTCTGTAAGGAGTTGGTCAGCGAGATGTCTGTTCAAATTACATTGAACCTCTGCATGTCAGTACAGTCTGGAAAGCAGGGGGTATGGGAGAGAATTCCCAAGTTTAGTAGTTCGAGGGAAAAGGCTATTTAAATAGAAGGTTTTACAGCATCTAGGGATCTCCACAGTGTAAGGGTGGGATTTTGCTGTTTGTCGGGTTTGTCGGGAGTATTTACATCGAGCGAGTGCTAATGCTTTAAGTTCGTCCGATACATAATGATAAATTATTATTAGTTGATGCATGTTTTATTGTTTTTTTTCTGATGATAAGGTGCAGCGAACTAAGTATTATGGCATTCGTTCGATGGACGGTAAGGAATTAATACGGTTTAGTCACCTCAACACCAAATTATTATAAAGTACGACATAAACGACTTATTATAAGTCACTATAGCTTTTGCTCGTTTTTAACAGACTAAAAGGTGCTTCTGTATTATAATGAAGAAAAAATATTGAATTTCAAGTAAAACAAATGGCATCTATGTAACTGAGAGGTATTAAATAGTAACATATCAAACAATTACGGAAGACGATGAGGCAGAAACTTAATTATTCATGAAAAAAGATATTAGTAAAATCTAGCTAATTGGTTCGAAATCTACCGATTTGAATTTCAGGGTCAACAGGATGGTAATTAACTTTTCACTTTCTCGAGAATTTTATGTAAATTTTGGAAAGGTAATTTCGAAAAGTTTTAAAAACAATTAAAGAAGTTGTTTTATTTAAATTAACTAATTATGAATACATGTAACTTTTTTTTAATAAATTCTGTCTTATACCCTTGTTTCAACTTTATTACTCCCCCTTTTACTTAACCACTGGACCCAATATGTTCGCCCAAGCACGTAACTGTATCGAATTGTTTGTAACCATATAGGAACTGTTTTTCACGAATAATTAATCTTCTACCTCATTGTTTTCTGTAATTTTTGGATATGTTACTATTTCAGACCTGACAATTACATAGGAATTATTTGTTTTACTTGAAATTCAAGAGTTTTTTATTATAATATAGAAGGACCGTCTAAGACGTTTATTGTTTGCATAATCTTCAAAGTATTAATAAACATTTGCAAGTAATTTTAACGTCTTTAAACTGTCAATTACGGAATTTAATGCAATATAAAAGACTTAACAATAGTATAAATCTTAAGTAAATTAACGCAAATTCGTAGAAAAATAACTGATATTGCGTTCGGTTACAATTACAGTAACGAATTCACTTTCAAAATTAAAGGAAACTTAAATAGTATTTACCAGTTAAATGGTCTTTATTTCTTGTTTTTTTTTTTCTTAAACAACCAGTTAATATGAGATGTCACTTTTATTATCTTTGGTAACAGTTACTTTTTGTACGAGATTTTGTTTGTCAACGTTATAAAAAGTTAGATGCTATTATCTGTTGATAGTTTCGTAGTTTTTTTTAACAACACTGTTTCAACAACTGGGCAAACTGATCTGAGTTTTATATCAATCAGAGAATATATAAAGACTTTAAAATTGTTTAACTCGTGAACATTTGTTTTGTTTTTGTTTGAAAACGATTCCAACTTGCAATAAAAAATATACATAAAATTCGTAAAATACCGATAACAAAAATGTTTGTTTTTGATTTGCATATTTTAAATGTGACCCCCCCGCCTAACATAACAGACCTTATCACACTCTGATTATTGCTCTCGTGGGGATGTAAGTTAATATAATGTTTTAATCAAATAATTTTTGTAAAACATGATTATAAAATTTACGTAGTATTTTAGTCTCAACATTAACCGGCAAATTATATAAAAAATTATTTGTATTCTATTATGTTAAATAAAAAAAGCATAAAACACTTAAGCGGAACAACCTTAAAAAATGTATTTTCGGTTTTATTTATTTATTTATATTCGTTTTGTCTATCCTATGAGTGTATAACAATAAAATGTATAAATCTATTGCAATCTTAGAATAATAAAACATGAATTCTGTAATGATTAAGTGGACCATTTCTTGCAAGGATGGGTCACTTTTCTCGACGCATCTTTTGCAAGTCACGTACACGTTTATGGTTATAAACGTATTTTTTCAGGGTCATGACGTCATAAGTCATCGTGCTATGGTTGGCAAAAAGGTTTGTCACTAACTTTTTTTCTCTTCTTTCCCTCTTTCGTATTTCAGGTCTGAGCCTGACTACGCGGCTATACTTTTCCAGTCGCAGAGACACTCGCTGCTATTTATATTGAAACAAAAGTTGTTCTGATTCACATTTTGGAGGGAGGGAGTCCAGTTTGTCACCTTTTTCCGTTCTTCTCTTAAAGAGTTGCTCAATATCCTTGGTATAGCATTAGCCCAAAACCGAATTTCATGTCCACCCGGGTAACGTCGGGTATTCATTCATATATATATATATATATATATATATATATATATATATATATATATATAAAATAAAAACTACAATTAAATTTTCCAAAATGATCCAAGATGGGAAAATTAAAGTATATTATAAATATTAAAGAATTAATATTTATAAACTAATCTCAACCAGATGTAAAAGCTCGATAAAACCAAATAGGAGATAGAGCTTATAATTTAATTAACTTTCTTGAATTTAGATTTTTGGATTTTACCGTCATTGGACACTTTACCTTTCACCAGACTATCCACTCACGTGAAATCACCTTTTTCTTCAACATATTTCCTCTGCTTAACTTTTTGTTATCAAGTAAGATCTTTGACTTACTTGCAGTTTCTATGCAAAATCCGATCCTGCATTTTGCTAATTTCTACCCTCTGATGAGAAGGAAAGTATTTCTTCGAAACTCCGCGGATTAAAGACTATCCACTTATTAAGTGTTTCCTTTTCAGATTAAATATGTTTTAACTCTTTTTGAAAGTGGTTTTAACATGTTTTATTAACTATTTGCTCTCATATATATATATATATATATATATATATATATATATTCCCGAAAGGATGAAACACTAGTGTCTCTAGGTATTTAATTATTATAATAAAAAAAAAATTATGACAGCCCCTTAAGCAGCTCGTTTCTTATCTTTGAGCACTTTCACTTGAATTAAGTCGGTCAATTTAGCTGTATAACAATTAGATCACTGTCTGACTGACGTAAAGAACATTTAAAATTAATATGTTTAAATTCAACGTTATTTCACGCGATTAATGGTAACCGAATGAATACGGTCTTTGCTAATCGAGGCAGAGATGGCTCGTGTTGCTGATTTCGAACTGTCGACTGGTGTTAATCTTGGAACCCTGCACTGAAGATTTCCGAAAGGATGAAACACTAGCGCCTGTAAATATTTAATTATTATAGTAAAAAACTGATTATATATATATATATATATATATATATATAGAGAGAGAGAGAGAGAGAGAGAGATTAATAGATAGATAGAGAGAGAGATTTAAATTTTCTTTTTATGAAGTTGTAATTTAATGTGACGGGGCAAACTTGACAAATGATAAAGTTTGCAAAATAACATTACATGCCTAAGCCATTCAACTTATTGTTTCGAATTTTGAATAAGTTCATTAGTTAAGAATGTATCCTGTAATTTCCGACACTGATGTAATTCTCGCTTTCTTGATTTTGTCCTTTAATCCACGCATTCCATGAACGATGTTTCTGACAAAAAGTCAAAACGTTTACCGTTTTCTTGACCAGAATTTTTCCATCTAACACTGATGGTTACTGAGGTTTGACTTTGAAGTAGGGCATTTTATTTTAGTTCTTTACATCAAGTGACTTCCTCCCTTGTCTGGGGCGATTTCCATTATATATATATATATATATATATATATATATATATATATATATATATATACATACATATTATTGATGCATGCATGCCCATATGTTACAATTTTATTTTAAGATGTCATTGCATGGCATATGTAGTCATAATTTTCTCTATTAAATATTTAGTATCTCACTTAGTTTTAAAGTTATTTGACACCCCTATCTAAATAGTTTAAGTATATAGAACGATGATGTTATCGTGTTTACCAAGATTATGTATTTCCTAAATCATAACGATCGTTTCATTAGTCTACAAGTGTGTCTATAAATCTCAATTTTCGAAATGTTTAAAATCGTTGAAAATTCGACATAAAATTTTTGCGAAATATGGCCTTATTTTCCTTATACAGTGATACAACATATTCGCTATAGTAAGATTTAACAAGATGAAAAAAAAGCTTAACCCACACAATATTATTTCACCAATATCCTTCCTGAAAATGGGGCATTACTTAATGAACGAAACCCGTTTTCTTGACTTTAAAGTGCGTTTTGTTATTCCACCTGAGCTGGTGCACTGTACTTCGCAGTTGATTGAGGGCCAATCTTGCGTAAAAAGTCAAGCTGAAGTAACACCCCGTATCGACACCCACTCTAAGCCACACGTATCTGTTACACATACTCTTATATTCTGATTAAAGCAACGAAGGTTGTTTCCTTAACGACCTGTTTCAAGAACTTCCGCTCGATTTCAAAAGCCTCCTTCGCCCTCTTTTCGACCCAGTGCCCGATAACTCCTCGCAGACTCACTCTGTTTTTTTTCCTTCGTGACCGACAGAAAACGAGAGACAATGCAATGAAGTCGCTGACCCTCAACCTCTTCCGGCTAGACAGTTTGCTCTATATATCATGACGGTCTTGGATTCGACTTCTTTTGAACTAAGATCGGCTACGTACCGTAATCCGAACTAAGATTACTCTTTATACGATCTCTCTATCATGCTCTCTCCTACTCTCGCTCGAGTCCTCTCTTTCTCCATCGCCCTCAATTAGCCCTCTCTCACGCATTCTATTTTTCGTCTCTCGCTAGATAGGGAAAGCACGAATGGCAATCACCTGGGAACCAACTAATCCAAGTTCGAAATCATTTAGATCTATTATATTACAATAGAAAAGTGCGAGCATGAAAATTAATATGGTTAAGCTTAAACGGTGGAAAGTAAAGGACTAGTTTTTAAAACTGGAAAAAATGACATAATATTCTAGTAAAAAATATAATAAATTTATTACTTAATATATTTCAGCATTAAGAATTGATTATATAATGTTATAAATTGAATTAAAACAAAGCCTTAATGCTGCAATCGTTTAAGTTATAAATGTATTCTATTTTTTACTAGATATCTTGTGTTTCTTTTTCAGTTTTAACAACGAGTCCTTTACTTTTTCATCTTTAAGCTAAACCATTTTACTTTTCATGCTTGCATTTTTCTATTGTAATTCATGATTTTTCCAGGCTTCCAACATATTCACTTATTCTTTGTATAGTTTCAGTATTATATTTTATTCAGTTTAGTTAAACAAAATTACCAAATCTTTCATTTCAATCTCAAAATATCTCATCAGGCGACTGAAGCCTCCGGTGTCCATTGATGCCAGTCTTTTAATCCTTGATGAAGACCGGAGGCTTCGGATAATTTGGTTTACCTAAATTGAATAAAATGATATTTTGCTCTTTTATTAAGCACTATCAACAACCTCGTTGAAATTCAATGGTTTTTACTTTTGGATATTTTTAACCTGTAAAATATATATATATATATATATATATATATATTATTTTGAAAATATAATTATCCACTGAGACATGTTTCGTCGTCATGATAAGAAGCCTAAACTCTTACCATGGGCCATCTCGCACGATTGTTTGGATATATCGCGATTTACGTAGATGTTATTTTATTTTATTTTTTTTTTGTTTTTGTGATACGTTTTAAATGAATTCGCTTATTTATACGGAAGTGCATTTTTACCGTAATGCGAGTTGGGAATAGTTTTCCTTTTGACCTATTTGGAACCCCCAAATAGGGAGCGGCATATATATTGTGTTTAATATATATATATATATATATATTGTGTACAGAAAGTTGTTAGATGAGACAAATCATTGGTACCGTCGCTTTCGAGCCCGATAATAAGGACCGTTTAAGGTATCCTTATCAAGCTCTCTTCAGCCAATATTCGTCTATTTTATAACCGGAAGTGTGAAATATATACCTCGCGAGTTCACGTTTAAAGAGAGCTTGATTAAACGATCCTTATCGGGCTCGAAAGCGACGGTACCAATGATTTGTCTCATCTAACAACTTTCTGTACACAAAATATAAATACGCTCTTACTTTTCGGATTTTCCTTTTAATTGAGCACTCTGCTGGATTTCTTTTTCCAAAAAAACTAATCATATATATATATATATATATATATATATATATATATGCGTGTGTATATGTTTTTTGGTAAACACCTTTGTAAAAAGGTACAACTCGAAGGAAAAATAAGCTGCACTTCGTTTCGCACTAATATACATATGAATTAGCATAATTACGTTAGTGATTTAATGTTTCATTCGAAAGATACGATGTTTTATGCTAACCTAAAACACACTCACTGTTACCTTTTTTTTTAGAATGAATTGTTTCATTACGAAACGATTCCATCCAAACAGTGTTGTTTTAATTGCTATTTACCTAATTGTTTTATCTCATTATTAGAAATGGTTTCATTTAGAGGGAGAAAAGCAGGGTTTTTTTTCGCAAATATACTTTATTTTTTTTTATAAAACTATAAATAATTAAATCGGCTTTATTAAAATTATTTATAGGATAGATATGTATGCATCCGTTTTTTATTTAATTTCTTTTGTCCTCCAACAAAACGAGGGTTGATCTGTAAATTCATCCTTGTCCGTTCGTTCCTGGTAGTCCGTTCCTATTCGTCCGTTCGTCCGTCCGCACTTTTCCAATAACTAGGCCCTGGAATTTTTTGAAATTTTACACAAAATTAAACATGATATGAGTAAAAAGTAACAGAACGGATTTTCCGGGAAAACTCCGATTGCCACCCCCCTCCCTAGAGGTGCCTTTCGGATTAAATTGGCTAAAATCGACATTTTGTGCTTATCAAAAAAATTTGATGCCTTGGATTTTTATGAAACATTCTGAAAAATTGTAGCTAACTGATTTCTATATAATTTTGTTTGTCTATACTTCGCGATAACTCTTGACTCTAATAAAAACAATCCATTTTGGGGTATATTTTACAATATTTGTAAAAAAAATTCTGTGTATGTCTATTTAGCAGTTTTGCATGGTGCTGAACTCTAATTTAAATATATTAAGGCCTTTTTGACTTTTGGTGTAGAATAGTGGTTGCAAATGATGGATTTAGTCATTTCTTTCTTTTTTTTTGCATCGTGTAGAAGTCAAATTTACAAATGTTAGGGTTTAAAGCTGCACCGATTGTTCATTTTCACCAGGATTTGACGTGCCCTGGGAACTTTTGGGGCTAAATTGGGGGGGGGGGGGGGTGCAAATGCATTTTCCATGCTTCGTTCACTGTGCACTCACGGGGGACCATGCATGCTTCACTTGTTTTAAAAAAAAACTTTTTTTTGCCAGTAAATAACTCCCCCAAACTTGATTGTTGTCACCCAGCGCAAATCATCCGAATGAAATCGAAACTATTTTGCTAAGCTAGACTATATAATTATTTTCTCTGCGTTTTCATTTAAACCCCTATTATTTTCAGACAGAAATAACTAGGTGTGTGTAAAAATACCAAATTGTATCTAGAAAATGTATGACTGATACTTGTTCCTATTTACTTGCTTCTACACGAAGGAAAAGTAAGACGCAATGAAAAATAAGAAAAATTCCTCTCCCCTAAAAGATGCACTCTGGAGTGGAACAGAAATTTAAGAAAATTATCTACAAGAACGTCTCGGTCAAAGAACGAGAGAAAAATAAAACATGTTCATTCGTTTATTCTTTCACTCTGTACGACTCGGATGATTACTTGTTGGCAGATGTTTACCCGATATCTTTTTAGTTAGAATTATATTTTAAAAATGACGGGTTCTTAGGAAAGTGATCACGTAAACGTTACAATCAATCTTTAGTGAAGGTGTTTCTGTCGAACAAACTCAATTCGAACTTTGCACACCTTGATCGTTAATCCATATCGATAACAATTAATTCACCGTCTAGGTTCATCTATGTTCATAACAGATATTTTACCTTTTTAGGCAAGTTAGAAAAATGCATTTGCCGAAAAAATAGAAACAAAAAGACCAGTGCATTATATCTTCGAGTCTTTTTCTCTTTTTTTTCCAATCACTTTTTTCTTATTGTTCATTTTTTTACTTCCTCTAGATTTCTCTCTTTCTCTACTTCTCTTGTAGTGTTAGTGTTTTTCGTGTACGGGCTTCACTCGTTTATGCTTTTTTTAAAAAGTAAATAATGGAACCTTAACAATTAGAGCGTTCAAGATTTTGCCTGAAAAAGGGTAATTTACAAGTTACAAGAAACACAAAGGAACAGTTTAAGGTTAACCAAGCTTGGCTCGCTTACATGTGACTCAAGTTGCTCATTCATTATTTTAGATGTAAGCAACCGTCGTCTGAATTCGCAGACTTAATCTTAAAACGGATTAATTTTCTCTTAAAAACCTCATATGATTACATAGACGATTAACTATCAACAATTAACAGTACCAAAACAAAAATATCGACAACGGATATTAGAAAAAACACAATAATGCATGAAAAAACATAAAAAAGACATTAAATATGCTGATGTCGCGTTACACGGAGATTAGCAAAAAAGAACAGACTTGCTTTGGGGCTGAGATCATCGTGTAGTATTTGTTTTTCTATATATCGAGAGGAGAGGGATAGTTCTGAATGGAGAAATTTTCTATATTATTTTACTTGGAATTCATTATTGAGATGAATAAAATTTATTAATTTATTTTATTGCGGACAATTATCCTTATCTTTTGAGTTGTTCTTTTCACGACGTTTCGGCCCACTGTTCCTCTGGCCTTCATCAGGTTGTAACCACG
This sequence comes from Euprymna scolopes, assembly GCF_053919585.1. Lineage (NCBI taxonomy): Eukaryota > Metazoa > Mollusca > Cephalopoda > Sepiida > Sepiolidae > Euprymna > Euprymna scolopes. The sequence goes on along the minus strand of NC_136490.1, from coordinate 95,587,070 downwards.
ACGGGATAGGAACTTTGAATATCCTAATTGCATCCTCAGCATTAACTGCCTTCCATAGTTGTTGTCCTCTCACCACGTGTTTGGCCAAGTAAGCCTCTGGCTGGCTTTGGGTATGATTGAAACCGTTATCTTCAGACAATTCTCACCTGGAACCGTAGAGATTCAACTGCGCCACGGGCCCCGAAGGGCGATCAAGGTTGGATTTTTTGATATTATTTATCCACGTTAAGTTATTATCTGATCTTCCATCGTCAGGTGCGTACCTGAATTCTACGTAATTATGTAGAATGTAGAATCCATGCAAAAACAGAATGCGTCGTAATATTAAAATGAAACCAATTATCTACTAAGAAATCATACAAATGAATAAGTAATTAATTAACGCTTGTTTTTGAAAGGAATATGCAGTTGCTCGCGTATCCATGATTGAGTATATTAAGACGTTCGTTTAAAATATTTTATTAAATAGACAGTGTAGGCATTTAATATTAACATCAGAGCAAGAAAGAAAATTCATAAGTATATATAGAGATACCATAGATTTATGCTCAGTTATAATTACTATTTCTATAAAAACAGCATAATATCTATCATGAGTCGCAATTATAGAAAACACAGTATATAGTGTTGTATATTATAGTGTTTTATTTATCGACGAAACGGCCTGTCAAGTTTGTGCAATTTTATCGGTGAATAAAAGAATGGTTAATGGAATCTGACTTTTTATTGTTTATCATATATATATATATATATATATATATATATATATATATATATATATATATATAGTTATAAAATATATGTGGCACTTAAGTTATATTTTTATAATTTACTACCTAGCTTTACCTTTGTATTGAGCATTGTTGAAGTAAATACTTAAAGTTTACGCATAAAATTATAGTTTCATATATTACTTTATGTGATGAAAGGAAGTAGTCATATATATATATACATATTTACATATATATATATGAATATATATATATAATGAATGACAAAAGCCTATATTCCAAAGTTCATGTGGTGTTGCCCATTTTATAAATTATTCATTTAATTCAGTTGACATTTACAATACTTGACAATGTAAACTGAATTAAAAGAATAAATTATAAGATGGTCAACATCATGAACTTTGGAATATAGTCTTTTGTCACTCATTCATTGTATTGCTCTGTAATTATATTGAGCTTCTTATATAAGGACCTGTATATATTATAACGAAATAAAATATATTTACACACACACACACACACACATATATATATATATATAGAGAGAGAGAGATAGAGAGAGGGAGAGAGAGGGGGGGAGGGGGAGAAAATTTAGTTGTTTTACTGAGTCTTATCAACTAAGTTTTGCTCTTTAAAATAGTATGATTCATTTCTGTCTGCGATTATCGAAGAATGACTCGCTAATTAAAGATTTATCAGCTACACTTTTAATTTGGTTTCTTCAGTTCGATACAAAAGAAAAAAAAATCTGAATAATTTGGCTCCAGTAAAGCCGAGAGTGTTGGTGAGTAAAGGTCCGGGTGCTTCGAAACGGGAATGTCTCAACAGTAAATATTATATATTGATATTTGATGAGTTTTCTGGCGTCTACTCTTTAACCTAACACCTCTTGTCTGTGTCCACTCCACCATATATATATATATATATATATATATATATATATATGTGTGTGTGTGTGTGTGTGTGTGTGTGTGTGTGAGAGAGAGAGAGAGAGAAAAAGAGAGAAAGGAGGAGGAGGAGGAGGTTAAAATTGAAATAAGAAGAAAGAAAACACTCCGAATCGTTTTAAAGTGGCCGTTAGAAAAAGACTTAAGAGTAGAAATTGATAATGTTTTACGTCTGAGAGTTTAGGGTGCAGTAATATATGATCACGGTGGTGGCGATGGGTATTGTGGTGATCATGGTGGATAGAGGGGCGGTAAAATAAGGGCATCATGGCTGCATTGCTGAAACGCATCGTTTTGATATGCCGATTCTGTGTAAACACTGACGATTTGGCATCGACTGTTTGCTGTAAGACTGGGGTCGTGACGAATCGGGCTGGTTGAACTGACAAATATTGGATTAGCAAGTTCATCTGAAAACTACTCCCACCAAATAATTAGGGATAACAAATAGACATTGCACACGTAATCTCAGATATGCAAGTATGCATGAGGCGGAGAAAGTGTGTTTAACTGCAATATATATATATATATATATATATATATATATATATATATATATATACAAACATATATATACATATATATAATCATAAATATATACATTCGTGCATATATCTGTGTGTACATGTGTTTACATATAAATAAACATGAATGTCACTATACATAGAACACACACACGCACACACACACACACACACACACACACATATATATATATATATATATATATATATATATAAATGTAATTTTTGGTTCGTTCAACATCGATAAAACCATATTTCTACATTACCAATTTAATTGAAATTTTCAGAAAATCTCTCTGTAAAGTCAATGAATGTTTTGCATATTATTAAAATAATTTAACATTGCGAATTACAAAAATATTAATTAAAATATAAATATTTTTCGTAAGTCGTTTCTGCGAGACTGCCTGCTTTTATTTCCGGTAACTTCCGTTTCAACTACTCTCGAATTACAAGATAAGTAAAAAAAAAAGGTCCTCCTACAGAGAGTGATCCGTGCTGAAATAATAACGTTATTATTTAAAAGGCTATTCTTAACATGAGGAAGGGAGGGTGTTTTGTACCTATTCTATAGTTTAACCTTACAATTGAATAAAATAACATATAAAACTTTAATTAAACGTGGAAATACGATTTAAAAAATAGCTCGGATCACTCTCTGCATTAGCACAAAAAATCCCATATTTTTTAAATTTAAATTCATTTATGCATCTTATCAATTTTTTTATTTTAAATATCGTATGGCTTTTCGCTCATGACACATTACGTTTTAATTGTTTAGTTTCTTTCACGGCATTGTTTACATAAAAAAGTTTGTTTTAACTTTTTCTAAACTGTTTCACTTTTACGACATGCCTCAGCATATTATAAACACTCTAACCTCCCCATGTTAAAAACTGCTTTCAAATTAAACACGCCCTTCCACAAACCTCGAAAGCCGTTCTTAACATGGGGTGGTTGGGGGTGTTCATTCCGAAAGCCGTTTTAACATGGAGAGGTTAGGTTGTTTATAATATTCTGGGGCGAGTCGTAAAATTAACTAAATTGCTATTTATTATTTATTGCAAAATTGCTTGAAATATATTTATTTGACAAAAAGATCTTGACAATTCAAAAGAATGTTTAAAATTATTTATTTTTGTTTATAAAAAAAACTATTTTATAAAAGTCCAATGTTGCTTTCATTTCAAAATTGTTTTCTTAAAATTATATTTTTTTTACGCAAACTTTCAATCAATGATTTTACAATTATATTTCGATTCCCAGTAAAAAATAAAAATAAAAATAAAAAGCAACCCCTTTTTCCGTTAAAAAAAACAATCACTTAAATTAAGTTGTTGTCGGCATTTTTTATTTGTTTGAAAAAAAAATACACACACAAACACAAAAGAAAAAACAAAAAACAAAAAAAAATAATAAATGTTTTGGTTTTGTTTTGTTTTTCAAATGGCGCTCACCCAGTTTAAACTATTATGAGGATGTCATTTCAATTTTCTGTTTTTAATAAAAAATGCTCCATGAAAAACTTTCCCGTTCTCATTAATCGAAACATTTCCAATTAAACAATTATGGATATATGTTCTTTTTCACTTTCTTTATTTACTTTTTTTCATAGTTCTTTCCGGAAGTTTAATTTTTTTTTTCGAACAAATAAATAATTTTAAACATTCTTTTGAATTGTCAAGATTCATTTTCTCCAGTAATATCGGTTTACCGAGTTTCTGGAAGTAATAAATGATAATTCTTGTTTAATTTAACGTTTCCGGAAGTAATAAATGTTAATTTTGGTAAATTTATTCTTTCCCTTTCCGGAAGCAATCGTTCGGCTATATAATGATGTTCCCCTAGATCTGGATAGCAAGTGCGTGAAAAAATTGGCCTCTCCAATTTCAGCAATAAAGGGTAGAAGCACCATTTTATTCATTGTTGATTTATTCAAACAGTCCTTTGGAAAATAAATATTTACATTAAAGTGGGGTTCTCCTTGGGTGTTTAGTTCTATGGCGACCAGCAGAATTATTTAATGGTCGCTCCCTTAGTCCCCCCTTAGTCAAGGCTAACGAATGCGCACGTAAAATTTATAATTTATTTACGTACGTTGCCTTTCTCACTTTCACAAACATTTTTTATTTACGTTGGCTTAACTATTTTCATGAATAAAATAGTAACTTAACCTGAATTTGTCACTTTTACAAACATTTATTTATTTACGTTGGCTAAACTCTTTTCATGAATATTGGAAAACCACTTTTACTCTTTATGAATATTAAAAGAAACAAGTTAGTAAACATTCATTAATAATTTTCCACTTTTACAAACATTTGTAATTCATGTATTTACTTACGTTGGCTTAACTCTTTTCATGAATATTAAAAAAATAACTAAACCATGTATTGATAATTTCTCACTTTTACAGACATTTTTAATTTACATGAGTGGATAATTTTTTGGGTAAATATTTACATTTAGGTCCACCTCCACAATTTTCTTTTTTAAATGACGACTTTTATTGATAAATAAATCTACTTCTCTGCAACTTTTATTGATAAATAAATCTAATTCTCTGCAACGGGCACTGAACCCCTCCTTTTTTTAAATAGTATTTTCGAGTGGGTATGCTGACAACAAATATCAGTTAAATTTTGCAAATATTTTTTCACCCACCCTCCAAAAATGGTGTTTATTCCGGAAGTTGTTTTAAGATGAGGAGGTTGGGGGTGATTATAAGGTGGACCTAATCTAAAAAAATACCAAGTTTTTTAAATGATTAAAATAATTTCTCACTTTTACAAACATTTTTACATGCGCACATAAGCAACTATTTTTTATTAACTTTTTTTACTTTTTTATTTAAAAATTAGTAAATTTACATTGAATAAAATAATAAATCATTTACCATTAATATGTGTTTTTGGATTTGTGTTGAATTTTTTTTCATTACAACAATAATGAACCAATTAAATCTTCCGGCATGCGTTTAAGGGTTACGAAATTATCAATAAATCGTTTAGTTACTAAGCCAACGTTAGTAAAATAAAAACATGTTACGTGTGCATGCATTAGCCATGACTAATGGGGGGGCTAAGGGAGCGACCATTAAATAATTATGTAGGTCGCCATAGAACTCAACGCCCAAGGAGTACCTAATGGGGCACATGCACTTATGTTATCGTGCTATTTTTTAAAATAGTATTTTACACTAAATTCAAATTTTACAATATATTTTTTCTTTTATTAATTTGTTAGGTGAAAGTACAGATAACCCAGTGTGTTTCTAATGTGTGGAAAATCTAGCTCCCGAAAAAAGGGGTACTCTGGATTGTAACAAAAAATTAAAATTGCCTAAGTCTCGAAAGATTTCTTCTCTACTGAACGAGGAAAAAACGGTGAAGTGTAGTTCACCTGTTTCTCCCCCTCTCTCTTCCTCTCTTAATATCTCTTTCTATCCATCTATCCCTCTATCCCTTTCCCTCTCTCAATCTATCTTTCTCTCTATATCACCCTCTCCATCACTCTTTGAGCCCTTTCTCTCTCTAACTCCTTCTATCTCTCTCCTTTCCTCTGTCTCGCCCTCTCTGTTTCTAACTTTCCTCCTCTTTCTGTTTATCTATTGATACCTTTATCTCTCTCTATCTCCTTCTTTTCCTATCACGTTCTCTTTTCTATCTATATATCTTCCTCTCTATCTGTCCATCTCTAATCCCTCATCCTACTTTAGTCTCCTTAATTAATTATAGTGAATAAGACATTGTCAAAACATGGATAAATCCTATTTTAGTCACCTAATTTACTGACTGTGAGAATAGAAATTATTTGGAAATTACTGCTACCTTGAACAGCACCAGAAGTAACTGGTAAAACATTTCAAATTAAATTGATTTTTGCAACCATTCGGTAACAAAATGAAATAGCCTTAGCCGTTGCTGCATGAGGAATACCTGCGACCTTGCTGCTAAGTAGAAGAATTATTTATTCTACTTTGAAACATTCAATTTTTCAAAAATCTCATGTTCGACATCTCCAAAACATCCAATACGGGGAAAAATAGTGCAGAAATGCGAACTTATTGCTAAGGATGAATGCACAATGGTACGCAAAAAACCACTTGAGGCTCTTGGCCGATCCTTGCAAGATTTGCGTGGCATCGGACGATTTGGTAATGCAGTAATATTGCTTGCAGGAGATTTCAGACAAATGTTACCTATTATTCTTCAATCAAAACCAGCAGATAAAATAAGTGCTTGCCTCAAATACTCTACTTTTTTGTGCAATGTGAAGACATTAAACTTAACTCAAAATATGAATGTCCAGTTGCAGACTGTCTGATCCGCACATAAATTTTTGCATGACTTGTGGGAAATTGGGTATGGAAAAGTGCTAGCTGATCAGAGATAAGGACCAAATTCTTTCACTTTTAACTTCTGTAATTTTATTACATCAAAAGAAGAGTTAGTTTAAAAGGTTTTTGCAGATATTCAAATTATAAGAATTCCACTTGACTGAGTGAACGAGCTATTATTACAGGTCAATACAAAGATGTGTACGCTATTATAAAATGTAAAATTCCAAGTGAGGTAGTCAAATACAAATCCATCGACACCGTTATGAAAGCAGATAACGTGGTTAATTATCCAACAGTATATTTGCCAGGGATACCACCGCATGTATTGCAACTGAAATTAGGCGTACTAATTATCATGTTGTGAAATATAAACCAATCCAATCTTTGGAAAAGCACATGGCTTGCAGTAAAAAAATTAACAAACAATATCATAGAAACAACAATCATAACAGGACTTTTTACAGATAAATATATCTTCATTCCATGCATTCCTATGATTCCATCGGATACATCATTATACTTTAGGAAATTGCACTTTCCAATTTTATTGTCGTTTGCAATAACCATCAACAAAACACAGGGAACAATCTTTACAATTGTGTGGCTTACAGTTACACACTGACTGTTTTTTTCACATGGACAATTTATTTTACGTATTAAAGAGTCACGAAACCCGAAAATTTTTACAGCTAAGAAAATGGAACAACAAAAACTGTGTACCCATACGAAATGGAAAATTATAACCTATAAGATACATGCTTTTTCTCATTTCGGAACTTTTTCCATTGCGCCAATTTGAGCCACATCAACGCGTGGCAGGGTACAGCTAGTATATATATATATATATATATATATATATATATATATAAATTGATTGCGTTTGTACATACTTATCTATCTATTTATCTGTAGATTTGTATATGGATAAGCGAAAAATGGCCATCTATATACATAAAAGCGAAAATGTGTGTGTGTATGTATGTATGTATATATGTGTGTTTGTGTGTTCGCTAAAATCTTTCGACAGACAGAACAAAAATTCACAAACTTGGTATCATATTGAAGCTCCATCCTTCGTCCGAAAAACATCGAACAATTGGCCAAAAACGTTAATTTTTTTACCCCGATATCGAACATTTTCTAGAGGGGGGGGCAACAAAAACCGTCCTCTCAGTACGACGACCGGTTCTACGCATGCGTCAGATGACGTCATTACCTGATTTAGTTTTAATAGTTGAAGAACTGACTAAATTGTATGTACGTCGTGTTGGGTCAGGTGGTTAGAGCGATGTGTCATTATCTAAACGTTTTGGGTTCGAATCGTTGCGTGAGATGTCTTCCTTTTTTTCAATTTTTTAAATTTAAATATTGAACCAGTGTTATTTTAGCCATTTTTCACGTAACGTTCGTTTTTCTGTTTGTTTTTTTTTACTTCGCTTATTCTTAGGTTTTCATTAACACCCCCGACCGACCACACACACCCAAAAACACCCGGGTACCCAGCGATTTTTAAAATTTAATATCGAAACAGGCTTATTTAAGCCATTTTTCATGTGATTTTTTTTTTGTTTTAACGTTCGTTTTTCTGTTTTTTTTTGTTTTTTCGATTTTTACATTTAACATCGTTCGTTTGCCTTACGTTACTTTTTATTGTGTCTTTTTTTGCGATGTTTTGATTACCCCCCACGTTCGTTTTTATGTTTTCTTTTTTTTACTTCGCTTATTCTTACGTTTTCATTAACAACCATTACACATCTACAAACACTGGGGCAACGCCGGGTACCCCCCATTCGCTAAGCAGGTTTTTTTTAACGTTTTTTCTGTGTTTTTTTTTTACTTCGCTTATTCTTAGGTTTCATTAATACCCCCCCCGTCAACACACGCCGAAAAACACCCGGACAACGCCGGATACACCTCGCTACTCACATATAAATCATAATATCTCCGAGTTAACTACGGAGCTCGCTTGTCTATTTAATTTGCTCGACTTCGGGAAGATAAATATTCAATATTTGTCGCCCGCCGTATGTGGATTAGTATTTTTCCTATAATAAAAGCGACACTAATTCTGGCGGTATTTTCCGTCTATCGGCGGAAATGTCCGAAAGCAACCAGCTTTGATCAATGTGGATATATTTTCCTTATATCAAACAATTGCTATTCAAATTGGACAAGGGGAGCTGCCCCCCCCACCAACATCTTGGGGAAACAAAAATTAAAAACTTATCCCGCAGTCAAAGTCGACCTCATAAGTCATTAAAACGTGCACCTGCCAAATCTAAGTAATTAAATAAATTCAAACGCGTATCCGTTAGTATGTCACGGTGGGTCAATTGTTAAAGTCGCACACTTTTTTTTCACACTTTAATTTCAAACTTCGCCTCAAGGGTTCGAGTTCGATCCTCATACTCACCTACTAAAACCTTTTTTTATTTTAACCCCCACCCGCCGGAGTTTTGATTTACCCAAAACGACACACACCTCCAAACACCCGGGCAACGCCGGGTACCCCTCGCTAGTCTATATATATAAAAGCGAACATGTGTGTATGTATGTATGTATCTATGTTTGTATGTGTGTTTGTATGTCTCGCAAAAACTTTCGACACGGGTCACGGATTTTCACGAGATTGATATAATTTTAAAGCTCGATCCTTCGCGCGACAAATATAGAGAAATTGTCCAAAAACTTTAATTCCTTCATCCTAAAATCATCACTTTTCTACAGGGAGGGGTCATCAAAAACCGTTCTCTCGTGACAAGTTCGCGCAAAGGACGTCGGAACATGATTTAGTTCAAATAATAAAAAACCGTCCTCTCATGACAAGTTCGCGCAAATGACGTCGGAACATGATTTAGTCCAAATATTAAAAAACCGGCCTAATTTTGTCAACGTCGTCTTAGCTCAGGTCATTAGAGCGCTGCCTCATAATCTAAATGTTTTGGGTTCGAATCGTGGTTTGAGATGTCTTTTCTTTTCAATTTTTAAAGGTTTAATATTGAAACAGGGTTATTTAAGCTATTTTTCGCGTTCTATGTTTTTTGTTTTTATTTTTCAGCTTTTTAAAAGAAGTTTTAACATTCGTTTTTCTGTTTTTTTTCCATCACATTCGCGTTTTCTTTTTTTGTTTTTGTTTTTTTCGATTTTTACATTTAACATCGATCGTTTGTTTTACGTTAGTTTTTTTCGTTTTTTTTTTCGATTTTTTAAAGTTTTAACATTTATTTTATATAAAATATTTAATAATTTACTATTTAATATTTAAAAACATTTACTTCGCTTATTTTTATGTTTTGATTAACACCCCCTGCCCAAGCACACGCACCTCTAAACACACGGGAACGCCAGGTACCCCTCGCTTGTCTATATATATAAAAGTGAAAATGTATGTATGTGTGTTTGCTCTTTGTGTACGTCTACAAAATATTTTTTCGCCGTGATTCTCGGTTGGCTCGCTCCTTCTTAAAACTTTTTATAAGCGGTCTAAATAATAATATCTACGAATAAGGAACTCTGGTCGCAGCTATCTTTAATTTACCCGACTTTTACAAGCTATTTTCAAGATAATTTTTGATCGCCGCGAAGCGGGGAAAACAGAAACTGGTTTCCAGCGCAAAACTAGGTCAAACATCACGGGACTTAACGTTTTCGCACCTGTTAATTTCGCTTTATAAACGTCAGCTTAACACACTTATTAATTCATTTATTCCCGTGGGCGAGATGGTTAGGTCGAAGGGTGTTTTTTCCATTTTCTTTCCACCTCCACGTCAAAGGTTCGAGTTTCAAGCCTACCTTTATACTAAAACTTTTTTTCTTTTACATCTCCAAACACCCCGCCAACGTTTTTTTTAAACAGATTTGTTTTGATCTACCCCCCCCCAACAAACACACATCTCCAAATCCCCGGGCAACGCCGGGTACCTCCCGCTAGTCATATATACATGTACAGGACGTCCCGAAAGAAGCCGATGGTTAATAAAAATTTATACCTTTCTTAATTTTTTTATATTTTTCTTTTATTTTTCAGATAATTTAGAGTAACTCTTCCAAGGTTATCATGAGTTGTTATACTACAGAGGAGCGGATATTTATCGTAGAGTCGCATTTTCGGTTGAATGAGTGAATAACTAAAACTCAAAAAGAATTTTGACGAATACAAGAAATTCCCCTACTCCCAATGCAATAAACGCTATGGTGGCTCGATTTCATGAACAAGAGTCTGTATGTGACCCCCCTAAATCTTGTAGACCCCGTAAGCAAGAAATGATTAGAATCGTCAGAGATTAGCAGAGAGTGTGGCCGAGGATCCATCCGCATCAGTAAGAAGGAGATACAGTAAAATTGGGGGCTTTCGATCATGTGGTTCCAGCAGAACGGCGCATACGGCACGAGAAACATTAAATCTGCTCGAAGACATATTCGGTAGCCGAATAATTTCTCGTGGCTGTGAGATAAATTGGCCACTGCGCTCGCCAGATCTTACATGTGCAGATTTCTTCCTTTGGGGTTACCTCAAAGAGAGGGTATACGCAAAGAGATCAGCCACAATAAATACCCTTAAAAACAATATAGAAGGGTAAATTAGGGTCATAAGCCCTGAAACATTAAGTGATGCGCTGGACAATACCATGCAGAGAGCACAAGAGTGTGAAAATGAAAATGGTGGACATTTGAGTAACATCATTTTTCATAACTAAAATTATACCTTGTGAAAAACATGCCCCAGATTAAGTTGTGTAAACAAAATTAGAATAAGTAGACTATTATATGTTACTATATCTCAAAAAATTACGGAGAGGCTCATCTACCTACATATGAAAATTGGTAATCATAACTTAAATATTGTGGAAGTTAATCAAATTTAAAATCCGTCAGCTTCTTTTGGGACACCCTGTATGTATAAATTAATATTGGTTATTTATTTATTGTTCCACTTAGAAATATAGTTAGAGAATCTATATTTAATGTAAACGTATAACCTCAATTATAATTTATCATAGGAAACAATAAAAGGTTTCCCAAATACCTATGTGCAATCTAAAGGGAACTATATGGTCTTAACCCATTCAAGCTTTATGTATATCTTATTATTTATGCTTACTAAACAATACATATTGAATTCTCTGGCGAAGACAATAGACGTGGTTTGTGATTTAAGCATATAAAGCAAAAACTAACAAAATGTTGAAACAACTATATAACAAAATACTTAAAGGAAGCACTATGAACAGTTTGCAAAAATTTGTACAGAGTCAAAACAATTTAGCTTTAATTATCTTAGACTAACAAACTTAATTTATTTCCAATGCATATATGCAGCATATCACTACAGACTTACTCTCCGAAACTCCAAAACGCGGAATTTTCTAGTTGTAAATTTGAACTACTAAAATCATAATGCCTCCCGTTTTTTTTTTATTTCGCCCAGATTCATGAGAGGAATCGTTAATTACATTGTTATAATAACTGGATTTATGTATGCATGACCAGAATATAACAGATATTGCAGCATAAGACTCTACATTTGGGATGGTGGTTCGACCATTACTTTTAGATAAGGTTTAAGAAGAATCTCTCATCCTATAGGTGCTGTACTATCGGCCACTCTTCAGCCACCGTCACCGCAATGTATCGCCTTTGTATCCGTTTTACAACTAAATGTTCCGTTAAGTCAAGTCTTGAAAGACTACGGATACTCACTGAAGGGTGCCTGTACGTGAAATCTTTGAAGTAAGATTTATCCTACCTTCAACCACACTACTCTTTCGTCAGCACCGTTTTAATTCCAGTGTCAACTTATATATATATATATATATATATATATATATATGTGTGTGTGTGTGTGTGTGTGTGTGTGTGTGTGTGTGTGCGTGTGTGTGTGTGTGTGTGTGTGTGTGTGTGTCTATATATATATAAGTTCAGGACAACTGGAAACAATGCCGAGATAAGCGGAGAGTGCATACAGCACCTCTTGTTGTTATTGTTATTTCATCCAATGTCAGTAGGCGCAGTTGAAACGTGAACAAATTCCGATTGCCAGAGTTTTCGCTCGGCCATTGCAGCAACCAGCTCAACTCCTACCAGACCAGTCTCCTCTTCAATAATGGATTTCAGTGTTACACATGGAGTAGAACTTTTTTCGTCTGGAGTCCAAAGTAGGAGCTTTCCTGCCGGTTCATCATAGCGACTAATATGACCGACAAGTACCAGACGTCTCCAATATTGGAAACAAGAGGTAGGAAACCATACAATGACTTGTTTGTTGGATGACTTTTCCAGGATATGTTGTAGGCTAATCGAAGTATTCTTGTATATTTACTATCGAGAGGTTTTCAGCGTGATACGCTTAGTGTCCATGATTCTGGGCTGTACAGAACGATTGACTCTGTGCAGGGTTTAAAAAGCTTGGTCTTGGTTTATTTTTTGATTGGATGATAAAAAAAACGTGAAAGATACAGCACCTAGTATTTCCAAATAGCCACTCATCTGGTACTGATCAGACTCATTGTTGCTTGACTTCGCTGACCTTGCGAGTGCTGGTGTGTAAACTTGATTATGCCGTTTTACAACTACTTTAATGGATTGTGTTCTGATGAACTCATAGCATTTGTGCCTCCTCGACTTATATACTTACGATGAACCCGACAAGCAGCAAAATCGCACACCCTCACTGGTAAGGTTATTGAATGCCGGAAAACCATATGTAATCGTTTATTCCCTTGGACTGCTAGACATTGGTATACTACTTTGATTCCTTCTTCCCTGATTGTACTAACATGCAGACGTTTAAATATATGTGAACAAATATCTCGCTGCTTAACTCCCCACGTCCCCTTTGGACACGATCACAAATAGTACCCTCTTACCTTCAACTTGCATTATCTATTGTTTAAGGTGCAAAACAATACAAAAGGGCGCATTATCTAAAATATATAGAAGATCCTTACATAGCCAGTTTTATGTTAAATATTCTGATTGGCTTAGGTTATGACGTAGAGTTCAAGTCAATGTCGTGATTTTTTAATTTTTTTAAATTCCATTTTAACCGCAAACAAGGTACATTGCTAGTTTGATGTAGGGGAATACCATCGGGGACAGTAGTTTCAGGGATATTATGTAGGGAGTCGAGCAGCAAGATATCTACTCATATTGCATTTGAACTTCTGCATATCAGTACAGTCGGGAAAACATGAACCCGGAAGGGAGTTCCAGAGTTTAGCAGTTCTGGGGAAAAAAATTTAGAGTAGAAGGCGTTCTTACATCTAGGGGCCTCTATGTTTAGGGGTGGGACTTGGCTGCTTGTCGAGTTTGTCGGGAGTATTTACGCCGAGGGGGTACAGTACAATGCCTTGTAGTTCGTCAGAACATCCACCATTAAAATATTTATAAAACAGGCATAGGGATGCAACATTTTGTCGATGGGACAGTGGTTGAAGCTGTGATGACAGTTCAGGACCTATTAGATTTGCGACTATCTTTTGAACCTTGTCCAGGAGAAAAATGTCAGCAAAGTTCGCAGTTTTCAGAAAGAGTTAACTCTCTAAGTTGATATAATACAGAAAGTACCTTAAATGCTAGACATCTTAACTTCCCTAGTCACCTAAGAACATAAGGTTCTGTTATTGTATCCGTATGTTTTCGAGAGGCACATATTAGTTTTGTATAAAATGGTTTTACCAAAAATGATATCAAATATTAGAAATTATAGTTATTAAACTTATGATAAAAGACAAAAGCAGCCTATAAGTTATAAAATAGCATTTAACCCAGAGACTAATATCTCAAAGATTTTTATTCGTTATTGTATCAACTGACTCTCGTTGCAGGTACCGTCAAGCCGGCGGGAAGATGACGTCACAGACAAATGATCGTAACGCAGATCTCATCCATCTTATGGATGAAGGTCTATAAATTCTACTTTCAAATATGTCTATTATAACTTATAGCGGTGAAAGTCCACAAAGCTTAAAAGACAGTTTAAAAAATCTGAAAAGCAAAAAATGTTGAAAAATACGTCTGATCGATAGTACTCCGATATCAACAGTAAATATGCTATTTTTGCAGTCAAAGCAGCAGACATGGTATAAAAACAAACAGAACCACGTACATATATATATATATATATACATATATATATATATATATATATATATATATATATATATATATATATATATATATATATATATATATGAGAATAATGGAAATAGTATTCCGACAAAATATAGAAATAAAAAGGAACAAACCGAGTAATGTGTTCATCAACGTTTCGTATGTATATATTACTGTGTCAATCGCTTTATTGCAGATTAGTAAAATATCAATATTTCACTAAATATGTGTCCCACAAAAATCCAAATTGTATAATCAAATGACTGTTTAAAGTTTAGTTATTTCCCACAATTTTATTCAAATCCATGCGATATTCACGAAGTTATGACATTTTATTTATTATCAAGTAATTTATGCGGTCCATCGCTTTATTGCAGGTCTTTTTAAATGGCAAAAAGGGTCGATTAGCGGTTATCGAAAAGGAAAGGATTGTTGCTGGACTCACAGAAGGATTTTTCATCGATGATTTAGCTATGGAGCTGGAAAGGGATCCAAGAACTTTAGCTTCATTCGTGGATAACTCCAACACCAAATCCAGAAAGGCTAAAGGTATCAGATGAGACCTTACACATCGTGATATTCGGAAAAATTGATAGGGAATCAACCGAAACCCAAAGAGCACCAGTGCTTCCATTTTTGCAAGAGCTAGAATCGCTCCAAGATCCAGACAGGCCCGATGTAATGTGTTCAATGAGATGGCAAGGAACATCAAAACTATCCCAAGAGCTTTTTTTTTACATGAAGGTCACCACTTATCAAGGCCCAGAAGCTACTCGGGAATAAGGGTTATTTTGTGTACAGTAATCAATTGGATAGTGTTGCAGTATTCATTAGTATTAGAGATTTGATAAAGTGTCATTACTTAGGGGGTGGTTCATCAAGAATTTGTTTATGTTTGACTTGAAGACATCCAAGTTGAAGTCAGGAGGGAAACAGGAAAGCGGTAGAGAGTTCTATAGCCGTGCAGTTCTAAGAAAGAAGCTTTGCACATGGAATCTACGTTTTGATTTAGGCACAGATAAAGAGTGGGGAAAATTTTTGACAGTGGTTTCAGTTAGACGGGTGTTTATCGTGAAAGATTGGCGAGGGGGCCAGAGATTGGAGCTCAGACGAGCACCTGCCATGGCAATAACGTTAAAACAAATATAGGCTCGCAACGTCTCTTCTGTGGGAAAGAGATTACAGGGAAGAGAACTAAACCACAAAGTCTATTTTGTACTCTGTCAAGAAAGGATAGGCTGTTTTTAGCAGCTCATGCCCAGATGTGGCAGCAGTATTCCATCTTTGGACGGACTTGGCTTTTATATAGATAAAGAATTGAATCAGTAGTGAGATATCTTCTGGAGCGATAGAAGGATCCCACCATTTTTCCAGCGATCTTGGCAACAGACTTGATGTACGTGTTCCACTTCAGGTCAAACCCAGAAGCTTGTCATAACATGGGGCCTCCCCTAGATGAGAGCCATCCATTTTAATTGACACCAGATGGGGGATCAGAACGTTTATGATGTAAAGATAGGAGCTTGGTTTTAAATGCATTAAAAGTAACCAGCCACGTCTTCCCCCACTGTACCACGCGCTCGAGATCAGAGGAGAGATAATGAGAGAGAACTTTGTCATTTGCAGACTTTGATGTGTTGCCGTAGATGGTCGTGTCATCAGCATAGATGTCAACGAATTATTTAAATTGAACAAACAACAGAGGGAAAAAAGAAAATGCATTTCTAACGTGTCCTATTTACAAACAGGACACGTGCTACTCTTGACGATCTGGATGGATGGGCCAAAGTTTGAACTCGAACGGAGCTCCAACCCCTTACAGAGTTCATCGTCAACGAGGAGGTGGAAGCATCATATTTTTTGGGTGGGAATCATTATTGATAAGTTGGTTTGACTATTCCGAGTTCCAGAGTGTGTAAAACTTAGCATCAATGCGATCACGGCCTTTTTGGGATAAAAATGTGTCACCATAGCTAGATGACCTACAATTGTCACGTCGCTTTCAGATGATTTTTTATGCATGACAATGCACCAACCCATTCTGCTAGGGCGACTGCAGCCTTCCTTGAATCTATGGAGAAATTCTCATGATCTGACCAGACTGTTCTCCAGAACTTAACCCCATTTAATATCTCTGGTAAATATTGAAAAGAGGAGTTTATGAGGGAGGAGAGCAATTTACTTCAAAAGATGCCTTGTGGAGATCATAGTTGATATCACTGGAGCCATCACTCCTTTTGTAGATCAAACAATCGACTTCCCCGGAGGATAAAAGGTTGTTTTAAGTTATTTTAAAAATGGTGAATTTGTCTATATATAATTCATTTACCTAGAATGTGTGTTTTTTTCATTATTCTGTGACAGAAAAATATAATAAAAAATAAAGTTCGCATGATAAGACATTGTATTTTTGCCCTAAAACATTTTAAGAGACCTGCAATAAAGTGGTCGATAGTGAAAGTTTCTTGAAAAAGAATAAAATGTCAAAACACCGTGAATATCACATGAATTAGAAAATGTTTTGGGAAATAACTAACCTTAAATCAGTGGTTTGGTGATATAATTTTCATCTTTTTTTGACGTATATTAAATGAAATATTGATATTGTACTAATCTGCAATAAAGCGTTCGACGCAATTTATATATATATATATATATATATATATATATATATATATATATATATATATATATATATATATATATATATAACTTTATTCGATTGGCAAAATTTTAGAATAATTATAAAAAAGTGAACCATATCGTAAATTCAATCAACTAAAAAATGGAAACCGGGGTGAGGAAAAGAAAAAAAAAAAATATATATATATATATATATATATATATATATAATGGGGCAAATTATATGTACAATTAAATAAGATAAATAAGTCGATTAAAAAAAAAACGATCGTTAAAATATACCCAAAGCGCTTTTCGTTCAGACAAACATTTTCAAGGGTCATAAGTCTGAAAATTGTTTTTTTTTTTTTTTAGAATATTTGGTAGTGATATGGAATACGAGCGGAGAGGAGGTTAAGAAAAAAAAAAAAAAAAAAAAAAAAAACCTGACTACCCAAATAATTCTAACTGAAGCCGGACGTTTCTCTGCTTGCACAATTTTTTTTTTTTTTAATCGACTTATTTATTTTATTTAATTGTACATATAATTTGCCCAATTATATATATATATATATTTTTCTTTTCCTCACCCCGGTTTCCATTTTTTAGTTGATTGAATTTACGATATGGTTCACTCTTTTATAATTATATATATATATATATATATATATATATATATATATATATATATATGCGTGTGTGTGTGTATATATATAATTTTTGTGTATTGATATTCATATTAAACACTATTCCTTCTATTTATTTAAAAAGAAAATACAACTTTCTTTTATCTGGTTCATGGAATTGCATTCATCTGCAAAAGGTCTAGCTACTTTTGATATTTTTTTAAACATTCATTAGAATTAATACCTTATTAGTTTGTGGGATGATCATCTTTCGTTACCTATTACGTGTAATTATATTCATGATTTCTACCTGCGTAATATTTGCGTAAAAACTTTGGAGTTAACACAAAACTCTTCCATGTATATTTATGTATGCGTATATATTTTGTTTAAAAAAGTTTGTCTACAAAACTCCTCCGTCCGTTTTTGGTCTATAGACAAGAAAATTGATACATAAGGTATTCGAACCCATGCGAAACGTTATACTTGGGTTTTAGCCCGGGAAAATCGGTACAAAAGTGTAAAAAAAAAGGAACTTGCCAGGTCGAACACCGGCAGTACGAATATCCATGCATAAGGTAGTAGCTATATGTTCATGCTTTAATTTTTAGCCTTTAGCTCATTAACAGCGGAGGAAAAATATTTTGGTTTCGATTCTCGGTGGTAACGCATGAGTCATTGTTTTTACTTCTTAAATCATTACTACATATTGGGTCCAATATTGTATAATAATAAATACGAAATCGGCATTAATCAAAATATCATATTTTACGTGTGTTACGACCGGGCAATGCCGGGAGTTCTGCTAGTATATATATATATATATTAGAAAACGTATATATATATATATATATATATATATATATATATATATATATATATATATATATATATATATACGCTTTCCAATATAAGCATCGGAGGATAGGCACACTGTTTTCAAATACCGATTCTGATACACCCAGAATATTTCGATATTTCGAGATGTATATATATATATATATATATATATATATATATGTATATATATGTATGTATATATATGTGTATATATATACACCCCTCTCTCTAAATATATATGTAGAAAATTATTTCTTTCAAGAGGTATACATTTACATATATTTCTTTATATACACACACACACGTATAAAGTAAAAATTGAGCTACACAGATTATTCCGCGTTTCATTCTCGTGAAAATTATTCAGGCTTATTTATATATATATATATATATATATATATATATATATATGTAGACAATGCTTTCTTTAAGACGTATGTAGATATGTATTTTATTATACATATACATATACATATACATATATATAAATGTATTCAGTAATGTGATTGATAATTTAAAATTCAAATTAGAATTAAATTAAAAATCCGTTTCACAAGAAGGAACAACAACAAAATCAATAATTTGTACGATTGTTTCGGAAAATAATGTGTTTATTGTGGTAGGCATTAAGCCACGGAAAATAATTTTTACATATATTATTTTTAACAAACAAAGTTTCCTCATCAGCAAAGTATTGGGAAGGGTTTTTTAAGATATGTAAAAACACCATAAATAAACCTAGCATTAAAAGTAAGGCAGATGTCTCTGGAAAAATTTAAAATAAAGCTATGCATTTACTTGATAAGAAAATTAATATGGGTTAAAGATAGAAATAAAATAGAATAAAATTATAAATCTGAATTTGGTTTAAATATAATATTATAATAATATATTTCTAATAAAATTCATAGACACACACATATATACATATATATACATATATATATATATGCGTATATATATACATACATACACACACATGCATACACATATATATATATATATATATATATATATATATATATATATATATATAAATATATATAATTATTTACCTTTTAATTCTTCGCCTTTGGAAATCAGCAATTAAGGTCAAAGCATTCATATGGATGTTTATTGTAGCTTTTCAACTGATGAGATGATAAATTTTCAAAAAGAACGCTAATGGAATATTTTTTATCGGTTAGCATACGTTTGATTAAAACGCTAAATTTAAAACTGAAGAAAGAAAGGGGAAGATAATCTTATTTCTTTAATTAAACAATGCAAGGGAGATAATTAGTGTTTAACTTAATTTATTATTAAGGAATAATAAATCAAGCAAAAGATATATTATAAGCTCTTTGGAAATTATTGAATTTAATATTTGATAATTTATTTATTTATTGAAATTAAAAAATATATCATAGGTTAAGGTTAAGAATATATTTTAATAATATATAATAATGGTCGATATATCAGATCAATTAATGATAACAATAATATTGATGATCAAAAATGTTTATTAATAAGCATGTCAAGTTAATAATTTTAATATTGAATATTAATAAGTAACATTTTTAATGATTTAAGGTGGTTTATATTTATTAAATTTAAACCAACGTTTATGACTGCATGCGAAAATAAGTTCTTGTCTTGAATTTAATAGGGTGGTTCTATTTTAAAATTTTTAGGGTCTCTTTTGTACAAAGGGCACAATTTATTTCCTGGCTTGTATGCTTTGTAAGATCCTATTATTTGCCATTTCAAATTGAAAGAAATATTGTTATCTTTGAGTCGCCAAATATGCTTGGATAGGGTAGTTTGGTTTAACAGGGAGTGATTTTTAAATGAATATTTGTGCGTTGAAATTCTATGTTTTATTAAGCCAGATGTGGAACCAAAATATATTGCCTCTTGTTTAGTGTAATTATTTTCCGGTAGATTAGGTGTTGGATTATTATATGGTGGGTTGGTCTGTATTTGATTGGTAGATTGGTTAAAGTTGGTGTCATTATTTAATCGGGTGGTTGAGTTATGGTTGCTATTAAATTCATTTAGATTTGGGGTTTTTGATACTGTGCAGCTATAGACTACATTTTTTATTTTACATGAGCCTTGTAGGGGACATTTATTTTTTCTTCTACAGTTACAGCCTGCTATATTTTGTATAATTGTATTTTGTAGCTTATTATTATTTTATTGTTAGAACTAATCATTTTTGATGAAGGTTTGGCATAGTAGAGTAAGACACTTTGATTGTATTCTTATTATCTCCCTTTCATTTTTCTATTCTTAGTGTTTCACTTCTAACTCCTCTTTTCACGGCAACAGTGAAATTATAGCAACACTAGTCGCTGAAGTGACGTGGTTATAATGGAAACTAGTCATAAACAACGCGCTCATCTTCTGACGTCTTTTTATGATGTTTAACACCACTAAATTAGTCATAACTTGTGTTTTACTAAACGAAAATTGAAAATTGCTTTTTCACAATATGACTGAGAAGTCGATTTCTAAACTTTAATAATACTTTTACATTTGCCCGAAAAATTAGTGAGCGGTGACGCTTTAAAGCAGTTCTTAATGACTAAACTGCCATTTTACCATATATCCAAACATTATCCTGTTTGAATGATTCCACTCCATATAATGTGTTATAAAATTGGTGTGGTTTAACATCATTAACTAATAGAAAGACACCAAACACGCCATTAGCAACGATGAAAAACTATGACGGACAAAATATTTATCAATGAACTAAAAAAAACACTTAAAGCATCATTAGCAACGACGAAAACTATAACATACGCAAATAAACTTCATTAAAAACTAAAACAGAAACAAAAACGTTATTAGCTACGATGAAAAAATTCATTAACAACTAAAAACACAAAATGCGTCATTAGCAAGGATGATAAACAATAACAGATACAAATAAAAATTAACAACTAAAACAAACACAAAAAACGTCATTGGCAACATTAAATAACAATCACACACACAAATAAATTTCATTTACAATTAAAACAGGTACAAAAATGACATAAGCAACGATGAAAAATAATATCAGATACAAATTAACAGTAACAACTAAAATAAACACAAACACCGTCATTAGAAACGATAAATAATCATCACAGACAAGAATTAAACTATTGAAAAAAGCACAAAATTACATTAGCAATGAAGCAAAATTATGCCAGACAAAAATAAATTGCATTAAAATTAAAACAGACACAACAACATTATTAAAACTATCTAAAACTATAACAGACAATATAAACTAAAACAGACGTAAAACAGCATTAGCAAGGATAAAGATCCATAACAGACGTGGAAAATTCATTAAGAACTAGAACAGGCATAAAAACGTCATTAGCAACGATAAAAAAATTATAAAACGCAAGAAATTAATTAATAACAAAAACAGATAGTAATTGTCTGTATTTTTGAGATGGGTTGTTTTCATTTATTGAGATTGTCGGACTGACTTCCTCATCTTGGTTGTTATAGTCACAAAGTTTCGGCCGTTTTTCCCTCCGGCCTTCATCAGGTGTTTTGTATCGAACTGGGGAACCGTTTGTTAGGAGTCTCGAACCCAACCCTTTATTATTATGCGAAGATAAAAAAAACTATAACGGAAAAAAGACTATTCACAGTTAAAACATACAAAAACATAATTAATAACGATGAAAAACTATAACAGACTCAAAAAAAGTCATTAACAACTGAAACAGACAGAAACACCGCCAAAAGCAACGATGAAAACTTTAACAAAAAATTCGTTAACAATTAAAACAGAAAAAAACTGTCATAACCAACGATGAAAAAATAAACTGACACAAAAAGGCATAAAAAGATAAAACAGACGCAAAATATGTTATTAGCGACGATGAAACGCTATAAAACACAAAAAAGTAATTAACAACTAAAACACACGAAAACATCATTAGCAATTATAAAAAACTAAAAATAACAGAAAAAAACATAGTAGACGAAGAAATACATTACCAACGAGAAATCGTCATTAGCAACGATAAAAATATAACAGACTCAATAAATTTATTAACAACTCAACACACACACACAAAAAAACGTCATTAGCAACGATAAAAAGTAATAGCAGACTTAAAATTTTATTAACAACTTAAACAGCCATAAAAAACTTAAACAGGTATAGCAACGATGAAAAATTATAACAAACGCAAAACGTCCATTACACACTCAAACAGACAAAAAAACGCAACGATTAAAAACTACAAAAGAAAAAAATTATAAACAACTAAAATAGACAGAAAGGTCATTAGATACAATAAAAAATATAACAGACGCTAAAAAGTAATTAACAACTAAAACATATACAACATTAGCAGCGATGAAAACGATAAGAGTCGAACCAATTTCATTAAATACATAAAAAGACACAGAACACCTTATTAGAACTACAAAAAACTATAATATACGAAAATACTCTGTTTACACCAAAGCAGATCTAAAAGAATATCATTATCAACAATAAAAATGTAACAGATGAAAGAAGTCATTTACAACTAAAACAAACACGAAAGACATAATAAACAACAAAGATGAAAAACTATAACAGACACAAACAAACATCGTTAGACTAAGAAAACGTAATTAGTAACAGTGAAAAACTATAACAAACAAAAATACATTAACACACAATAAAAACATCATTAGCAATGATCAAAACAAACAAAAATACATCATTAGCAGCGATGAAAACTTTTAGCAGGCGCAAATAAACTTAATTAGCAACTAAAACAGACACGAAAACGACAGTAGCTACAATTAAAAATTATACCATGCACAAATAAACTCCATTAACAGCTAAAAGACAAAAACGCCATAAGCAACGATAATAAAACTATAACAGACTAAGAAATTTAAACAACTAAAATACACACAAAAACATAATTAGCATCGATAAAAAATCTATACCAGACGCAAAAAATACATTTACAACTAAGACCGACACAAAAACATCATTAGAAACGATGAAAAACTAAACCAGATATAAATAAACTATATTAACAACTAAAGCAGACACGAATAAGTAATTAGTAACAACGGAATACAATAACAGACAAAAATAGACTTCATTAACAACTAATACACATAATACATAATAAGCTATAACTAAAAGACTATACCAGACAAAAATAAACTTTTTAACAACTAAGACTGTCAAGAAAACGTAATTAGCAACGATGAAAAACTATAAAAGACACAAATAAATTTTATTATCAACTAAAACAGACTCAAAAGCATTATTAGAAATTATCTAACAGACAGAAATAAACATCGTTAAAGCAGGAAAACGCATAAATAACATATTTAGAGTCGATGAAAAACTATAATGGACATAAAAAACATTTACAATTAAAACATGCACAAAAACATTATAAGCAACAAATATGATAAACATTAACAGATGCAAATACCATCATTAACTACTGAAAAATACACTAAAAACCACATTAACAACAGGGAAAATATAACTAACGAAAAAATTCAATAAGAAACAAAATATACACTAAAAGCATCATTAGAAACGATGAAAATATATAACCGACGAAAGTAAACTTCATTAACACAGTCAGATAAACAACATAAGCAACGATTGAAAATAAAAGAGACACAAAAACGCATTAGCAATGATGAAAGACTATAACAGAGGAAAAAATACGTTAACGACTAAAACAGACACAAAAAACTTAATTAGCAAAAATAAAACGGAGCAAAACTATAACAAACAGAAAAATTCATAAACAAGCAAAATGGACACTAAAAACATCATTAGCAACAATGAAAAACTACAAAACCCGACGTTAGCAACGACATAAAATAAAGCAGACATGAATAAACTTGATTAAGCAATAAAAAGACACAAAAACAGAATTTTCAACGATAAAAAAACTATAACAGACGGAGACAATTCATTAACAGCTAAAACAGGCACACAAATCGTCATTAGCAACGATAAAACTATAAATAATGCAACAAATGTATTTAAAAACAAACAGACACCACATTATTAGCAACAATGAAAAACTATAACAGAAGAAAAACTTCGTTAACTAGTAAAACCAACATTAAAACGTAATTAGCCACGATAAAAAACTATAGAAGACGAAAAAATGAATAATAACTTAAACACATATAAAAACGTCATTAGCAAATGATGAAATACTATACGAGACACAAAATATTTTGGCAACTAAACCAAACACAAAAATGTCATTAGTCACGAAAAATCTGTAACAGACGCAAAAATGTATTAACAAATAAAACAGATATAAAATAAAACGTTATTAACAACGAAGAAAAACCATAAAAAACGCAAAAGATTCGTTAACAATTTAAACAGACACTAAAACGTCATTAACAATAATCAAAGGCTATAGCAGATGACAAAAAGTAATTAAGAACTACAGACACAAAAAACGTCATTAGCAACGATGAAAAACTGTAACAGACGCAAATAACTTATTACTAACTAAAAAAAAAGATAATAAACGTCATCATCAAGAAATAACATTTATTATCGACGTGAAAACTTTATTAACAACTAAGACAGATACAAAGTACGTTATTAGCAACGATGAAAGCCTATAATAGACACACATAACATTTTAATAACAACTAAAACACACGCAAAAAATGTAATTAGGAACGAAAAAAAACTATAACGGGCACAAAAGATTCATTAACAAACAGACAAAAAGAAAGTCATTAGAACAGATGAAACAAATAAAAGACGATAAAAATCATCAACGACTTAAAACAAGAACGAAAAATCATCAGTAGTGACGATGAAAACTATAACAGACGAAAAAATCTCATTAACAACTAAAACAGTCACAAAACCTCATTAGCAACGATGAAAATGTTATTTAGTGAAGTAAGTATTCAAGTTTACTATCAGATTATTATGCGACTAAACACCATTATATACTGATAAGTAATAGTGTAGAAATTCTGCTGTTTTCATCTTTATTCAAGCAAAAGGTTGATCCACCCAAATTAATCAGTGAACTATTTTCTCCAAGAAAATCATTCAAACATGTTTACGTTTTAAAATATATTAGACTGGAAATAAGAATATTTAGAAAAGTAAATTTAGAAAATATACAAAGTTTATACGTAGTAAAAGTTTTGTTATGTAGAAGTGTGAATAATGAATCACTCAGTCGGAGCGCAGCCATTTGCAATCAGGTTGGTTTACAGAATTAAAATAACAACAACTAATGTAGTTGTTATGCATGAAAAATGTTAATAAAGCAGAAAAATAATCAAGCAATTGTCAGAAACTAATTTTTAATTTTTACACCTCAGTACCGATTTTCCTTAGCAGAAATACTAATATAACGTTTCGCATGGGTTAAAATACCTTATATTTGAAGTTCCACGCCATATAACAAAGTCGACAGAGAATTTACTCTATTATACGAGGGAAATGCAATAAGTAATGCCCCTGACCCACTTCCCATAGCAGTAGAGAAGCAAAACTTGGCACAGTTATTAGTCTTTCTTAACATAGGAACCACTCAGAGTTAAGCATTTCTCCCATCGTTTGATGCAGTTCTGGAGACCGTTTTTGTAGAACACCCCAGGTTGGTCCTCCAACCACGACGGGACTTTAGAAATCAAGGCTGCATCATCTAGGAAACGCTTTTCTTTAAAAAAAAAACTGCATGGCTAGGAAGAGATGAAAGTCAGAGGGTGCAAGGTCAGGAGAGTAGGGAGGATGGGGAAGGATTTCATAACCACACGCCCGTGCTTCTGATCGGGCGACATGCGAGTTGTTGACCGGAGCGTTGTCCTGCAGGAGGAGGGTACCATTGGCTGAACTTGCCCCGCCTCTTGATTTTGATAGCTTCCTTTAATTAACTCAGAAGTGAAGCATAATAGGCTCCTGTAATTGTGGTACCCTTTGCCAGGAAATCTGTCATCACTACTCCGTCCTGGTCCCAGAAGACTGTGAGCATGATCTTGCTAGCGGAGGGTTGCACCCTTGCTTTCTTTGGGGGTGGTGAGTCTAAGTGCTTCCACTGCATTGACTGGGCTTTGGTCTCTGGATCATAGTGATGGGCCCAGGTTTCATCCTGTGTAATCAGTATTTTGAAAAACTTTGACTTATCTTTTTGGCACATCTGCAAATTCATCCTCGAGCACTCGACACGTTATTGCTTCTGGAATGGTGTGAGCAACCTGGGAGACACCTTATGCATATGCAAATGGTCATGAATGATAGTTTCCACAGACCCTGTACTGATCTTGACATGTTGGGCTATTTGGCAAATAGTAATGCGCCTATCTTCCAAAATGGCAGCCTCAACTTGACGGACAGATGCCTCATCAATGGCAGAAGGGGGGCGACCAGGTCTGGGAGCTGTTTCCACAGACTTCTGGCCATGTTTGTATTCACGATGCCAGCGTTTTACAAGGTCATATGATGGGGCACTCTCACCATGTTTCTTTCATTTCATCAAAAGTCTCCTGTGGTGTGCGTCCTTTCAAATACCAAACTCGGATCACTGCGCGACCTTCAGCAGGCTCTATTTCACACGTGACTCAGTTCAAACACCTGTAAAACAGAAACCACAATTAGTTTAGAGCTGTAATTTACCACATAACCTGCAGAGATATAAATCATTGCACATTCAAGATTTCAGCTAGATTAGGCAACTGGAAGTGAGTCAGGGGCATTACTTATTGCACACCCCTCGTAATAGAGAAAATTCTCAATCGATTAGTTCATATGATATTGCACTCAATATTTAATCGTGATTTCAAAAGTAAAAAAAAATGTAATTTGGGTGCCATCACTCAGAATCGAAACTGTAAGAAAAGTTTTAAAGCAAAAAATGGAGACAGGCAAACAGACAGACATAGTTTTACTATCTACCGTGTATTACTATTTCGTTTTTACAGTGTAATAAGCTATTTATGATAATCAGACTTTAAAAGTCAAGCTTTGTGTTCAAACATAATCTTCACATGTCATCTAAATTTCTAAGGTTTTGGGCTCAACTCAATTTATTAAGTTAGATCCATGTCCAAGAGACCTATATCTAAAATTTCAAGTTTGTAGACCCAAAATTATCGGAGGAGTTTGGTAGAGTTATCAAAGGTCACATCGTTGAAATTTGACCCCTTAATCGCCACATTTCTGGCCGAAAATCGAACGCATCGATTTTCCCAAATCTCAGTACCCTGTATATAAACTTTCGAGTATGTAGACTTAAAATTGACAGAGTTATTGCGTAGGGTAATGTACACAGACACACAGATACACAGGCACACAGACATACATACAAACACACAGACACGTTCACTTTTATATATATATATGTATATATATAGTGAATGAATGAAAAAAGTCTATATTCCAAAGTTCATGATGTTGACCATCTTATAATTTATTCCTTTAAATCAATTGACATTTACAGTTCTTGACAGTATCTGTTTCGTAGCGCAGAAACAATTATTTAACTAGTATATCAACTAGTGAATCTATTTTGATCTTAACTCATCAGAAGAAATAGCAACAATCAATCCGTCAAAACACACTATTTCCTTTTGACGTATTGATTGTTGCTATTTCTTATAGACTTCGTCACCGGACCAGTTTTATATGATACGTAATCGATTATTCTATTTTACCATTTATTAATACAACAATGAATGAACGTGATGTATTGCCACTTTCATTGTATTTAGTATTAATGTTTTACTCAAATTTCATGAGTAAAATATATTAACATAATTTATATTTTTTTTATATTTTTTAAAAATATTTCAGCATCTTTGAAATAGTAGATCAATACTTGTTCAAAATATGGCTTTTAAATTGTAAACTTTTTGACAATTTCCGGAATAAAAAGTATATGTAAATATTTGTACAATTCACTTACAAAGAATCTTGTTTAAGAAATATTCTAAACAAAATTGGGGAATCTTGTCGATTATAAAATGAAAGTGTTTCATAATCGAATAATATTTTTTGAAGGAATTCATATTTGAGTCACATAAATTCTTTCCAGTTGCGAACAAACGGCACCGAAGTTCTGTTTTTTTTTGTCGTTGTTGTTGTTTCTCTTACGAGTAAAGAAATGAGTTTTCGTAATCGAATGATATTTTTCATGGATTAATTCCTATTTCAATTACGTAAATTCTTTTCGATTGAAATTGTACCAAATGGAGATTAAAAAAAATGAATTGATGCAGCTTCTATTCTGAAACCCAATCCGTGCTCCACGTTGACTGGTCGTAAAACATCCTTAAATATGTTCATTATATTTATCCAGATTTCATCTATGTTATTATAGAGTCAATTCTGTATCATTTATCTCATATGATATTGTATCCAATGAATAGTTGTGATTTCCAAAGTAAAAAAAAAAAATGTCTTGCCTGCCATCAGCTAGAATCGAAACTGAAACCGATAGCAAACTGTAGCACTATGATGTTGCCATCGTACTATTGTCACTAAAAATAAACTAACATGAATGTACAAAATGGATAAAGTTTTGTGTATGCCTATAAGAGTAGTTTTAGTCAACTCTTGCTTGGCCAGTTCTGATTTTTTTCAATGCTCCATGTTTTTGCTACCTTAAGCCTATTGTAATGAGAAGATCACTCAACAAAAGAACGGTCGACAACAAATACAATCATTTGAACCATATCGCATCGTTCTGCAACCTATAGTTTCGGTAGAGATGCAATTTGAAAAAGTGGAGACAGAAAGACATAGTGAAAGTTTATTTTATTTGTTTATGCAGTTATCATCAAGCAAAGGTTATTCCATAACTAAAGTATATTGCTATTTCCTTTCTACAGTGTAGTAAGTTTTATGATCGTTAGACTTAAAAGGTCAAGCTTCGTGTAAAAAGATAATCTTCACGTATCATCTAAATTACTAAATGTGTTGGCCAATCGTACTATTGTTAACTAAATTGTTTGCGAGCATCAGCTTCACTTGGGTTAACAGAATTTGTTTGCTAGAGATGTTTTGAATCACAGTCTTTTTTCTTGAATTTGCTTTTATAATATAGTGAGGGTATATATATGTATATATATATATATATATATATATATATATATATATATATATATATATATGTAGGATTTTTGCTATTCGGGGTTTCTTGCCGCCTTTAATAGTGAACAAAGTGTTACGGCGTTTCGTTTTATTATTAATTTTCTTATTTCTATTTGACTTGAGTAATAGTTACACATCACTGATTCAGTACCTCTCCAAATTTATTAAATGTGCACCGGACCAGTTTTATATGATACGAAACCGAATCTTCCACCCTAGCATGAGGATGCTTTTCCCTATAAGTAATCCCTGATCAAATATTCAAAATCACATAGTATTCGCAGCCCAAATAAGACTTCTTTTTTACAGCTCACCAACATTAGCTTTTACGAGGAATTGTACACCTTCTCCAAGTGATATTACCTCAAGTAATTGCACAAAACTGGATACTCAACCAGACTATATAAATTCTTGTCCTTGACTCCAGTAAGATCAAGATACCAGAACAAAAGATATACTACAACATATGAAAATGGATAATGGGTGAGAGGAAAATTATGTTCTCAATTTCTTTACTAACTCAGTGTTTAACAGATAAAGAAATTTAATGGAACATTCGAATATCTATGTATCTCATGTAGAGTTCAAGTGTTAGCTCCAGGTTGTAGGCCCCCTTGATTTTTGAGAACTTCGACTGAATTTTGGGTCCTGGTAAAAAATACCACACAAAGTAAAAGTGGTCTTGACAGTAATGTCAACAAACTCAACAAAGATCCCAAAGTTGAGTGTTACTACTGGGTGATGTTTAAAATGATGCACAGGCTATAGTTCTATTTAGTCAGTAAATGAGACGGAATAAGGCAGTACCAATATTAGTCTCACAGAACTTAGGAATATTGTTACAAAATACGTAATACTGGACTAATTTTCTGAATAAGGACCTCATCACCACGTATATTCAACGTAATACGCAGGCTATAACTATATTTTAAAATGATTTATCACCACAAATAAAACGTATTGCCACTTGGTACTAATGGTTATTATTTGGGATCGTATCTACCATGAAACTGTAGGGAATGGAATAGCAAAATGTCTGCCTTTATTAAGTTTAACTTCTGAATATTTGTATAATTATGGCAACAAGAAAGAGGGAAGGAATAACAAGTCTAGCAGTTCGAGCGAAAGAAACTATAGAAGGCGTTCCAGCATCTGGAGACATATACCGTAAAGGGATTATTCTTTTAAAACTTGGCGCCGAACAGGAAAAAGTTCTACGAGGTCATCAGAGAAGATTCCATTAAAATACTAGAACTAGCGATAAACGTAGCTCATACTCTATGTTTGTCTGTATTATGACTATGTAGAGGTATAGAATACTCTCAAGTTTTAATTATTTTAACTCTGTATACAATGACGCTTCTTGATATCTTGCCAGTTGCTGTAGACTTGCCAATCGCCTCATGCATTTTATCCGCTGTTAGATTTCCAGTATACAAAGTCACACAGAGTAGATACTTTTAACGAAATCGTAATTCAATACGCACCAAATCTCACGAAAGTGTAGCCTTGAAATCAGTTGACTTTTATATGATAACCAGATTCTGTTTCTATTCAACCAAGAAATGGGACTCTGGCAGGCAACACCTCTCCTTCTTTAAGTGGTCCTGGAATAATTGCAGAATTAGAAGTGATTCAACGCTCAACAATTTTCTAATTTAGGAATTGACTGCTGAATTCTGTCCGATGTAATGTACTAGTCTGTGCTTATCGTTTATCCTGTAGATGAGAAACTGACAGCTAATATCATTCATAGACAAATTGGATCTCAGGATAATCGTAAGAAAAGGGTGATTTTAACGTAACCGAAAACTTCTAAGTTTAGGCTTCCTCTCGTGAGAAAGGACACACAATTTTTATCGATAGATTGTCAGTGTACGAAACTGTACGTTCATAGGTTTCTTAGTCTTAAAATATGAAATAGAAAAACAGAAGCTCAGAAACACGTTTTCTTATAGCAATATTTAGTATGTATGTATTGCTTTAAATATTAAGCGTAATGTCTTATTCTTTACTGGGTAAAAATGCACTCGACAGACGTTTATATGTATGATATATGTACTTTTTTTTCTGATTCGCTCTTACTTAAGTGGGAATTTTATTTGATAAAACAGACAGTAAGGACTTGCAAAATAGTAACGCTTCGGTAAATAGAGGTCACTTGAGACACTTTATACTGATATAAATTAGGATTTGAGACCACATATCTCCTGTGGTTAATACGGTTTTATCATGTTAATCAACTTGTCAGTTCTGCTGGTACGGGGAAAAATTAATTGTCTAGAAAGATTGTCCTTTGCTCTTTTTTTTATTTTTTATAGACCATTATGAAACTGGCTAGCGAGATATATCGGTGAATATTCTCAATACGCCGATGACAATGACGTGATATCTCGCCAAATGCTTTTCTTTGGTAATGCGAGTGACGACATATCCTGCAAGAATCTCTTATTGTCTCAATGCTGCAAGTGGTGAATGCTCTGACGAACTGCAATCACTTGTGCCCCCACGACGCGAGCACCCCCGACAAACCCGACAGGCTACTAGATCCCACCCCCACACTGTAGAGGTCCCTAGATGTAAAAGATCTTTTTATTCCAATAGTTTCTTCCCCAGAACCGCAAGACTCTGGAATTCCATTCCAGGTCCCTGCTTCCCCAACAGTACTGACGTGCAGAAGTTCAAGTGTAACGTGAACCGACACCTTGCTGCCCAAATCCCTACATAGTACCCCAGTAGTTGTTGCCCCTGATAGTAGCCCCCTACACCAAAGTGGCAATTTGCCTTGTTTGGGGTGAAAATGTAATAATAAAAAAAAAAGGTTCGTATATTAATAAGGTCCTTTACCTAGAATGTTGTTATATTAATGGGGTTCTTCTCAGCAAGGCAAACAGTCACTTGAAGATAGGCATTAATAAGGCAGTCACATAGTTGGTGAGCAATACAATAAAATAATTTCAATATTAAACTTGAAAACGAACACGCTGTATTCAACTGGGAAACAGCCCAACGATATTGTTTTCATAGATGAGAATGTCCTGGGGAAATTGTGTTCATAGATGTTTCCTTGGATTTTAAGTATATAGAGGAAAAATAAAATATTTTTTTTACCTGGTTTTAGATAAACAAGTTTTTTGCTAGGGTTTTTTTTACGGAGGGAATCAGAAAATTGGAGCTCATCCGAGCAACAACGAAGAAAATTCGATTATATTAAATACATTTTTATGGAAATCACTCAAGATAAGGCGTAAGGAAATTTGTTGTAAATGAGCTAACAAAAACGAAAAACCATTATCTCAAAGATAGGAGATGTCCAGTGATTTTCGTCTGGAAAACACCAAGACTGTGGGTAGAAAGTACACGGTGAACAGAGAGTTCCACAACCTTGCAATTCTTGAAAAATCGCAACTAAAATAAGAAACTGTATTACAATGAGGCATCAAAACAAGGAACCGACGGAAACAGCCAAGCTATCGAGGCAAACGAGATGGAACAAAGGAAAATAGGGTAGACTAGAGAATTCTGAATAAAACATGCCATAATAGTTTTTATTAGAAAGGCTGAAACCAGCATAACACAAGTTGATAGTAATTGCGTCAGTTACCCATTAATCTTATTGTAGTGACTTTCCTTTTATATTTCCGATGTAAAGGCAGAAATTTTACATTTATTATTATTATTATTATTATTATTATTATTATTATTATTATTATTATTTAGTTATATATGTTACATAATGGATAGACCTATGTCGGTAGCGAGTACATTAGCTAGTGTTAATCGAAGTTTTAGAAATAAACTTGTCTCTATAAAAGGGACAGGAAGAGATGTAAGGTTAAAAAAGTAGAATTAAAAAACAAAGAAATGTTAGCTAAATAAGTCATGGCATCACGTATATCTGGGATGAGAGAAGCAATAATTTGGGGATCAGTTACTCATTGGGCATGCGCGAGGCAGCTTACCAATAATGCTTTAATAATGAAAGGAAAACTTTGATAATCGCTAAGAGCCAAATCCCCTTAAATATCTGTCTGTCGTAGCCAGCATGTTTAAGCTTTAATGAGATAATTAATTAGTTTAGAGTATACGAATCTCTTTTTAACTAATGTGTTAAATATTTGTCCCCAAAGATAAACATTAAAAACTGCACAGCCGTTTCTGTACGCCAATATGAAGATTATAAAAAAAAAAAACGTAAAACATAACAGATGTATGAGATATAATTTTTAGTATTTTGTGACGATGTAGATATCGGGGTTAAGAGAAACAAAGTTTTTGAGATCAATTGCCCATGGGATATGCGCGAGGCAGATCGCAAATAATGCTTTAATACGATTGTTAATTAATTAGTTAAGCGAATACTACTCTCTCTCTCTCTCTCTTTTTCTCTCCCTCTATCTCATGTGATATTTTTCTCTCTAAAAATTAATATAAAAACTCTCGACCGTCTTTAGTCTTCTTTACTGCACATGCGTACAAATACTATTGAGATATCTAAAATACAAAATATGCAGCGAAATTAAAGTTTAGTATTATAATTAAAACCTGTCAACGCAGACAGGTACTTTAAGTAGTTTAAAATGTGTCCATGTCATTCAAAACCATACAAAACACATTCTTTGCATTCCACACTTATTAATTATCAAGTTTGTACCCATTGTCTCAAGTTTTTTTCTCTTTTTATCTTTAACTTTCATAAATTACTTTGTCATTTGTTTTCTTCTGTCTTTTTTTAAGTTCACTGTCTTTTCTTTTTTTTTCACCTTCTCGTGTCTGGTCGAAAGATTATTGGTGCATGCTTGAAAATGGACCCTTTCATGAATTGTATTGTTTGAAATCGTCACTTTTCTCCAGTCGTTTTGTCTTAATTATTTACTTCATAGCACTTCGCTCTCCCACCCACCGGCCGGCATCATCTGATCATCTCAACTAGATGAGAGAGTTTTTAGGACATTTTTGCCGGTACGAATGAGAGCGTCTCTCATTTTTTTCTTTCTTTTTTTTTTAAACAAACACTTGTTACCGGTAACATTGGCTTAGCAGAAGGCGACATATACTCAACTGGCAGATTTTTAATTAATAGTTATTTTGCTTTTTTATTAAAAAAAAATAATCATTTATCAAGATCGAAAGCCATTCGAGAATGAAGTTAAATGGAATTTAATAATAGATTTAAACGGTAAAAAAGTCTTATTAGAATCATTGATGATAATTTATGAAATACACTAATCTTTGAGACCTTAATCAAGTTTAATGACGTCATTGGATACTTTACCTTTCACCAGAATATCCATCCACGTGAAATCACATTTTCTTCACCATATTCCCTCTGCTTCACTTTTTGTTCTCAAGAAAGATCTTTGACTTACTTGCAGTTTCATCAAATACTTTTGTATGCAAAATCCGATCCCGCATTTTGCTAATTCCTACCTCTGGTGAGCAGGAAATATTTCTTCGAAACTCCGCGGATTAAGGACTATCCACTTATTGTTTTCTTTTCAGATTAAATATGTTTTTAACTCTTTTTCAAAGTGTTTTTAACATGTTTTATTAACTATTTACTCTTATTATAAGCTCTATCTCCTATTTGGTTTTATCGAGCTTTTACATCTGGTTGAGATTACTTTATTAATATTAATTCTTTAATATTTATAATATACTTTAGTTTTACCATCTTGAAACATTTTGGTAAATTTAATTGTACTTTTTATTTTATATGTATGTATATATGTATAATATATATATATATATATATATATATATCTATATCTATATATATATATATATATATATATATATATATATATATATATATATATATATATATAGTGACATAAGACGTTCTCCCATATGTGTTTTGAATTTATTTACTTTTTCGGTTACAATAATTAAGTGTTTATTTTTTTTTCAATTTATATTTCTCAGAGTTTACATATCTCCACTTTCCTGTACGTTTTTTTATTGTCTTTAAATCCTTTTTCATTCCATATTTACAAAAAATTGAGTTTTTGAGAAGCATGTGTTTGTCTCTAGGGAGTTTTTGTTTTTATCGATCGTCTGCTATTCAACGATACAACACAACATAAATACCATAAAAAAATAAAAACTTATGAGTGAGAATGAACAAGATCTTCTGTTTTAGAATGTAAACTGGTGATATATAGTCACCACTATTCTCAATGCACTTTTTACCGACGATGAATAATGGCTATGTGTGGGCATCAGAAGCCCACTTTGTCGTATGAATTGAAATTGAAGAGATGTGAAAACGGCAATTTTACTATTAAAATGAACGACGTTTTGTGCCACTAAATACTCACCATATTACTTAATGCAGTTTTGCCAGGAATCAATGGTGCACTTCTGCTTCTGACGTACATCCATAACATGGATTGTTTTCTTATAGTATCACATTGTCAATATGTAACACAACAAATAACACTTTTAGGTCATGAATGCATAAGTTTAATCATCATAACAATGTAATATATAAGTTCCTCTTATTCATTCGAGCAGAATAAAAATAGGGTGTATTTACTTTTGGCACAATTTTGTTTATATATATATATATATATATATATATATATATATATATATATATATATATATATATATATATATCCCCGGGATACGGCATTAAAAATTAGTAACAGAAATACAGTGCAATATATCACACGCATGTATATAATAAAAAAGCATTATAAATAACCATGTAAGTCTGGGTAAATACTGTTGGTAGGAGCCGGAAAAACATCGTATTTCACATCGTAACCTGAAAAAGCGTTTCCTAAGACCACCGTATCCCGAGGTTATACTGTATATATTTGTACTTGTAATTAAAGCAATATTCACCCTGAGCGCGTTGAACCTGGTTGGTCCCTCACGAATGCCGATTGATCCTGCGGGTTTCAAAAAAACGATCAGATGATCTCTAGCAACTCACTTTTCAAGTCACGAACTCCTTATCCATTTTGCAATGAAAACAATTTCTTGTGTGCAGAGCGTTTACTCAGTTATCAGAGTGCTTGCCTCGCATACAGGAGGCTCGGGTTTCGAATCCTGTGTTTGGATGTGTCTAGCTGATAAGCCCAAATGAGGGCGAAACTCTAGACTTGAACTTTCTTGCTCTTGTGGGCTGCGACGATGTTTGGCTGTGGAAATTATATATATACAGGGTGACCTAAAAAAACGGGCCCCAACTCTAATTAGGCCCCGTTTCTTAGTGTTTTGTCCGAATGAAATGAAACTTTGGTCATAACTAGTTCATTATATTCAAAACATCACATCATATCACTAGGGTCTTTGGCCTTTTTTTCTCAGTTCTACAGCAAATGTTCTAGATGCCCTCTATTTAGCTTTTGTTTTTTTTGTTTTTTTTTGGGGGGGGGTCACCCTGTATATCAAAAAAGTGCCCATACGAAAAACTCTGGAAACACATTGAAGGCACCTCATATATATATATATATATATATATATATATATATATATATATATATATATATATATATGATGAAAATAATGAAAATAGTATTCCGACAAAATAGAGAAAATAAAAAAGGAACAAACCGTATTATGTGTTCACCAACGTTTCGTCTTTATTTCGAGACTTCCTCTGGGTGAATGAGATTAAGAAACCAAAAAATATACCAGTACAAAATATTTGAAAAAGTTTCACGTGCACAGTGTGACGCAGTTCTATTTAAGAGAAACGGAACATTGATGTTGGAAAATCAAAAAGGAAGGGGGGCTGGCGCTGTTAAAGAGAAGGAAATTTTAGTGACGTCATATAGTCATTAATTTAATTTTAAAACTATGAACGCAAGTTTATATTCTTATTGGGAAAAAGATATATCTGTTGAAATTTAAATATAAGTTTGTAACAGGAATGAAATGAGTGTTTTTTATGTAATTTATTGATTGAGATTATGTGTTAATTATTACAGGGGTTTGTTCCTTTTTTATTTTCTCTCTCTCTCTCTCTCTCTCTCTCTCTCTCTCTCTATATATATATATATATATATATATATATATATATATATATATATATATATATATATATGCGAGGGGCCTTTAATAAGTTTCCAGATTTTTTCGTATGGGCACTTTTCTTGATAGTACACACATGAAACTCTAGTCCCCTTCGAAGTATTCTCCTCCGGCTGCAATGCACTTATACTGTTCCAACAACTTCTGCTAATCGCCATCGAAGTCCTTTTGTGTGAGCATGTCGATGCATCTTGTCACAGAGTCTTTCATCGCCTCACTTATCTCATAATGGCAGCCTTTCTACGGTTTTCCTTGGGCTTCGGGGAAAAAAGCAAAAGTCACAAAGAGCAGGTTTAGACTATAGTGAGGGTGAGGAACTGTCTTGATGCCCATCTTGGTCAAATAGGCTTTGACAAGGATGAAGTTGTGGATTGGAGCATTAACTAAACGTTGCGCAAATCTCCCGCATCTTCAGTTCCTCGCGAATAATCATGTGTACAGTTCCCACGCCGACATCAAACTGTGCATGTATTTTCTCTATGCAGTCTCTATATGCTCATTATCCATGATATTCTATATTTGGTCTAAACACTTCTGGTGTTCTGACTTCATTACTCCTCCCAAACTTCCCATCATCCTTCATTATGCCACTCAAAAACTAATGTTCGATTCATGCAAGATGGTCCAAAAGCAGTTTGAAAATTCCGTATGTCTGTGTGGCATTTTCAAATTTTAAAACAGAACGTGTTTGCATATCGTTCTTCTTAAGTGTCCTTACGACCAGATTGCATTTTTTTTAAATTCAATAGCTGTGACAATCAGGCTTTAGTTGCGTGTATTCCAATTCCCGTTGTAGCTGTAAATTTAAACTTGAAATCATAAAACTTGGTCGGTCATATTATAACGTGTATAACAAACTGAAAGGTCTGGAAACTTATTGAAGGTACTTCGCGTTTATATATACTACAATAGAAAAATGCCAGCATGAAAAGTAATATGGTAAAAGACAAAAATAAAGGACTAATTGTTAAAACTGGAAAAGAAAAGGAAAAGATATTCAAGTAAGAAAATAATACATTCTTAATTTAAAATATTGCAACATTAAGAATAAATTATATAATGTTAAATTGAATTTTAAATATCTATATATCTATCAATATATATATATATATATATATATATATATATATATATATATATATATATTACAATATAACAATGCGAGCATGAAAAATAACATGGTAAAGCTTGAACATAAACTATAATGAATTTATAACTTAAAATATTGCAGAATTAAAAATTGATTCTATAATTTTATAAATTGAATTTTTAAAAAAGTCTTCATGCTGCAATATTTTAAGTTATAAATTTATTATATTTTTTACTAGAATATCTTGTCCTTTTCTCTTCCAGTTTTAACAACTAGTCCTTTACTTTTCCATGTTTAAGCTTAACCAGATTACTTTTCATGCTCGCATTGTTCTATCATAATTCATGATTTTTCCAGGCTTCAAGTAAATTCACTTGCTCTTTTTTTAATTTCAGTTTATTTTTTACCCCCATAAACATAACATACGCATATGTAATAACCAATGTTCAATGAAATCCCCCAATTATCTCCGTTTCATTCTTTCATTCTCTGTTTTTCTTATTACTTCTCTTTTCACGACAGCAGTGAATTAGTAACAACAGTAGTCGCTAGCGACATTATTGCTATGGAAACCAGTCATTAAAAAATTACGTTTTTTTACGATTTTGAACACAACTAGGTTCATCATAACCTTTGTTTTACGGAACAAAAATTGATATTTTTTACATAATATAGTTGAGAAGGTGATCTATAAACTGTAATAATTGTTCGATATTTGGTAAAAAAATGAGTGAGCTGTTCTAAATGATTAAATCTGCCACTTTACCATATATCCAAACAATTTACCATATATCCAAACACTTTACCATATATCCAAACACTTTACCATATATCCAAACACTTTACCATAAATTCCAAAACAGGCTGTTTGTATGATAGCATTGAAAGTTTTTTTTTTTTTTAAATATTTTAAAATCATTAAAATTGTTCTTCGTTGAAAAATTATTTTGTCAGTAATTTCCTGCATGGCTGAATCGTTTTACTTACATGGACAAACAATAGTACAAATGTTCTTAAAGGTATCATTAGTTGCTTACCATGTTTAAGGGATTTAAAAAAAAACTTATATTAGATAATGACTCCCAAGCACCTTCCTAAAAGCATATGAACAAAAATATTTTGAATCTAGGACCATGTTTTTTTCCTTTAAATAAATTAGACTAACCAATTCATGACATTTAAAAAAGTATTTCTTACCTGTGTCATCCGTCCCTTTCTGCAAAGGTTAATGCGCCTGTTATTTACAAACTACCTCTTTTATATATAGTGTTTGGTTAAATCCATTTTACTATTAATCATCCCCTTCTTTGTTATTAGTATTATTTTTATATATTTATATTCTTTTTTCAGGTACTATCTCTATAATTATTAGTTATTAAAAATATATAAGAAATATATAAAAATATGTATGAAATTACAAATAATATAGCTATATACATTTATATATATATATATGTGTGTGTGTGTGTGTGTGTGTGTGTGTGTGTGTGTGTGTGTGTGTGTGTGTGTGTGTACGTTGTGGATGACTACATGTAAAGCCTCTCTGAGTTGACTCCTGTGGAAAAAGAAGCCACGTAATAACACAAGCGATAAAGCAATGCGATGCATAAAATAGATTTCAGTTGTCTTTAATAGACGACAGTATTTATATGATCATTCAAAAGCATTATGACAGGTGTCTAGTGGCTAGCCAGATAAAATGAAACACTTTAAAAGATGTAATACAATGAAGTCGTCTACAATATATATATATATATATATATATATATATATATATATATATATATATATAGTAATTTATAAAATATATATGGCGATTAAGCTACACTGAATATTCGGCGTTTCATCCACTATAGGATTCGTCAGGCTTATGCGCGAATTCTGTGGTTGTTTCTCGTTTTTATATATGTTGAGGATTTTAGTCAGCCAATCAGCTTACTAGTATCCACCGCGCCCCTTCCTATCAGCCAATGGGCATGCATTTTATCGAACAAAGGATCTGTTTTAGAACTAGGTTAATTGTTTAAGGCAGACGATTTTCCTCATTTCTGCTCTTTTTTTATATATAAATATACATTTGTGTACACACATACATGCACACATACATACATATATATATATATATGGTCGTTTATGTATATTCATGTTTATTTAATTTATTTATTTGTTTGTTTTCTATTGTTTTTGTATATTTATATAATATAATATAATAACGAAAAATTGTTTTGCTTGCCCTAAGACTCATCAGTGTGACTGTAAGAATATATTTATAAATATATAAACTAACTCATCGACAGAACGATTTTAATACCATAACTCAAATCTCCTATCTCAATCAAGATCAACTTTTAAGATCAAAGGTTGTATTCGTTGCATCCACCGAATGTGTAAATATGAAAAGAAAATATACAGTATATTACATTACGTTACATTATATATCGACAAACGTAAAGAAAACGGAGAAACAGACAGAGAGAAAGTGGTGACCGATGTAGATTTTCATTCCTTAGAGATGATGAGTAGTTGACATTGATCATATTGAATATGAAAACAATTTTATATTCCTTAATATTTAATAACCTGCATAACATTACATCTCGCAGTGTATCACACTCACGTTTTCTATGTATATATAATAATTATTTCCACAGCCAAACAACGTTGCAGCTCACAAGAGCTATAACACCCAACACACGGGAAACCCAATACACACACACACCCACACACACACACACACACACACACACACACACACACACACACACACACACACACACACACACTCACAAGCACACACACATGTATATATATATATACGTAATGGTATCTCTCTCATATATGTGTGCTTGTACATAAACACGCATATTTATGTATATATATATATATATATATATATACATAAATATGCGTGTTTATGTACAAGCACATACATAAACACGCATATTTATGTATATAAACACGCATATTTATGTATATATATATATATATATATATATATATATATATATATATACATAAATATGCGTGTTTATGTACAAGCACACACACTTGCATCTATCTTTCTTTCTATCTATCTATCTAAATATATATATGTGTGGGGGTGTAAAAAGGGGGGTAGATAGATATAGCTCTTAACTTAATTCGTGATCTTACGGGCGGTTTCTATTAAACAAATATGTCAACATTTCCATTCAGTCTAATAATGCTCATATCAAGAATGACACAGCAAGTTCTGTACTTGATACGGAAGAGGGTGTGGAAATCAACCACTGAAAAATGTATTCGTTTTACTAGTTGGATTTGGACTCACGAAAGGCATAAAAATATTCTAATATTTCTTATCAGTGAAAACCGACTTTATCGCAGTTTCGCTGTTTCTAATTCATGTTTATGTCTACAATATATGGGGTAAATGAGCATTAAGTAAACCGTTGTTTATTTCTAAATTATTTGGATGTTTGAGGACATCTTGGATTTTCTTCTCAAAACTTTGTGTCGATAAAATCTCCGATCGTCATCAACTGCGTCTTGTCTAAGTCGAGAATCTTTATTTTAAATTCGAGAATCTGAAAGAAATTTCGAACAGAGTCTTTTGAATTTATTC
Source organism: Euprymna scolopes (assembly GCF_053919585.1). Lineage (NCBI taxonomy): Eukaryota > Metazoa > Mollusca > Cephalopoda > Sepiida > Sepiolidae > Euprymna > Euprymna scolopes. The sequence continues at coordinate 95,544,476 of NC_136490.1, read as the reverse complement.
CCGGGGTCAGTTTACTTTTGTTTCTTCAGTCTTGACCCAGTGCAAGTTTTAAGTAATCACTAAAGGAATTTATCCGTTGCGCCATTGGTTTATGTGGAATCATTCTTCATTCCAAACTATCTACTTGCAGGGATAAAATAAAGGTTTCCGTTCCTAATTTCGTAGAGATGTGGAGTTTGGATAAGGATTTCTGTGTTTAACGGTTCGTACATAAAGAACATTTGAAGGTAATCTTGAATGACATGATACAGCTTTTACATTATCCCTTCATATGGCAGGAGTATTTGTGTTGAGATGTCCATCTTAACTTGTTTGTAATTTTCTGGACATTTTAGAAGTAATATGGTTTTAATGTATCGACTAAATGTATTCAACAAAATATCCTATCAATGTCACAGTAATGTTCACCACCACATTTCACGAGTATGTTTTTTTTTGTTTTTTTTTCGGATTTCTATCTCGAAATTGCGCCAAGAGTGCAAAGTGTGATGAGATACATTAACCAATTATTGTTCCACATAAAAAATTTATACATAGTTTGCCCAAATAAAAGGAAACTACATACACAAACCGCCAAACTAGTCCACAGAACTAACACATTACCACACACAAATTCACATGGGCTCAACCGAAAAGAAACCCTGCCTATTCAACTTTTTTCTTGATAACAAAACAACTCTTATTATCATACAAATGAAAAACAATAAAATTCTTAAATATGTTCCACAAAATAGAAATATTATATACTTGTAGGTGTGTAATACTATTCTCATAGACATAGTAATATACTAGCACAGCTTTTCATGATCAAGAGAGTATCAAATTACCAGGAGCCTATCAAAATTATATGGAATCATTTAACTTTCTTTTTGATGGTATTGATGCTATTCTAATTTCAAGACTGTAAGCTTTTGGTTTTCCATGAAAACTCTAAAGAATTCAATTAATAAAACAGGTTTGACTATGAGTCTCCGAATGTTAAAAGATGTCAGATTCAAACTCTTAAAGCAATGAATTTTGCCCTAAATTTTCTCTTCAGCTCTGGATTCCAGTATTAATAAAATAAATGTTATTTAAACCCAACTGTAATTTTCTGTTTCAGCCTTTTAAGTTGTGAATAAAATCAGTAAATGTTTGTATAAATTTTGTGAATTTGATATGGCTTTAGTCTCCAATAATATTTATCTGTGTCTTTTGGATACCTGCAAAACTTTACTTCAAACGCAGTGATTTCGGGACGATACAGGTCATTTATTTCCTTGATTAAACCATCGTGAAATCGAGTAAATGTACAGATATGAACCCGAAACAATGCAAAGCATCAAAAATTAAGTAAAGAATTAGAAAATATAATATATAAGAAAATATAATATATAAGAAAACATAATATACAAGAAAATATAATATATAAGAAAATAAATTATATAAGAAAATATAATATATGAGAAAATATAATATATAAGAAAATATAATATACAAGAAAATATAATATATAAGAAAATATAATATATAAGAAAATATAATATATAAGAAAATTTAAATATAAGAAAATATAATATAAAAGAAAATATAATATATAAGAAAATATAATATATAAGAAAATATAATATACAAGAAAATATAATATACAAGAAAATATAATATACAAGAAAATATAATATATAAGAAAATATAATATATAAGAAAATAAAATATACAAGAAAATATAATATATGAGAAAATATAATATATAAGAAAATATAATATATAAGAAAATATAATATACAAGAAAATATAATATATAAGAAAATATAATATATAAGAAATATAATATGCAAGAAAATATAATATATAAGAAAATATAATATATAAGAAAATATAATTATAAAAAATGATTATTAAAAGAAAAATCTGTGTTCTACTTACTTTCTAAAATTACAGATTATACGTGTGTGTGTGTGTGTGTGTGTTTGTGTGTTTATGTGTATGTGTATGTGTTCATGTGTGTGTATTCTCATTTACTATCTAGCCTTTCTCACGGATTGAGTATTGTTAGAATTAAATACTGAAAATCGATACATAAAATATTACATCCCCTATAAAAGTATATGAAGATACATGAAATATATATATATATATATATATATATATATATATATATATATATATATCAATATATATATATATCAATATATATATATTTATATATGTATATATATATTTATATATATATATATATTTATATATATATCAATATATATATATATTGATATATATATATATATATATATATATATATATATATATATATATATATATATATACACTGTGGATTTATTCATGAAATGCAGGTGGCTGTTACACCTAAGACTCATCAAAACCACCCCCTCATTTTTATGACTTATGAAGTCGACAGTAAGGTGTAAGAACCAGTTGGGTGTGCGTAATGGATAAATGATTGGTCTACAGTGTTCGCTCCCACCTCACTCAGATAAACCATTGACAGTTTCTTTTGTTATTAACCGCCATGTGTACAACATCCGTGCACTTAAATGCCATTTGCCTCGCCTCATACATCAGTCTTTGTTTATTTTTTTTACCTATTTTTTAATATAAAATATATTATTCTTTCGCATCCTCCGAAGAAATTGTTTTATTAATAACGTTTTATTTCTGATGTGGTGGGTAGGTTTCTGATTTTATTTATTTTATTTCCTCATCTTTTTGTTGTTATATTTTTGTTTTTATTTGATTCATTTTTTTCTGCTCTGAAATAAAAATACTTATGTTCAATCAAGATAAACCTGATTATTTAATAATGACGATTTTTTACATTGCCAGTAAGCATTTCCTATATCCAGATGTCGCATCAAGCTTATCTTTTAACGCCCTTTACTAGACCAGTAAATTATGGAGAAATAGAAAAGATACCGATCCACGGTCAGGTATAATGATTTTTAGAATGCAACTGAGTTTATATCACCTTACGTAGATAAAAATTAAGACATAATGTCACTAAACCTTGTCTTTAGAATCCTTAAGTCAATATTTAACAAAATCCATTACATGATTCTAGTTATCTAACATGCCTATAATGTAAGAGGAAATTTTAATATGGACTAACTTGATTACTTGTGCCAAATACGTATGGGTTTTACATTCGCAGATTTTACAGTCAGCTGTGTATCTCCAGCAACTGTACATCGCACAGGCCGTGGAATGTTTTTAACTGGGGGCAGGGTTCTCCTGAACCGGCAGAATGGCTTAAACGTGGAAGACTGCCATGTCAGTAAGAGGGAAGTTATTATCTTGCTGTCTGGTGAACAGCTGTCGTTTGGTTTCTCCCTGAGATGTTGTTAAGTTTTCGATATGGCAGAAAAACTTCTTGTGGAGTTAAAATGCATGCGTTGAGCTAAGCTATTATTCAGTCGGCGCTTGCGACTTTGTTGTTTTATGTTAGTAGAAGCAACAAACAAAATGTGCGTGCTCTTTTACTGTAAAATATCTACACTAATGACCAGCCAATGAATCAGAACGTATATGCTAGATATGTCTATTGTGTAAGCAGTGATCACCACTCTGACATTGGACATATAACGTAACAATAGTGACATACACGTCTAAACAAACTACAGAATAATATTATAAAAAATGTATATTATATTATTTTCAGGTTGATTTTGTACCATATATATGTACTTCTAATTCATATCTATATAAATAAAACAGTAAATGCATGTGCGTGTTTGTTTGCCTATTTGTGTGTAAATATTTAACCGATAAACTCTTAAACTACTGATCACATTACATTGAAATTAACAGAAAATAGTAATCATACACCAAGAATAATTTATAACAAAGAAAATCTTTGTTTGGATGAATGAATAACATGTAGAGAGATATATCGGCAATTTGAAATGTAAAAGGTTCATTTCAACTTGCCGACATATTTTAAAATATGGAAAAAATATAAAATATTTATTAAATTTAAAAAAAAAACTTTATAAATTAAAAGAGTTTTAAATCTTTAATATTTTTCAAAAGTTCAAAAAAGATTACAATAAAGATTTATAAAAAAAGTAAAATTAAAAAAATATAAATAAAATTATAAAAACACGACGAGTTAAGTTCGGAAGAAGTAAAACAAGGGTAAGAAAATGAAACAGAAAAAAATAAGAAAGTTAGAATGTAAATAAATGCAAAGTTTTGGAAGATAATCTATCAGGAATTAGGCGTACTACAGGATAAAATAAAACGAAAATTAATATCCAGTAAACTCGCACACAGTCTATTTGTCAGTAAATACTATAAATTGAAGGTATCGCCGATTACAAGCAGCCTGACGAATCCTAGCGTGGATGAAACGAGAATACTCTGTGTAGCTTAATTGGCACATATATTTTTATAACTTACTACTATATATATATATATATATATATATATATATATAGAGAGAGAGAGAGAGAGAGACAGACAGACAGACAGACAGACAGACAGACAGACAGATAGGCTCAGAAAATCGGGCAAATGTGGCTTCGTGGCTGGATTCGAATTTCATGACCGACAGGACTTGTTACCCTACACTAATAATTGCCTAAGCATGAAACACTAGACTCTGTAGGTACAAATTAATAATTATGATTCAGTAATAATTATCAAGCTCCTTTAAGCATACTTTAGAACGGGCATTAGCTGCGTAATTATAACTAAGCAGCCAACTGGCATTTATGCAATATTCACGAATTCCACTCGTGCGAACACTCCGGATTGTCATTGTATTCACCTTACTTCAGCGTTTAATAGTCCCTTTATTCCCATCGCAATTGTTTGATCCTGAATTGGAGACTCAGCAAATATGGCAAAAGGTGTCTTCGTGGCTGGGTTTAGATCCCATGATCGGCAGGAATTATTACTTCACTGATGATTGCGTAAGCATCAGACATTAGTGTCTAGCGGTATAAATGAAGAATTTGTTTTTATTATAATTATATATACATATTATATTTTCTATTTTATGTTTTATAATACATTAACCCACACTCTAATAAGCGCACCTTTACAGCTATTATCCTGTTCACTTCCTTCAACCTTTTCTCCGCATTCTGCCAATGAAAGCCTGACATATTTTTGACACTTCACCGAAATCAGCCGGAAGACAATGAGATGGATCACTTTTTTGCTCAACGTTGACTTTGCAGATTGACAATAAATGAAATGGCAAATTTAGCTTCCAAAGCCGAAACGAATTCAGTTCAAGTTCACAGAAACAACGCCCACAAATGCAGCTTTGATTATATAAACATGAAGTCCCACTGTTACACATATAGGCGAGTAGTCAGAGGACAAGGCCTACAACCATCTGTATAGAAATAGGTGTAATAGGTACAATATTGTTGGTTACACGGATGTACCATACGGAGGTCTTAACACGGATACATGGATAGAATATTCACACACACACACACACACACACACACACACACACACACATATATATATATATATATATATATATCATGGATTTTAACGTCGTTTTCGACGTATGAGGTTCCTGCAACTTCGTCTATTTAACTCTGTGCGAGAGTGGCAGATGGCATTACTGTCCAGCAAATGCTCTACACAGAAGTCCACAAATAGTGATAGAGTGTGAATTGTAGAGTGTATATAGCTGGGACGGCGGACGGTACTTTATTTTTCCCCTAGTTTGACGCAATTCGATAATGTTTGATGCTGCATTTTCCATAATGCCATTGAAACATGTACACCTCCATTCATTACGATATATATATATATATATATATATATATATATATATATATTCATTCATTCATTACGATATATATAAATATATGAATATATTAGTATTTATATATATATTCATTCATTCATATATATATATATATATGTGTGTGTATATATGAATGTGTGGATATATATATTATACGTAACATGCTTAACGTACTACAGTTACAACGTGTGACGTTAATTCTGGTGATTGGATATTCAAATTGTAAACGTCTTTCGTGAAACAGTAGGAAAACACCCTCTGAACATCTAACACACTTCGCATGCCTTTTATATAATCTAAGTAAAAAATGATAGAGGTAAATAGATCAGAAATTTACAATAGAATAAACCGATCTCAAATTTAAGTGAAGTTAAGGCAAATTCATAATATTGTATATTAAATATATCACAGGTAATAAAATCATCTCAAGGACTGAATATTCAGATGAACTGAACTATTGTAGAGGAAGTTTTAAAACCGGAGTTTTATTTATATAACCTTCAAAAATTAAAAATAAATAAAGGGATGGCCAACGATCGTTTCTAAGATGAAAACATATTTTTAAAAAAATTAACTCCTCTATGTTTCTGTTAAGCACGTTTTCACATCGTCACAAATATGTGTCAATCTTAAAATATAAACATTATTCACACTTTTAACAAAAGTGTGTCAGGTGTTTAGAAAAATTACGTATACCTAAAAATATTAATACGAATAAGTCATAATAATCATAGTGATGATACCAAGAAAAATACAAAACATAATAAGAGAACACAATGGATATGATGACAAATATTATTATTATTATTATTATTATTATTATTATTATTATTATTTTATTATTATTATTATTATTATTATTATTATTAATAATAATATTAATTTTATTATTATTATTATTGTTATTATTATTAATATTATTTTTATTATAATTATTATTATTAATAATAATAATTAACAAAATTGATACTACTACTACTAATAAAAATAACAATAATAATAATAATAATAATAATAAAAATAACAATAATAATAATAATAATAATAATGGATATCACAAAGATTTTAATGGAATCAAAATTAATAAACACAATGTAACAACAATGCTATAAAACAGACACAACACACACACATATTTACGGTTCGAAAACTGTAATATAGAATGTAATAAATATAAATACAAATAAAATGTTAGTATAATGAGAAAGACTGTTGAGCACCAATAATAGAGATCGACCAATGAAACAACCTGCTATCCATCATTCGAAAGATGAAATAAAATGTTTGGGGGCGATAATCAAAAGACCGCACTAAAAGGAAATGCAGACTAATGAAGTGGCATAGGAATTGAAATTAAATAAAGAATTTCTAACGAAACAGTTGACAAAACCCAAACAAAAACTAATTACGGTGCTATAAAAAATGTGTCTGGTTAAAATATGGATAACAGTTGTGTCAGTTGTAGTAGAACGGAGTGAAAGGTATAGATGGTTCCCTTCGAAGATATTGAGCAGACTGAATTGAAAAAAAGAAAGCGAACGAAACAGTATATACACATAAATTGATAATAAAGTAGATACTTGTGTGTAGGTTTTTAGAGTAAGTATACCGGTCAATTAAAACAGAGAACTTGCTTTACTTACCGTCCTTTGGGATAATTGCGCCAAATCCGGAGATAATTGCGCCAATTAAAAATAGTGCTCTTTATATGTGTGGTTGTCAAAAGAGCACCTTTAGCTAGTTGACGCAATTACCTATATATATATATATATATATATATATATATATATAAAGATGCCTATACATTATTTATGCATCTATTTAAATTATTTATGTCTTAACTGATTGGTATATAGTATTGTTCCTATACACACGTATTATATAAGTAATTATATTTTGTATAGATTTACAGTGTTTATTCCAATAGTATCCAATATGTAAATAGAATATACATGTTTTATTCATAAGTTCTAGAAAACTAATCCGTATTAGTAATTAATTTGTTTTAGAATAAGTTAATAATATATTAATACATACCTTGATATGTGAGAAATACAAAGCAAATAAATAAAAACAAGTTTTTAGGTTAGATTTACATAGGTTACATACATACAACACCGAATAGATAGATGTACTTATCTTGTTGTCCATTTGGGCAACCCAAGGAGCTTAGCATCTCCAAATTGAATGAATTAGGGGTGCAAAGATTACTATCTAAAACAAATCAATTTCCTAAAACAAATTAGTTTTATCACTCTACTTACGGTATACACTGTACTTTATGTTAGAGGGTAATTTATCTCTTATTCTAAGCTTATTTTCTTTTAGAATAGAGCAAAACCATTTAAGTATGATAGTTAATTATTTCATTCATGCGGTGGCGTAGAAATACTTGGTCAAGAAACCAGGCGCACGGCTACCAATCTCGATGTGATGAACCCGTAGATCTTGTCAGGTCATCCATCAAGAAGACAGAAACCTCTGATATTAAAACTGAGGGAGAGAGGTCTGTTACTAATGGTCGACAACCTTCCTAAAACTGATGTCTCGAACAAGTACTCCGGTTTGCAAACCTAAATAGCTTAAAGAGTAGATAGGCTTCGCATATTGCCGACTTTCACACTTCTTTTTCTATTAGCCAAGCGCAGAGATACAATAATATGGGCCCACCGGAGCTACCCTGTGCTTGGCCTCGTTTCCTGATGAGGGAATTGAACGCCGTTCCCCTATCCCAAACTTCTTTCTCTTTCTCACAAACGGAACAAATTAGGTTTGCTTGCACGTCACTTGTGCTCACTCGATCGGTTTGGCCCAGTCTTGTTTTAGGGGTTGAGGGCACCTGATTGACAGTTTGTCTGGAGTATGTTTCCGACTGAGAGTAAAGGTGCCCTTACTCTTATAATATCAAGATAGTTGTAGCGTAATCTCGCGCATGGAAAAAAGACCCTGCTGGTGTATCTGGTAGGCTTCCACGAGGCCACAACTTTCTAGGCAAGACGCGGTTAATGTATATATTGCGTTGTGTATACTTGGCATCAAAACTGACCCATGTTGCCTAACACTCTCTCACCTGAAATTAAACAAATCGTAATGAAATGAAATGAAAATCCCAACAAATACCACGATCAGACGTGACAAGCACCCAAACAAAACCAATTCGCCTCGTTCCTTGAAGCTCGCATTTACAAATATGCGTGGGCTTAGAAGTAATCTAGATGATATAGTCTTACTTCTTAAAAAAATTCCGGATATCCTAACATTTACTAAAACAAACCTACACTCCTCAATCCACTCTTACTAACATGACTCGGATAGATATATGCAACATCTGGAATCGGATGTCCAGGACTTTATGTTTTCGACGAGCCTTTCATCACTGCGCTAGTTACTTATATTCTCTCTATCGTTCTCTCATGTCTCTGATAGTATACATGCAGCACTCCTCTTAGTAACGCTCAAATACATGTATGTGGTGACTTTAATGTACACCATAAAAATTGCCTTGGTTTCTCAAGTTACACAGATGCAGCTGGACACGCTACTTATAGCTTTTCTATAGCAAATTCCCTTACACAGATAGTCATGTTCCCGACCCGCCTCCCATGTAGGGGCCACCAGCAAGCTTCACTTCTAGACATATTCCTTACCACATAACCTGAGGATTGTGTAACTAATGCCCACCATCCACCCGGAAACGCAGACCACCTTGTGGTATCAGTTGACATAGCGCTTAAGCACCAAACCCAAAGTGAGGAGTTATTGCTTAAAACGACAAGGTACTACGACAGGGCTTATTGTGAAGCCAACAGAAGGCATATCAAAGATTCGGCATGAATTACGATCTTCTCTCTCTTTCTCTCTCTCTCTCTTTCTCTCTCTCTTTCTCTCTCTTTGCTGAACAGTGTGCCAATGAAACAACTAAATGGTGCAAAGCGGGCATTGAAACCCATGTCCTCGCACGGAAGTATTATAGCAAGTCGCACTCACCCTCCTTCACTACAGATTGTGCAGCTGCCATTGCATAGACAGCATGCACTCCCTCTGTTCGTACTCCATAAGTGCAATGCAAATAGGCAAAAATTTATGGATGCTCGAAGTCCTTGTAAGAGAGTAATAACCGCAGCCAAAAGAAGACTGAAATGCTGAAATAACCAGAAAACGCATAGAATCGCAAAAGATAGAAACTCGTAATTTCTGGAAAATTTATAATACTGTAGTGAATAAAGAGCAATAAGTAATTCTCCCACAATCTAACAACTAGAGAGTTGCATGCGCGGCAACTGAGAAAGCGAAATTCGCCTCCAACTTCACCCTAGAGCCAACACACAACTCCCTCCCAAATTTACCTATGCGGACTGAAGTCACAATTGATGACCTCGAAATCACTCCTTTTCATGTTCCCGATATCATAAAAAACTTAGACACATTCAAGGCATATGGGCCTGATCTCATCCCTACTATACTGATAAATAAATGCTCAGCTGAGCTAGCCCCTGTACTTAACATACTCTACAATAAATGCCATGATGCATCCTACTTTTTTAATAGCTAGAAAATGACCTCTGTGGTACCAGTGGCGAGAGGATCTACCCTCTCAATTATAGCCCAACGAGACTCCTCCCCCTCTTCACTAAAATCTTTGAAACGCTAATCAATCAAACACTAGTCCACCACTTTGCAAAGGCTAATCTTCTATCTGGCAAACAGTACGGGGTTATGCACTGAATAAGACAGGTGAAGCCAGGGCTGCAGCCTTCGATATATTCTTGACCTTTGACAGAGTGTGGAATGAAAGGCTGCTAATGAAAATTAAATCATACGGTATAAGTGGACGGATACTAAATGTAATAGGATCCTTCTTAGACAATAATAATCCTTAGACCATTATTATTCATCCAGCTTGTCATTGACGGATGTTCATCCAAGCAGCATAACATTAATGCGTGAGGGCCTCATGGGTCAATCCTTAGACCATTATTATTATTTCTAATATTCATTTATGACCTCCCCGATAATATTGTGTCCGAGATGGGTATATTTGCTGATGATACAACGCTTTATAATATGCATGACGGAAGAAGGAATGAGCACAAATCCAAGACAATGGCCTTTCTTTCTCCCTTTCTTTCTTTCACTCTTTTGATCTCTCTGTCAATAAAGAAGGAGAGAAGAATTAAATCGGTTTGTTTTAACAGTTGATGCCGAGCAGAAAGGACGCGTACCTCGGCGCTATGTTTTTTTTTGGGTTTTTTTTTTGTCTAGTCGGAAATGACGACAGTCATGTGTCCACAATCACTGAATTTTAAATACTCCTTGAATGCAACATAAAAGAATCTTCATTTTTATTTTTTAAACATGCATTTGTTCACTGCTTTGCACAAGCATTAATTTTTAGCGACAGAGAAACGATCATTGCCATTAAATGCCGACGATTACAACAAAGAAGACTCGCCGACTAGACGTATGCCGGTCGATTATAGCCGACGTCAAGTCAACCCTTATCACCCGAGAGGTTCGTCTTTAATGTTTTTATCATCCATGTGCCTATCGTTTGATCGTGTCTAACACCTGTGGAGCTGTTTGCCGTGCCAGCACACAACAAGGTCCAATAAGCGCCCCAACGACAAACCAAGTTACTTTTTCCCTGGCAAATGATCGTGTTACAAATTAACGTATGCTCCAAATGAATCACTAATTATTCTCATTCGAGAAAATTTCTTTAGCCGAGAAAAACACTATTTGCAACAAAGCCCAAGAAAAATAATTTCAAAAAGCAGTCGAGAACACGTAGGTGAAGTCAGTCATTATTTTTATTTGACATAAAAAGATCATCAGAATATTTTTTTTTTTAAATAAAGCTAACGTATAATCAAACAGAGAATGCTGTTATGTTGAACTATGTTTGCTTAAAGGATTTTTTTTAAAGGAAATAATGTTGCCAAAATACACGCAATATCTATCTATCTATTTATCTATCCATCTATCTATCTATCTATCTATCTATCTATCAATCAATCAATCAATCAATCTCTCGCTCTCTCTCTCTCTGCTTCTCTCTCTCTCTCTCTATATATATATATATACAGGGTGGCCGAAAAGTCCCAGTCGAAACATACATTTCTGGGCTGTATTTTATTAAAAATACATGTATAGTGTCCTGGGACTTTTCGGCCACCCTGTATATATATATATATATATATATATATATATATATATATATATATATATATATATATATTTATTGATCGTCTTTAAATGTGTCGTCAAGTAGATTTTTACGTACAAAAAATGCAGATTTGATTCAAATATATCCTTTAGAAAAACCAATGGTATCTCAACTTAAGCGGAAGTTTTAAAAGAATAAGAATAAAAATAGAATAGGATCCGATAGAAAAAAAAAAATTTTTTTTCAAAAGTACTAAAAATATGCATGAAGTACAGTACGAAAGATGTGCTATTTCCAAAACTATAAATTTCCATTTCGATCTAATAGTGTCTTCCTTGGTGTACTGAATGTCATGCTAATCTAACGTGACAGTGTTACGTGAAACGCCCTCCTTGCATTACATACAAAACCCTGCTGGCACTAAACTAGATTTCTGATCGACTCCACTTATTACTTCTTCTCTGGCTTTTATACTGCTGTCTCTGACTAGTTTTGAAATGATATGCGAATACGTTTCAAGAGTGTCTCCACTCAGTCTGCCTCCCCCGTTCGCTGCCATTGTTTCCGCTCGCGCAATGCCTTCTTAAGACTATGTTTGCTATTATCGTATTCCGTTCTTACTGAAATCTCTCTGGTATTTACCAAGCGATTGTGTGTATGAGAGAGCATCTCCATGTTGTGGTGGTGATAGTGCTGTGGGTGGGAGACGATTTCTCATTCATTTAATACAACGATCCCAAATGTATTAGATTAAGTACATGAGATCGATAAAGAGTATTGGTGCATAATGTAAACTGGACAAATCTACGATAAATAGATAAAATAATGACATGAGATCTCAGCGTCTTCATCTACGCGTGTATCTGTGTGTATTTGTGTACGTGTTTATCAGTGTGTATGTGTTCATCTGAGTGCATATGGGCATCTGTGCGTATATATGTATCGGTGCGTATGTAAGTATAGGTGTCATGTGTGCATCTGTGTGTATGGATATCTAGATGTGTACGTGTGTTTCTATGTGTATGTGTGCACCTGCGTGCATGTGTGCATCGATGTGTATGTGTACATCTGTGTGCATGTGTCTGTATGTGTGCATCTAGAACAATGTTTAATATGTTCGCATATCTTTCCCGCAAACCATTGTTCATAAATTAAACCTAAAAGACGATCTTTTCTGCATTTTTAGCTGCCATTGCATAGACAGCATGCACTCCCTCGGTTCGTACTCCATAAGTGCAATGCAAATAGGCAAAAATTTATGGATGCTCGAAGTCCTTGTAAGAGAGTAATAACCGCAGCCAAAAGAAGACATGCTGAAATAACCAGAAAATTGATTACAATTCCTTTTTGTAATGTTTTTCTCGCGTTTCGAATGGTCACATCCGACCTTCTTCAGTCTTGTCGAATTCAGAATCTGTCACGAAAGTCTTTATTTAATTCACGCATGCGTTCGTTCCCTTAGCCATGACATGGTCAAAGTCTGAATTAATACACAAATGTATTTCGAGTGTCGCCTGTATTGATAATCGAATCTTCGACCCCACAGAAGAGTTTAACTTTACAAATGAATTTTATACAGCACTTTATCCAATACGCCGCTATACTTATGGACAATATTAGTATGAATCTTAGGAGCCTTAAACTTATTTTTGTTTTTAGTTATACATTCATACTAATTATTACAATGCATAATTATTGTTATTACATGTTATGACTATACTAGCGGGGCTACTCGGCGTTGTTCGGGATCGTATAAACAATGAGGAAATTTATTTGATTTTGAATATATTTTTTATTGTTAGGAGAGAGGAATTGTGAATGTTTGTGATTCTCGTTTTCAAGTACTTTGCCGGCTTCTTCTTTTTCTTCTTCTTCTTCTTAGTATTATTATTATTATTATTATTATTATTATTATTATTATTATTATTATTAATAATAATAATATTATTATTGTTATTTTATTGCTATTTTTATTGTTATTATTTTTATTGTTATTATATTTATTGTTATTATTATTATTTTATTATTATTGTTATTATTATTTTTAATATTATTATTAATAGTATTATTTTATTATTATTTTTATTATTATTATCAATAGTATTATTTTGATTATTATTATTTTTATTATTATTATCAATAGTATTATCTTGATTATTATTATTTTTATTATCATTATGAATAGTATTATTATTATTAATAGTAGTAGTAGTAGTAGTAGTAGTTTTATTAATATTATTCGTATTTACCATGCCTCCCCGCGGAACAGTTATACACCAGGGTTATTTTGTAATGTGGAGAAAAGGATCAAAAAGTAAAAATTGCCTCAGTCGTGAATGATTTTTCCTAATCCATAATAGTATAATACTACCCTCCTCATATTAAGAAATATTAAATTGCTTTATAGTAAGAATTATCAAATTCCTATTTGTAAGTAGAGAACATTTTGAAAAGATCCCCCCCCAATATTAAGAATGGCTTTCTAAATAGCAATGTTTTCATTTCGACACGGTCTGTAATCCGTAATAGTATAATAGTACCCATGTCAGTATAAGAAGATCCCCTGTCAATATTAGCAATTGGATTGGAAATAATAACGTATTTCGGCACGGTACGTATTCCATAATAGTTAAATACTTCCCTCCCTCCCCATAGCAAGAATAAAGATAGTGGCATCATTATCTGAGTTTAATACGCCAGACTATCATCACGCCTTACTCGAAAATAATAAGTAGTTTATGTTTGGACTGTAATGAAAAACTGACCAAATCCATTCACATTTCGTATAATAAAATCTGTAAGTCTATATAAAAACAGACGTTGATTAAGTGATATGGTGCCTCCCCCGTTTACTCCGTAATGTATGCGTTTAGGAATGGGACGTTCAGAGTTTCATGTAGAAATGCGTTGTTTACATTTTAAAATAGAGTAAGTTCGATCCATGTCGTTAAATATCAGTCATAATTTGAATTGTGACTAATGGATTTGCGTGAAAGTTTTATATTTTACAATTCGAAATGCGATAATCACGATGCTCTAAATATTTTGACCGGAAAAATAATAATTATCTCAACTTAAATCAAAAGAAAACAAAGTAACGATGTTAAACTTGGAAAAGAAATCTGTAAAATGGAAACAGGGAAAAATAAATTCAGAGGAAACGAAACGGAATGAAATGAAAATGATATAATCTATCTGTATATATATAAAAAAAGAGAAAATGCTAGGAACATTTTTGTGTGTTTTTTTACTGTATAGAGGAACAGACGTTAATTAACTAATATGATGCATCCATCGTTTGCTTCGCACGTTTAGAATGTCATGTAGAAATGCAGTGTTCACATTTTGTAATCGAGTAATTTCGGTCTGCGTTGTTAAATAGTTTAATCACTCTAAAAATGAATCGGTCGTAAGCGAATTACGTGTAAATTTGGTATTTTACATGTTGAAATGCGATGATCACGATGGTATAATTAATTTGAGAGGAAAAGTAATATTTAACTGTGGTGTAAAAAAAAATAATGACAACGATGGCGAGAAGAAAGAAATAACGATGACGAGCGTCCCCAAACAATCGCCAAAATGTAAACATAAAAAAGAAACGGGAAACGAAACGAAACGAAAGGAAATAAACCGGAAATTATGTATTGTATATGTATTGGAAGAAAGGAAAAAAATAGAAAGAGTACGTTTTTATTTATTTTTCGTAGTGTGAAAATTTAATGCAGGAAAGTGGTAATGTAACAACGTAATAGTAATCAACATTTAAAGCCGAAATCGGTGTGCGTTCATAGCAGTCCCTCGTGAATGATCAAGCAGCGGTGTTATATGAGGAGCGTCGAAAGGAGGAGTTGAATAGAGAGAAAATATGTTACATCTTCCATTGATTCTAACCGAATTTTGCAGTGAAGTCTCACCAGAAAAAATATAGGAATGTACGATTCTCGATCAAGTGTAGAGGTAATAGGCCTATAGCCCACCTCAGATAATCTGCTGGAGTTTTTGTATATCGCATTTGCATGAAATGTGTTGGTTTTTAATCCTATTAAGGTCAAACTCAGAAGGGAAAAGTGAGTTCATATTATTTATATAGAAGAGATTACTATACCTTTTAACTAATTAACTATTAACACTCCTGTTTTCTTTCCTAGCCAATATTAATCGATATAATTTCCGAACCCCTGGCGTAGTCTATTAAGGACTTTGTGAACTTTAGTTGGAAAGTTACACTCCTCTGGCGGTTGAAAATTCAATTTGCAGTGCGGGCATCATTCAAAATAAAATAATGAAAATTATCTCTGACGAAAAGAGAGCAGGCTAACCCCTCGGATAAAATAAAGGGTTAGTTCGAAATTTCCGTGTCGATTCCTTAGTTCAACAGAAAGATTTTCGAGTTTGACAAGATATATTTGACCAAAAGGATTTGAAAAAAGAGACTCAAAATGTGAACAGTAATCCGAATAATCCAAATAATATAAGCAACGCTTCCGGGATACAATAGTAATTCAAAACTAAGTAGACACGCGCTTGTAAAAGGAACGTAACCTGTTGTGATATAGTAGCATTAATTATTCAACATAAAAACTGGACAATTATGTTTTTACATAGATTTGTCTTACAGAGATGCAAGTACTGTGTGATAAAGGTGTTTTTTTCCTGTATAGCACCATGTTACGAGCAAAGCCCTGTAGTTGATAAGGTGGCCAATCCAAGCTACTCTTCTGCATGGAGATCTTTTTGTCTGTCCAATTTTATTTGAAATTCATAGATATGATAGTGCAGCAGAGAAGAGATCTCGCGAGATCGAGCGAGAGTTAAGTTAATTTACATATAAATCGACTCACACAAATGAGCAAAGAGTATAAAACGGGTTGATATCTAAAAGGCAAAACTCATGCAATCCGATTTACCCCCGCGACGATCGTACCTCGCTAAAATAGCAATAATTTAAAAAAATATCATTTAAGATCACACTGAGACAGAAATTTGTGTATGCAGTTGCCGTTCGGAAGCTGATTAAACTTAAAGAACCGTACGAACTCCGGGTATATGTTTTTGTCATTGCCATTGTTTGTTCTTTGCTTTTTCTATGTTCGGATTTTATATGTAGTTTATAGACAGGTATCGGTGGATAAGTATATCAAATATGTCGCGCAATGAAAACGAAACAGGTTGAAACAATTGTATTGCACGCACATTTATATTATTTCATACATACGCAAGTAGATTCTTTTACATTTAGCTTCTTTGCTCGTATACTTTTGGCTTGTGTATTCATACCTTGTTTAAACGTTTGGTAGCACTTACATGTCCTTAAAAAAAGTCTTCGTTATTGGCAGTAAGATTAGTTTTTACTTTTAAAATTAACTTACCTAGCTATTGAAAAGATGTGTATAAGTATAATAAATATTCAAATAAAAATTTAGACCTCTTACTTGCACTGTTATTAAGGGCAAATGTTATCCAAGATCGCCTAGAAAATGAACTAAAAATATGTGTTTTCTGTAAACATTTTGACTATAATTTAGTTAGAAAAATATCAATTTCTGTATACCCCCACGAAAAATTGTCATTTTTGTCATTAAAATAAAATGAATAAGGTAAATTTATAAAAGATGATAAAAATTGCATGCATGCAGTAGCAGCCCTGCTGGGTTTTAAAAAATTGTGGAGTCATGGTAGGTTCTTATTGCTGTCCATCAATTAAAATTAATAAAATCAAAATCCTCTCTAATCGCCATCGACAACTTCGACAGTTTGCTTTTTACCTCGTCAATTAAGTTGGAAAACTATCAACAATTTTAAATGCTATTACTGTTCCAGCTTAATACAGGGTGGTCAAAAAGTCAGGTAACATTTTAAAGAAAAACGATATTAGCAATACACGTATATTTAAGTACCATACATTGAAATATAAAATGAAACAAACATGAAATATGTTTATTTTGCTAATTGTCGTCCATTTCTCTCTATCAATCGCTAGAAGCGATTAACCACTGATTGTGTAACACGTGTAATCATGTCAGCTGATATCCGCGCAATCTCCTCTTCAATAAATAACTTTAAAGACGCATCAGGCTTCTTGCCATAAACGCTATCCTTTACATAGCCCCAAAGCCAGAAATCAGGAGGGGTAGTTTATATATTACGCTCAAATATTTAAACAAATAATATTAAACAAATAGAGATTATAATGGATCATATTGTTTTTTCTACCTTTAACATGTTACTTGACTTTTTCACCACCCTGTAGATGAAATTGAAAAAAAAACAGGTTGTTACTTTTAATAAATTAAAAAAGAAAACAAATATCTAAAATAGTCGGGGTTAAAATTAGATTTTGAAACTCGGAAAGCTCATGTGAGAAATTGGAAAATGACAACCAAAGAAAAAATCTTTTAACTTATTTTCAGACTTTTAAATATGAATTATGTACAGTATTACATTAAAATAATGATTTGTGTAATAATTGGGGCTATGACAACAGCTTATTCTTTCCATTGTTTTGACTTTCAAGTAAATATCCGACACAGTTAGACAGAATTAATAAACCGAGAACCAAATCACTTTATATAACAGCATACAAGATATCAACGGATACACACTCGAGATCAATGAAAATAATATGGTTGTCATATCCCTAGTAATGAATAACATATGTCGAATTGCTTCGAAGCAAATGAAAGCCTGATTTTACGACACTCTTATATTGCAAGCATATATTTGTGTTTTGCTTCAAACCCATACCTTAATTCGAGAGCGTCTGCTGTTTATTTAACTGCCCTTTGAACACTTTGAAAATGGGTGGGAAAATCTGGCAACTTCAATTTAGTTGCATTCACCGGTGAATACAAACGTTCATCTCAAGAAAATACTTCTGTAATTGCTTGTTCGCAAACTACGTATTTGTAAAAAAGGTAAATCAAATGATTGGAATTAAAGTTGCTTTCTTTTATTTTTACAATCATATTTCTACATTTTTGGAAAAGTATAAAAGTTACTTTATTGATTTAACTCAAACATATAAATGATAAAAAATATAAATTGAATGTTAATGATGAAATTCCAAATCAAATTAAAAATTATTTGATAAATCGGCATAACACATTTAATCAGCAATATGTGCGTAAATATTTACTTACCTAATAGACAAATTCTTTATTGCTTGTACCTTTATTGCACGATAATTTGATTTTACAATAGCATACAACACATATTCAGGCATTAAAGAAAAAATATTCTGTTGTAAATTTTGTTAACTAATATGTCAAATTACAAGAAGCTATTTCTTTATCCTATTGATCATAGTGAAAATCGACAGTGGCTGGTTATGGGACATATCATTTTTTTTAAATTTCATGCCATATACCTGTATATGCTGATGAAGCTTTAAAGTGTAACAGATTTTTTGCGGATAAGCATATCGTGTCCATTTGCAACTTTTTCCGATAATGAAATTTAACCAACTTACCTTTTTAAAATCCAAATTTCTTGGATGCAATTTTTTTTTAGAAATGCCTACTGCTTATTGTAATAGCAACCTATGGACACATATTAGTGCACTTATTTCCTCAGAACTAAACCAAAAATCAAGAGGACAACTGACTGGTGTAAATGCTACTTGGAGTTAATGATTATAGTGATACCATATAATTTACCTAGAAGATTTTTCACTTCATGTGGTTCAATCTACATATCTAAAAGAGATGTATATTTTTGTGTAGAAAACAACTAAGTGTGTATAATTTTGTCAGTATTTTTCTCAATAAGTGTTACAACTCCAGTCTGACACACTGTATTGGTATTGGTATTGGTGGTGTCTACTAGAATAGCCTTAATTATAGATACACTGTTGTATTTCTTCAAAACACCAGCATCTGATTCTGCAAGAACATCACCAGTCGCAGTAGTCTTAGGGATTATCCTATGAATTCACTTTTTTCTTCTATCTCATTCGTGTAGATCAAATGGCGTTTCGCGTCCTTTGTTTTCATCATGTCTTTTATGGAAATTTTCTTTCATTCTTGTATTGCTCTATTGTAGATCTATCAATCGTTATTCTTTTATGTCGGCATAAAATTTCGGAATTCCCGTGACCTCTAAGTTTAATAGAAAGGCAGTAGCAAGACTGGCTCCAAGGATAGAAGAAACATCATTCCTTATTCAGTCCATACCATACTGAGGAATTTGAACAAGACAAGGTCTCAGAGGCGGTCTTTCTTTTGTTGAATCACTTTTAGGACTGGAGTCTAGAAGGACCAGCATCACGATTATGAAATATTGACGCATCATTAGAGGATGAACCTATTCTCTTTTTTCGTTCCTATGATATTGTTTTCTTTGTACATGACAACTTCGTGTAATATATCAAATAGGAAATTACCAGTGAGTTTATTTTTTACTCTCTAATCTTTCAAAAATTTCCTCTCTTCAACCGATACCTGAAATATCAAAATTTACTTTTGCTAAAACACATCATTGTCACAATTGTATTTCAAAAGAAAATTGTAATAGTTGTTTTTTTACCTTTGTTTAATTTTAATTGCGAGTATGAAAATCCATTTAATTAAATTTGTAAATGACTGTGTTAGTCAAACACTTTTTATAAAATAAAAACAGAAAACAACGTTATCTTCATTTCCAAATAGCACGTACAAAGCATGCTCTTAGTATGGCAATGTTCCTTGTTGCACTTCACGTTTTTATCATTTCAACTTAAAACGGGCAGTTTACACGTACAATAAGCAACGCGAAACTATGTTTCTAGCTTTTCCTGTGAAAGTCTGTCTTGAGACGCAGGAAGATAGTTTTTATTTATCTATTTTGCTTTCTGGAATCATATTGTATTCACCTTATTTACAACAGAATTTTCATTTAATAGAGGAAAACGGAGGAATACTGCCCCCAAACGCCAATTATTCTTTTCCATTAATGTTGACATAGCAAACTATTAATTCTGAGCTTTTAATTATAAGGAAATAGGTGTATTAAATAACTTGTCAACAAATTGGTAGTTCTGTTTTATTTAATGGGGTAGATATTACGGCTGGTGTGTTTTTCTTTTCAAGCATTTTCATTTGAATATCGTAAAATAAAATATATTGTAGTATTTCATCTGAATTTAGTCAAATTGCATGAATATATTCAAATTAAACAAAATAAGAAAAACAATGAGTAACATATAATCTTTTAATCAGAAGTTTGAATTTTTATGTAAATAATAATTTTGAAAATAGAAATTGAAAAAATGGAAGTGCTTATTAAAACAGTTTTTTAAAATGAAGTCTATTTTAATACTTAAATAAAAGTTAGATTTAATTAAAATATTCTACTGGGGCTAGTTTGCTGCATTTTTTTATTATGTCGTTTAGCGTTTCGTCTCTTTTTCCACAAAGTCTTCATTTACTGTTTTCTTGTCTCTTATTGTTCTGTGTTTTTATATAGTTGGTTCTTATTAGAAATTTCGTATCACTATTTAGGTATCCTTTTCCTAGCAATGTCCACATCTTTTTGTGAGTCTTATCTGTTGGCATCCTTATGACAAGTCTGTGCAGTTATTTCTCTTTCCATTTTCCGTTTTCTCGTCTTATCTTTTGCCTTTTTTCTGTTTATTTCTCTTGTTCTGCTGATTAATCATTTGTATTCTGCATGATGAATTTTTCTCAGTTCATTTGTCGCATCATTCACACTCTTTTCTACAAACAAATCCACTTCCTTCGTCCTTCTTCACTAGTAGAGTCGGTCAGCATCATCCTTTCGGTGTAGTGCATTTCCTGGCCCTCTTGTCGAGATGTCTCAATACTTATTTGCTCCAGTTTATGAACTGTCCAGAATATCTTATTGGCGATACTGCCTATCTGTTTATTAGATTTCTAATTATAGTTTAGTTTTTATGAATTTTCTTGTTTTTTTATGTATTCTTTTTCGATTTTATCGTTCGTGCCTGTTGATTTGGTGCTTGCTTCCAAAATTGCCAAATATTTGGAGATGTTATGTTCGTTTATTGTTCTTATCGTCGCTTGTTTAGGTAATTCTATGCCTTCCTTGGCCTCCGGTTATTCCCTTCTCATAACTAACAATGCGCAATTTTCCATGCCGATTTCTTATAACAATTTTCGCGGGAGGCATTGTGTATAATAGATGGTCTCATGACGATATGTTGTAGACGTCGCATAGCATATTGGTGTATAGTTCATCAAGTTTCTGAGATCGTACAAAGTTTATTGCTCTAGAGTTTGATCCTGTAAGTAAGAATAGCACAACAACCTGGCGTTTCTCGACACCATAAATAACTAAATGGAAGATGTTAAATTTTTCACTGCCCTTAAAGAGAAATTCCTAATTTTATGTGATGGGTGAAAAAATAAAACTTAAGAGGACCGGAGCTTTACTGGACGTGCCCAAAAGTATTAAGGATGCCTATAGATCGCTAAGACCGACACATCTTTGTAGAGAAATAACAATAGATCAGGGATGATGATTCAAACCCGGTGTTTTGATTTTCAATTTGAAAAATGGTAAACTAATTTTCTGGGTTGTATTAATACATAACATAAAAATCGTGTTTAATTCTTGATAGCATTCAATGATACAAATGGTCATTTAATCTCCAAAAAATCAATCTTTTTTTTTCTAAATTTCAGATGTTATTTATTATACAATTGTTTTAAGGAAATGTTACATTGTGGGCGCTTGTTGTATATTGTTGACGTTTTAGTTAAGCATATTAACATACAAATACACAGACGACGGCCCTTTATATGAGAGATGGTTGCAGACGATGCCTGAAAAGATTAGTTTTGTTTTATTCTAAACAGCAATTTAGAATATTGAGGTAATCTTTAATATGAAAATACTCCAAGGAAACCTAAAGCACCGTAAGGTTAGGGATAGGATTAAAGTGAAAAGGAGTTTATATGTCCTAGTACCATAAGTTTCCGACGTACGGAACTCGACAAACTATCAAACATCAATTTTATTTTCATCTGGTTTTGTAAATATGTTCTCTTGCAATAAGTTATCAAGATACTCTAATGTAATATAAGTTAATTATTGGTGAAAATGGCTTAATAATTTAATAACACGATATATTGACTCATATATTTTATGATTTGTCGGGGTTGCTACGAGGAAGGTTGACTCTCCCTACCATGCTAGCAAGTTACTTACGCCTGAGAGTATTCTGTACATCTACAAGGTCACCATTTGCCCATATATGGAGTGTTGTTGTCACATTTGGGCTGGTACATCTGCTACTAGTCTCTCAATCCGGGACAAAGTTCGAAACAGAGTAGCCAATCTAATAGATCCCGAACAGTCAGCTCGTCTTCAACTTTTGTTCCATCGACAAAATGTTGCATCTCTTTGCCTGTACTACAAGTATTTTAATGGTTTAATGGTAGATGTTCCGAGAGACTTCAAGCTCTTGTACCCCCCCCCCGGGTGTAAATACCCCAGGCAACCCCAATCAGCAGAAAAATCCCACCCATACATACTAGAGATTCCCCAGAAAGCTTTCTACTCTATTAGTTTCTTCCTTGGGACTTCTAGACTTTGGAATTCCCTTCCCGGCTACTGTTTTCTTGACTATACTGACATGCAGAAGTCCAAATGTAATGTAAACAGACATCTTACTACTAAACTCCCTCCATAGCATCCCTGCAAATTATGTCCCAGATAGTAACTCCTACATCAAAATTGCACTTTGCCTTGTTTGGAGTGAAAACGTAAAAAAAATGTACCACTAATTGAACTGTCCAAGTTGAAATTCCTATGTAAACTACGTGACTTTATACACTAATTTTTATTAATAAATTGCGTTACATTATTTGTAGAAGATTGGGTCTTTTTTGAAGCTGCTGATATATTTTTCAGGAAACATCGAAAACTCGATAATATCTTACCCTGAAAATGATCATTTAACCTAAGAAATGTTTTTCTATGGTGACAGTTAATTAACGCTGTGATGAATTCGAAAAGCTGACATCATAACACGTGAGAAATAGTATATTTCCTTATCTTATTACTGTAGAAGTGTGTTTTTTTTTACTCTTCTGAACCCCAAAAGCTTAGTGGAAGCTTAGTGGCTAATATTTGGGATCGTGTCTAACGAGGGACTGTGCGGAGTTAACAGCGAGATGACTGTTCTAATTCATCGAAACTTAAGCAGGTTAGTACAATCAGAGAGACAAGAAACTGAAAGCGAATTCTTAAGCCTAGCGGTTCACAGGATGAAACTCTTAAAGTAGATGACTTTCTAGCATCTAGAAACCTTACAAATGAAGGGGTGGGATTTTGTCAGGTAGTGTCGGGATCAGAGGGCACAAGTGTTATATGTTCATCAGATCACATGCCATTAAAGTACTTGGGAAATGCAACAGTAAGGTGATGGGGCAGATGTTTAAGTTGGCCGACAGTGTGTGACTTATTATATTTGAGATTCTTCTTTTGCAAATGAATGCAATTCCACGATCATACATAACAAAGTTGTATTTTTAAATAAATAGAAAAAAGATGTGTCTAATACACACAAAAAAACAAAAATATATAAGAGTATAGATAACGAATCGTTCTTTTTCTTCTTCTCTCAATTTCTCTCTCTCTCCTTCTTTCTTTTACTTTTTTTTTCATTTAAAAAAAATTGTTTATTCAAGGTAGTCACCACTTATCAAGGTCCGGAAGCCACTCGGGGATAAGGGTTATTGCGTGTACAGTACGTTAGTATTGAAGATTTGATCAAGTGTATTATTAATGGGCCGGTTCATCAGGAATTTCTTTATGTTGGATTTGAAGACATCCAGTTTG
The DNA here is from genome assembly GCF_053919585.1 of Euprymna scolopes. Lineage (NCBI taxonomy): Eukaryota > Metazoa > Mollusca > Cephalopoda > Sepiida > Sepiolidae > Euprymna > Euprymna scolopes. The sequence continues at coordinate 95,519,739 of NC_136490.1, read as the reverse complement.
TAGTCAGGTGGGAAACAGGCAAACGGAACAGAGTTCCACAGGCGTGCACTTCTAAGAAAGAAGCTTTGTTCATGGAATCTACGTTTTCGTTTTGGAACAGATAAAAAGTGGGGAAAATTTTTGACAGTGGTTTCAGCTAGACGGGTGTTTATCGTGAAAGAGTGGCGAGGGGAGACAAGAAATTGGAGCTTAGACGAGCACTTGCCATGGAAGTACCGATAAAACAAAGAGAGGCTCGCGACGTCTCTCCTGTGGGAGATAGATTGCAGGGAAGAGAAAAGGTCATCCCCCACTAAGCTACGAAACGTATTTTGTACTCTGTCAAGGCAGGATAGGCTGTTTTTAGCAGCTCCAGCCAATATGTGGCAGCAGTACTCCATCCTTGAACCTACTTGGCTTTTATATAGATTGAGAATTGCATCAGCAGTGAGATATCTTTTGGAGCGGTAGAAGGATCCTATCATTTTTCCAGCGACCTTGGCAACTTTCTTTCTTTGTCTCTCTCTTTCTAATGTGGTGTAATAGGCATCACTCACTATCTATCTATATATATATATATATTAATACGATAGCGTGTGTGTTATTTTGTGTCATGCTTCCGAGTGACTGCCGTTTAATTGTTATGACCTTCCATTTCTTGTAATGGTAATTCTACAAAGAATTCTTCATAAGTTTTGGTTTTGGTTTCGTTTATAGTTCATGGACCTTAAGTCATCTATTTTTTATAAATAATTATAACAAAAATTCTTCATAATTTTGATGTTTCGATTATAACTGAAGGAATTCAAGTTATCATGTTGGTGCCAAAATAATGTCACTAAATCTCAATAATATCATATGGATATATATATATATATATATATACATATGTATATATATATATATATATATATATATATATAAGTGAAAGTGTATGTGTGTCTATGTATCTGTGTGTCTGTGTACATTTCCTTACGCAATAACTCTGTCAATCTTTAGTCTACAGACTCGAAATTTGATATACAGGTTACTGAAATGTGGGAAAATCGATGTGATCCGTTTTGGGACCAGAAATTTGGCGATTAAGGGGTCAAAGTTCAACGATTTGACCTTTGAGAACTATACCAAACTCCTCCGACAATTTTGGGTCCACGCACTTGAAATTTTAGATATAGGTTCCTTGAACATGGATCTAACTTAATAACTTGATTTGAGACCAAAATAATAAATTTTAAAGGGTCATAATAGGGGTCAAAGTTACAAAAAATTGACCTCTGCGGTCTCTTCCAAATTACTCAGACAGTTTCTGGTCTAAATCTTTGAAATTTTACATAAAGGCTATTCAGAGATAGGGCAAGCTTTTTCATCAGTTTGGATCGAAAATTTTTAGTTACCAATATATAAATGTATGTATGTCTGTTTGCATGTCTGCCTTAAACTTTCAATAGAGGCGACGAATTTTACCAAGATCAGTATCGTTTAAAGTTCGATCTTTCATACGACAAATATCGAAAAATTGGCTAAAAACATTAATATCTTCCCCTTTAACTAGGCACTTTTCTACAGGGTGGGGGTCACTTTTTTTCGATATTTTTAAAAGTTATCCTCTCCTTTAGATTGTCTAGCCTTAATTTAAAAAAAAAATTCGCTTCCGGTTTGGCGGTGGTCGTAACAGCATAAACGTTTGGTTTTACCCCGTTCTTTTTCTCCTTTTCGGTTCGAGCCTGCCTTCCTACTACCACTTTTTTTTTTGCTCAACATACACATCAAAAACACCCGGGCAACGCCGGGCGCCCATGCTAGTAGTTTTTATATTTTTGAAATCACAACTTTATAATATATAAGAATAGATAGAAAATAGAAAATTGACTCTATAATAATTCATATGAAATCTGCATAAATTAAAATATCATATTTAAGCGTATTTTACGACCGGGTTACGCCGTGCGTTTTTACTAGCTAAGATTAGATAAATACTTTTGCAGTTTTTACAAAAGAGCTATAATAATATCACGGCGTCTTCATTTAGGCTGAACATCCACAGAATGCCAACCTCAATATATTTATTACATATGAAAGAGTCCGCTGTGGAATTTCCACAGGTCCCGCTAGATTTTTATTTTATTTAGAAAGCTATAGAGCTAAAAAGAAGCACCGTCTCGTAAGATAGCTTATTAGCACCGCTAGACTTGCCATAATGCTATTAACTCGTAGAAACATTGACACCATTGACCTCAACTGATGCCAGTTACCCGACAACGCTTAAAACTGCCCCCTTCCTTTCACATTTCCTTTGAGCTAAGCATCTTTTTCTTTATCATCTTTCTTCTGTCTTCAATCCCTTTATATCCTTTATTGCCTTCTTTTACCAACTGTCGACAGAATGTTACGATTGTCAAAGATGTCCGTGCGTCGGACAGACACGTATTTGTTTAGCGAACAATTATAGCAATTGTTTCGTCTCGAGTTACAACGTTAGAGACAACTAAATTTCTTTTCACCCTCGAAGCGACCCCTAATACAAAAGGGTTGTACTTTTTATATTTAGAGTGAGGTCTATGTTTAGGGTATGGAGTCCTGCAAAATTCACCCCTCTGTCGAATCAGTGCATTATATGATTTTGTCATGTTGTTTTACGCGATGTATTTAGTTTTTTTGTTTTTTTTTTGTTTGTTTTTAATGTTTATATAAAAAGAGATTGGTGTTTTGTATGTGTGTGTCCGAAAGAGAGAACTTGAAAGAGAGAACTTAAAAAAGAGGAGGTAGCGGAAAAAGAAAAAAGATGATGTTTTAAAAACAACATGCAAATAAGAAAGTGAAGAAGAAACAGTATTATATAGAATGAAAGATAAACTAATCGCAGGAATTAATTCTAATTTACGAGAGAGAAGAATACAGAGAGCAACAAAGGGGGGAGGGGAGTGGGGCACAGGGTAAGCTGGTGTGGGTGAAACTATGTTGATGAATTTTATAATAATAAAATCGGATATTCTTGAGGTAAATTCATTCATATTTAACGAATAAAATTCTATTCCAAAGCATTACAACTGATATAAATGCTATTTCCAACTTACGCGTGATAGAACAATTAAAATGTTTTTGCAAAATTAAGCGTAACAGAGTAAAAAAGATTTTCTTCTCTAATAAAGTGTGCACGACATAAATAGATCATTTTGCAGGCAAACGAAACTGTTCTTTCCTAATAAAGCGTTTGTGACAAACTAAGGAAATTCTATTTCACAATTAGCTTGACAGACCAACATTACAATTCTACTTAAAAAAAGGAAAATTGCATATCAAACTTAAATGTGACATTTCAATAAGTTGGGTATTTCATACGTAAGCTTGTCAGCCCAACAAAAATCTTTACTTATATATCAAAGGCACTTGAATGTGCGTGTGAGAGAGGTCGTTCCTTGTGCACTCCGAAACGACGCGGCAAATTTAATTTATAATCTCGCAGAAGTGTATTTTATGTGTCTGGGAGTGTTCCTAAATAGGTTTTATATCGGAATGCTTTCGATTAATATGGAAAATCGATAATAAGAAAATTCGATTAAAGATGGAACAGTTTGATCTTGACAAAAAATTAACACTATTTTATAGCCTAACATCACAAGTGTATTTTAGAAGTTTTATCACCGCATAAGCAGAAGGGTTCGGTGTATAAAATCAATAATAGTTTCTTTGATAAGACAGCGGCGAATTTAAAAAAAATGTTTCTATCCCGAGCGCAATAAAACCATGATATTTGACTTTAATTCAAATCCTTATATAAAAAATACTTTAAAAAAATCAAGAGCAAATTCTTGTCAAAGAAATGTAAGCTACAATGTATTGTGGCCTAAATCACTCGTGGGGAGATATGTGAAACTTCCTCCCAGTGTGTTTCGCTTATTTCCTGACTAGAATAAGCAATCGATCGATTGGATTGAAAATAAACCATTTCACTTATTTCGATGAAATTAAAATATTGAAATGTGGACTATTTGTTGGTCCTCATTTAATCTCAGGCAACGCCGGGTCACCCTGATAGTACTATTAGAAACTAAGGTGTGACAGACGGTATAAATACTGTATTTTACACTTAAGTAAGACAGATCAACCAATTTGTTATTTGGATGTTCCGGAAATATTTCAAACTTAAGCGTGACAGATCAACGAAAACGCTATTTCAAACGAAAGCCTGAGAGACCTCGTTGAATAGTATCCTAAACTAAAACGAGACAGAACAACCAACATTCAATGCTTCTTATAGAGATTGGCGGGTGCATCTACCCTAAAGAATTCGTGTGTTGAAGTTTTAAAGTGTTTTTTTTTTTTAGAAGGAAGATTTCTCCCGAAATATCATAAATGCTCCATCATCTCAGGTTTCATTAATATTAAAAGTAATTCTCGTTTACTAATATAATATATGAAAGACCGATTAAAAATAGATAATTGTGAGGATTTTTATTTGAAATATTGTCTTTGTTTCTGTTCAACATCCCTTCGGACTTTTTGAATTGCTATCATTCTTCAAAATACATGCCTATTTACCAGCAATGCTTCAGTCAAACTATATTTATCATGATAGTTTTCTTTAATTTTCTACTAGAAAATGTGATAATGTTCGAAAATTTCTATCATTTTTTCACCGAATTCAAAATCACAAAATTAATAGAGACGTGAACGTTTTTTTTGTTTTTTTTTTAGAACGGAGTGCAATAGTTAAGTTGTATCCGTTGAAACATTGGCTCAAGCTGTGTTTTCCTTTTAAATATTATTATTTAATATGTAAAACAAAAGCAGGTCTTTCTACGTTTTTATATAACGCATATAATTCTCTATCACTATTTTTATCGGGACCATTAAGCCATTTTCTTAAAGAAATACGTCCATTTTATTTCCATAAATTTATCTAAGGAATTGGTAGAATTTACCAAATATGTATTCGCACTAATAGAAGAGTGTTAGTGAGTAAATTCTACCAACACCGGAAAGATTTGACAAAAGTACAAAACTATTGTTAGCAGCGGTGGTGATGGTGATGGTGGTGGTGGTGGTGGTGGTGGTGATGATGATGATGATTATGACGATGACGATGACGATGATGATGATGATGATGATGATGATGATGAAGATGATAATAATAATAATAATAATAATAATAATAATAATAATAATAATAATAATAATCCATTTTGGTCTTTATTAATGAATTATGTTTCAGTAATATAATAATTATATTAATTTAGAGACAGACGTAGCAGAAAAAAAATCTTCTGAAAACCTTAAAGTCAATGCCATTTTCCGCCACTAACTCGAGGAAATGCACTTCTATTTATCTATATTGTTATTCTTTCTTTGTAATATATATATATATATATATATATATATATATATATATATATATATATATATATATATATATATATATATATAATATACATCTTACAAAGTTTTTTTTTTTTTTTTCAAATGGATAGCCGACTCACTACAAAATAGTTAACACATTAATAATGTTATTTTTTTTTAATTTGCACATTTTATAAAGTACGGGAATACATTAAACTTAGCTTAAAGGTGCATTCGTATTTTTAATATTATATACGAACTTACATATTTTGTTTGTAAATGTGTGTAAAAAAGAAAAGTTAGCGATTATATTTTTTTGAAGCCGCGTTTGACCGAAACACCACAGAACTTTTTTTCACTTTGACTAATGCAGCTAGGTTTGCTTGTATTTTTAACACGCGCGTGCTGAGCCAATCTTTTTTTTACATAGGCATCACCACATATCACGCCCAAGAGGCCACTCGAGGATAAGGGTTAAAGAGTGTACAGTAGAAATTGGACAATATAGTAATCGTTAGTAATGGCAATTCGGAAAATTTGTTAACAAGTGGAACGGCTCATCAAGAATTGTTTACGTTAGACTTGAAGACAACCATATTGTAGTCAGCTGGAAAGCAGGAAAACGGAAGACAATTCCACAGGGTGCAGTTCTAAGAAAGAAGCTTTGTTCATGGAATCTACGATTAGGTTTAGGCACAGATAAAAGTCTACAGATAATTTACGTTTAAAAAGAAGATACAGTGTAAAGTTAATTTTACGGGAAAATTCCGTAAAGAAATGTGGTTGGAAGGAAGTAGGAACGCTTTTAGTTTTGATCATTGTTGTTTATGTCCTGATTTTTCGTATATGCCCGTGGCGAAAGTTGTACGTGGCTTTACACAAAATCAAGTCAATGGTTATATTTCTAAATTGAATGTGATCGAAGCAAAACTAATTTTCTGTTACAATAAATAGAGAAGCAGTGTGTTTGTTTTGTTACATAATATGAAACCTAAATCAATCGCGATTAAGTTAGCTCCTATAGTTTTGACAATATCACATTGAGTGCATGATAACTAAGCTCTGACAACAGCATATTCTTTTCATTTTTCGTATTTGTAAAGCAGAATCGTTCCCATGGTTGAATAAACGATGAGTGGTATTAAGTCCAGGCAGAGGGCAAAGGTCAAACACCATAGACAATGAAAAATGATGTCATGTTTTTGCGCGGAGAGAAAACTACGCCATCCAGATCAGTCTCTTAGTGGAAGCTATGAGGCCAAGCCACTATCAATGATGTAGAAAACTGATAACCTCAACGAATATCCGTCTGCGTCACTCATTTTATTATGTTGGAAAGTTAAGTTTAAGTGAATAACTAGCTATGATATCATTAGTCTCTCGCTCCTGAGTACATTTTCTCCAAACGAAACTCTATATGAAAATTATCAAGTAACGTCTCCTTGTGTTAGCAAAAGCGCGTAAAAAATCCCAGCGCGTTAAAACGCCCGCATGTACAAATCATTCAAACACGGTAGTGTTTGAATATATGGTTTAGTGCCAGATTTAGTCATTTAGAACTTCACCGCTCACTCATTTTTCAACCAAATTTCAAACAAGTATTACAGTTCACCTACTCAGCTATATTGTGAAAAAAATTAAATTTTCGTTCAATAAAACAAAAGTTATTATGAATTTTCTGGTGTTCAAAATCGTAACAAATATGTAAGGGGTGAGCGACGCTTTTTATGACTGGTCTCCATAGACACCACGTGGCTTCGGAGACTACTATTGCTACTAATTCACTACTATCGCTAAAAGAGACGTAACAAGTAAAACATAGAGAATGAAAGCATACAAGGAGGATAATTGGGGGAATGTTATTGAAAGCCGACGAGTGCCGTACATATACGTTTATGGGGGCAAAAAAATAAGACAAATTAAACAAAGATATTCTAGTAACAAATATAATAAATTTACAACTTAAAATATTGCAGCATTAAGAATCTTTTTAAAATTCAATTTATAACATTATATAAGCAAGTCTTAATGTTGCAATATTTTAAGTTATGAATTTGTTAAATTTTTTTACTATAATATTTTGTGCTTTTCTTTTCCAGTTTTAGGAACTAATATTTTACTATTCCATGTTTAAGCTGAACCATATTACTTTTAATAGTCGCATTTTTCTATTGTAATATTAAATATTTTTTATTTATTAATGAAAATGTTAGTTTATTTATATTGTAACGATCGTGTGTTTATTCTGTGTAGTTTCCATTACGATTCAAAATACGGAATATACGGTCCGAATTTAATTTAACAATGAAATATCAGTCTTTGTATAGATTTAAATGTAACTACCCACCATATATTATAAGAATTGTTAAGCAATCTCCTAAGTTCGTTCTATTTCTAGGAGTTTTTTTTCCAGGCAAAGCAACATGTGATAATGAAGCGGTGCCAAATAAAGGTTTTTATTATAATCCACGACGTCTACATGCCAATTATGCCGGAACTCACGTTGCACTTGATGCTTACCAGAACTGACCCACTTAGCATCCGTCAATTGCGCTATGCTTCAACTTTCTCGGCTGGCACCATGTCATATGACAGATCGTGGAGAAGGCAAACCTTTAAGAGTAACGAGGATATTAACTCGCGTGTAGGAAGATTTATTAAAAATGAAGGAATTTCTTAGAAACCTTGGAAGACAACAGCACTGAACCACTCTCCATAAACAATGAGGAATAGGCAGCGTCCATGGCCGGCACTGTCATTAGTTTAATCAAAAGACTCTACTTGAGATATACATAAAACAATAGCTTCATTGTAGCTTCAGAATGTGACATGCTGTTTTAAAGACACGCAGAGAAAATGGTGTCCGGAGTGCGGACCTTGAAAGTAATTCCCATAAACGGAGATACAAAGAGCTTAATATATGGATAATCATAAGGATATATATATATATATATATATATATATATATATATATATATATATATATATATATATATATATATATATAGGTAAACTATTTACTTGAAATATACTCGGTTTGTTAATCGTAATGGGTAAAAAAAAATCATTATGAGAGTCATTTCTTTACCCATAACTATATGTATTAACAGACCTAGTATATTTCAAGTAAATGGTTAACCTATACATACATACAATTATAAATACATACATATGTATATACATATATATATACATATATATATATATATATATATATATAAACTTCATAATGATGAAGATGTATTTGTAAAATCAGAAAAGTCCAAGCTCAATAAATACCTGTTAATTGGGTACCAGATCATATACAATTTTTAAGTTAAGCATCTGAAGAGTACGTGGCAGCATTAACATAATTTTGTACACTTGTTAGTCAGAATACGAAACAATATCGTAATGGATACCTTTAAAAAGCAATAAATGGCTAACTGAAAAACTTGATATTTGGAACTGTGAGAATTATTATATAATATTATACACACACTCGCACACACAGATATATATATATATATATATATATATATATATATATATATATATATATATATATATATATATACATGTCTATCTGTGCGTATTTACCCGAGCTAAATTTTGACTATATAAAGCTAGACACTTTAGTTTTGAATAGTATTATCTTTTCAGCTACAAACTCACACACACACATACACAAACACACAGGCACACACGCAGACACACGTATATATATGTATATATATATATATATATATATTCGTACTTAGTAAATACATACATACATACACGCACACACACATTCATATATATATATATATATATATATATATATATATATATATATAAAGAGTGACCCCCCCCAAAACGGGCCCCAACTATAATTAGGCCCTATTTCTTAGTGTTTTGTCCGAATGAAATTAAACTTTGGTCATAACTAGTTTATTATATTCTAAACATCACATCAAAACACTAGAGTCTTTAGCATTTTTTTCTCAGTTTACTGTAAAATGCTCAGAAAAACGATTGAATGTCCTCTGTTTTTTGGGGGGTCACCATATATATATATATATATATATATATATATATATAAAGGCACCCTTTTCCGTGTGTGTTAGTTCCTTATTCACTCCGAAACGGCTAAACAGATAATTTAAATTTACAGACCTTTAATATATAAGTCTAGCAGAGATTTTAGTAAAGCCCTGTCTAAGAATACCGCCGATAATTACCGATAATCGGTAATCGAATGTTATTTTAATTTATCTATCATCGACAAAGCCACTTTTTCCATGTCGTCGCTTAGCAACAATGATAGAACAAAGAGGCGTAAAAATTCTACTGTAGGTATTTTGAAAGCGTGTTTTTAGGGCTTTTTTTATTTGTTTTTGTTTTTGTTTTTTTTTTGCATGACGTGGTGTCAAACTCCGTACATAAATTTCTTAATGTTATTTTTTGTTTACTGGAAAGAAGTTTATATAAAATAACTGTATAAACAAAACAGTAGGTTCTCTAAAGTGCAATGTAGAATAACATATATTTTGGACTAATTTACTGCATGGAGGCATGTAATGCTTCTTCCCGATCGATTGCACGGATTTCGATGACAATAAAAATATAGAAGTGTGAAATATTCGTTGATCATGATATGTATGCATATTGGTTCATGTTTCAATCCCGGGCAACATCGGGTCTCCCTGCTGGTATATATATATATATATATATATATATATATATATATATATATATATATATATATATATATATATAAAACAAATAAGAATTACAGTTAAGTTTACCAAAATGATCCAAGATGGCAAAACTAAAGTAAATTATAAATATTAAAGAATTAATATTTGTAAAGTAATCTCAACCAGATGTAAAAGCTCTATAAAATCAAATAGGAGATAGAGCTTATGATAAGTGAATTATATATAGGAGCTTATAACTTGTGAATTATTCCACGGATTTCTGCCTTTTGGATTACTTTGGATCGTCTTCCAATTACGCGATTCCCTTGGATTTTACTTGTGCGAATGGAAATTTAACTTTCTTGGATTCTGCATCTTTGAATCTTATCATCATTGGATATTTTACCCATCACTAGATTGTTCATTCACGTGAAATCACTTTTTTATTCGCCCTATTCCCTTTGCTTCACTGTTTGTTACCAAGTAAGATCTATAACTAACTTGTAGTTTCATTTAATAATTTTGCAAGCAAAATCCGATCCCGCATTTCGCTAAATTCTACCCTCTGATGAGTAGGAAAGTATTTCTTCGAAACTCCGATGATTAAGGACTATCCATTTATTTAGTGTTACCTTTTAAAAATTAAATATGTTTTTAACTCTTTTTCAAAGTGTTTTTTAACATGTTTTATTATTTACTTGTTCTTATATATATATATATATATATATATATATATATATATATATATATATATATATTATATATATGTCTTATTTATAGTATTCCGAATTTTACTGGGTTTATATAATTAAAAATGCAGTAATCGTTCAGATACCAATAAGATTTAAGCAAAAAAGAGATGACTTAAACTGTAAGCTACAAAATTGTCATATTTCATAATTGGGCATTCATATATTGTTTTAAGAAAAACTAAGACATCCAAGAATGGATTGATAACAAGAAATAGTGTATTTGAACGTTAGTTACACACGCGCGCGTGCGCACACACACACACGCGCGCACACCACACACGCACACACACACACACACACACACACAACTTTGTAATATATGGATCGTGGAATTGCATTAACTAGCAAAAGATCTAGCTATGAATTATATATAGGAGCTTATAATTTGTGAATTATTCCACGGATTTCTGCCTTTTGGATTACTTATTGCATATTCTTTAAACATGCATTATAATTAATTCCTTATTAGTTTTTTTTTTCGGTTTTCGTATGCGATGATCATCTTTAGTTAACTATTAGGTGTAATTATATTCATGTAGATATTCTACCAAATTTACACTTGCATAATATTTGCAGAAAGGTGTATAGCAGAAGCACACCTCTTTCCATATATATTTATGTATGCATATGTATTTTTGTTTTAAAAAATTGCCTACTAAACTCCTTTATCAGTTTTGAGTCTACAGACATAAAACTTAATACATATGATATTCGAAGCCATGTAAAACTTTATATCTAAGTTTTAGACGGGAATAATCTGTACAAAGGTGAGAAATATTCTACAAATGAAATTTGCCAGGTGAAGTTGACGGCGTTACAAAATGTATGCATATTGGTTCATGTTTTAAGTTTTATTCTTGAAGCAAACATGTATTCATAGGTCAGACATTAACGCCGGAGGAAAATATACATCGTAAACTAAATGTTTTTGTTTCGATTCACGGTGGTAGCGTACGAGTCATTTTTTTAAAAACTTTTAAAATTATTAATATACATTGGTTACAATATAATATAATAATATATATGAAATCTGAATGAATTTAAATATTCCATTTAAGCGTATTTCACGACCGGGCAATGCCGAGTAGCCTGCTGATATATATATATATACATATATATATATATATATATATATATATATGGTGACCCAAATAAAACGGGCTCCAACTCTAATTAGGCCCCGTTTCTTACTGTTTTATCCGAATGAAATTAAACTTTCGTAATAACTAGTTTATTATATTCAAAATATTACATCAAAACACTAGGGTATTTGGCCTATTTTCTCCGTTGACTGTAAAATGCTCAGAGAAATAATTGAATGCCATCTGTTTTTTTGGGGGGTGACACTGTATATATATATATATATATATATATATATATTATATATACATACATATATATATATATATATATATATATATATATATATATAATGAATAAGAATTACTATTAAGTTTACAAAAATAATCTAAAATAGTAAATTAAAATATATTATAAATATTAAAGACTTAATATTAATAAAATAATATATATGTATATACATATATATATATATATAATTATATATATATATATATATGTATATATATATATATATGTGTGCGTGTAAAATCAAGGTAGTTTTCTTTTCTATATTTTATCTGTGTTAGAAGCGTTGATTTAAACTTGATTTTTTTAAATAAAATACGTATGGAATACATGTGAAGCCAAATTACAACGCGAAATAATTAAAATAACCAAGTGTTTATTTTTATGATGTATATTTTGGAGTAAAACCCGCTCGTCGGTCTTTTTTAATTGCTCCCCTTTCCTTGCCATGATTTTAAGTCAAAGAAAAGTTGAATTAAGAGTCACCGTAATTTTAACTGCGGTATTTTTTTTAATGCAAGAAATATGCGCCTGGCAGCGCGATTTGAAAATATATAAAAGAATGACGAGGGAGCTTTCCTCCGAAAGATATCTTATAAATAAACCCTTCTTTATTTTAATAAGTTTTCGTTCTAATTTGGCTTCAAACGTATGCCATACGTATTTTATTTTAAAACTGAAATATCAGTCAACGCTTCGAACACGGATAAAAAAAAGAAAAAAGCTACTCTGATTTTAGCGAGGTAAAAAGAGAAACAATTTAAAAGACTGACGAGGGAATTTTGCTCCGAAATATACATCTAAAAGATAAACACTTGTTCATTTTTTTAATTTCGCGTTGTAATTTGTCTTTAAACGTATTCCATACATATATATGTATGTATGTATATATATATATATATATATATATATATATATATATATATATATATATAGCCAGTAGAGTTTAGTTTCCTATAAGTACATCCAATTAAACAACATGTGTCTTTCAAAATAGTGCTCAATGAGTGAACAGAGCAGTATAAATAAAATTGATATATATATATATATATATATATGTGTGTGTGTGGGGGGGGTGTTCTCTCTTGTTTTAATTTTCGTATCACTTTGTTTTTCCTGGGGATTGGAAATTCTACTGGAGGAAAAAAATTCTCCCATTGTAGTTTAGTTACTGCAACCGAGAGATCATTTTAAAATTCTAACCACCCCTGTAAGTACAATTGTTTGTATTCGCTTGCACTTGGTTGACCGGATATATTCACCAGATAGTTTTTGAAATTCTTTATTATTAGCCCGGCTGCTCCTATAATGACTGATATTATTGATACGTTCTTAAGATTCCAGTTTCTTTTCATGTCGTACATAAGTTGTTTGTATTTTGTTATTTTCTCCGTCCCTGCTCTGTTAAGGACACTTAAAGGAACGCTTACTTCAACTATGATCGCCACTTTCTCCCACTTATCCCATATCACTATGTCAGGTTTAATAGCCCCATTTTAGGCATGTAAGAAGATTTAACTCGCATTACTTTTGTATTATCTAGATTATTTTGACAACATTCTTATTTTGAATGTTATTCTCACAATGCTTAGACCAATATACGCTTCAACCGTTTTCATGAATATCTTGTCGAATTTGGCAATCGTTCAGTCGAACTTGGTAATCTGAGCCGAATTTCGAGTAGAATCCTTTATTTAATCTATGGGATAGTGTGTTCCGTTAGCCGTGACCTGGTAGAAATCTTAAGTAATTCGTGATTGTATTTTTTTTTTTTTGCACTGAGAATTGAATACTTAACCTAAACATATTGTTACATAGAACTGTTTTGTAGTTTTACTGTTTTATATGTTACGTCACGATTCTTTGCGAATAACACCAAGATGAGAGCAGTATTCTAAATAAAAAAAAAAGATAATAGAAATTGTTTTTGTTTGTTTTTTTGATTATTAGGCTGGGGAGTTAAGTTTTACGTCAATTAGTTGTTTAGATTTTTGCAGTAAGACCTGGTCCTAGATAGGACCTTAAACTATATCAGATGGGGAGCCCCTAGATTGCAGGCCTTAGGTGTGTGTAGAGCCACCCTTTAATTGCCACTGCTCCCAGGTGCACTCTGACCCGGAATTGTAGTACCTGTTAGGGTCTCAACTATGGGTTAAATAGACACCGATTTAAAAATAAATATATATGCTATTAAAAAGTTCTCATTCAAAATAACTGTATTCGGCATTAAATAAGCTGAAAAGGATTGAAATGCTGTAAAACAACCAACCAATCATCCAACATTAACAGTGTGTGACAACAGCCGAGAATTAATTGTTATTGATAAAAATAAATGATTTATTATTAAGCCGAGCAACGTCGGATAGCCCTGCTAGTAATAAATATGATGGGTAAATTTCTTTACTACAGAAGTATAAATGACTTGGATTAAACTTGCTTAAATCTATTGTGACAGGCGGAATTCAAATATGATAAAAACAAAAATCGTATTGCATAAGTGATGAGAATCTATAATTGACTATTAAGGCGATCTTTGAAAAGTTTGCGGTTTTTTGAAGTCGTTAGCAAAAGGATAAAATTGCGCCGTTGATATTTCCACTTCCGACAAGTGACATAATCGCCGCTAAATGATAATGTCAATTTTCACGATTGAAGGGTTTCATTTGAAAACTTCTGAAGATATTAAATCAGTTTGAAATGTCATCAATATGGAGTGAAGAGGAGCAGAGCATGCCATTTTGTCTCCTTCAAACGTTTCCATTTCATCATATCTATCCAAATTAATATAAATATCTACATACCATAACGAATATATATATACATATATATATATATATACATATATATATACATACATATATATACATATATATATACATATATATACATATATATGTATACATACATATATATACATACAAATATACACACATCTATATACATGCATATGTATATACATACGCAAATATATATATGCATATATATATACATATATATATACGTACATACATATATATACATATATTTTATATATATACGTATATATATGCACATGCATATATATATATATATATATATATATATATATATATATATATATATATATATAAATTGTGAGCCAAAAGTAGGTGGACAAAGGTTTTAAATAGGTTTATGTATCAGTTATATAAGTGCAATTCTTTATTATAACTATAACCGGTCCTGGATATGACCTAAAACTATATCCGATGGTGAAGCCCCACCTTGCGGGCCTTGGGAAGTGTGGAGCCACCCTTTAATTGCCATTGCTACCAGGTCCACTCTGACTCGGAGTAGTAGTACCTGTTAGGGTCCCAACTATGGGTTAAATAGAATCTGACTTAAAAAAAAATATACTCCATTAAAAATTGTTCCTCAAAATAACTAGATTCGGCATTAAATAACCTGAAAAGGGTTGATATGCCGTAAAACAAAAACAATCAACCAACATAACTATAAACCTGACCTTAACTCTAACCTGTCTACCTATATTTTGCTCGCCCTGTATATGTAAATATCTACGTATTATAACAAATATATGTGTCTGTGTATACTTGAAAAATACCCGTCCTCAGACAGATTCAGATTATTTCTAGTACAAAACAATTTTGAACCACTTTTATGTTCCTTAACGAATAATCAAATTCGCATATAATACTACTAAATGTCATGTCTGGAATCCGTATTCTAATATGGATCAAACTCTGTCACATGGATATGAACTGTAGAAAATGTCCAAAATTAAAGGCATAGGCTTAAAATTTGTTAAGAAATTAATATTGAGGAAGTCACCGGCTACTCGTTATAGATTCTTATTCTATGCAGATTGAATTTTAAATCTGACCCGTGTCTGTATTATTCCCATGAAAGCTTTTAAAATAATCCAAGGAAACCAAAATTGTAGAATATTAAATGAATGGTGTTTAACAAGTATTGTTAAAATTTTATAATAATTCATGGTATATTCCATCACATGTTGATGCATTTTGCACAAAAATAAATTAAACTAAATTCAAATAAATATACTCGACATTAATACTCCTTGCGCTGAGCGTTACAGTATATAGTTATTAAGACTTGTTTCGCTGGTAAACAGCTTGACGATGTAGTTAGACAGATCGGGGTACTAACTCTACGTTATATTAATAGAAATATAGAGTGCTGTGTTTTTTATATTCCAGTGCGTTCAAGTTCTTTATGTTCACATGTTATCAAACCCCCTAATAGTACGGAGAAACACATATTTGTTGAACTTTACAGCTATGATATACTTAATGCACTGGTTTTAAAATGAAATAATATAATAATATAATAAATGTAAAACGCATCCAGAACATATATACATCTATACAATAGATAAGAAAACCACACTTACTTTGGTATAGGATATACATGAGACACAGTTCCGATGAGGAACGTGGATATTTCTAATTAATATACACTATCCTATATAGGAGCCAATCTCTCTCTCTCTATTTCTCACTCTCTCTCTATCTATCTATCTCTTACTCTCCCTCTCTCAGTATATACGATATAAACAATACATATGTGCGTGTATATGTGTGTGTTTGTGTATCTGCGTGTGTTTGAGATGGCTTCGTAGCCGGGTTCGAATCTCCTGACCGGCTGTAATTGTGACTTCTTGTACTGATGATTCCCGAAAAGATGAAACTCTAGTGTCTGTAGGTATTAAAAAATACATATATCATAGTAATAATTATATATATATATATATATATATATATATATATATATATATATATATATATATATATAGAGAGAGAGAGAGAGAGAGAGAGAGAGAGATTGTGTTTGTTGCAGAAATATTTGGAAACCGGATGAACGTCAAGGTCTCTGTGACATGGGCTTTCCCAGTCGACGATCAACCGAACAATCAAGAGAAGTATTGATTATTCCTCCTACCCTAAATCACGCTGCATACTGCATACTGATCACACATTCTCTCAAGCTATCGACAAAGCGATAGATTTGCTAATAGAGTTCAAGCACAAGTTCTGCATGATGCTGAGGCTCGTCGATTCAAAGAATTTCGACAAAGATTAAACGAGTAACATGCAGAACGATATGAACTCTGCCAGGAAAACGAGGAATTAATCGTCAGATAGCATACAAAGGTTGCCTTCTCAGTAATTGTCATTGACGTCATTTCTAGCAACAGGAGTCATGTCACATTTATTTTAAAAGGGTCTGAGCGTGAAAAAGTCCTGGATTGACGAAATCCCTGTCGGAATCCCTACATCTTCTAGTATGACACACAAGACCAAAACAACTCAAAAGTTGGCATTCAAAATGTTTCTTACCAATTATTGCTAGACTTTTTTATTCAATTATTTTTTTATTACATTTTCACCACAAACAATCCAAGTGACACTTTGAAGTAGGGGGCTACTATCGGGGACATAATTTGCGGGGGCATTATGAAGGGAGATGAGTAGAAAGATATTTGTTCACATTGCACTTGAACTTCTGCATATCAGTACAGTTGGGAAAGCAGTATCCCGGAAAGGAGTTCCAAAGACTTGCAGTTCTGAGGAAGTACTATTGGAGTAAAAGGCTTTCTTACACCGAAGGATCTCTTCTGTAAAGTGGTGAGACTTAGTTGTTTGTCGGGTTTGTCGGGGGTAGTCACGTCGAGGAGGTAAACGTGGTTGCAGTTCGTCAGAGCATTCACCATTAAAGTATTTGTGGAACAGGCAGAGGGATGCGACATTTCGTCGATGCGACAGAGGCTGAACCCTAGATGACAACTCAGGACCTATCAGGTTAGCGACTCTCTGTTGAACCCGGTCCAGGAGTGAGAGACAAGCAGCAGATGCACAAGCCTAAATGTGGCAACAGTACTCCATACATGGGCGAATGGTGGCCTTATAGAGGTACAGGATACTTTTAGGCGTAAGTAATTTTCTGGTACGGTAGAGAGAGCCCACCTTCTGTGCAGCAGCCTTGGCAATGCTCTCAATGTATATATTCCAGTTCATGTTCCCTGTAAACGTTAGGCCGATGAGTTTAAAGGAATTACTTTCAGGCATTATGTTCTTGGCCATTGCCATTGGTGACAGAGAAGGTTTCTTGTAGTTATTGAAGGAAACAAGCTTAGTCTTGACAACATTGAATGTGACCATCCATTTTTGTTCCCATTCCCCTACAGATTGGAGGTCATCATTTCCTTAGGTATGTGTTCATTTGTTTTCCCCTCATGGCTATTATAGAGAGTGGTGTCATCGGCAAATATACCCATCTCCGAAACAATTTTATCGGGGAGGTCATTTATGAATATCAGGAATAATAAAGGCCCAAGGATAGACCCCTGGGGTACTACTGCGTTTATATCATATTGTTTGGAAGTACGCCCGTCGAGGACAACTTGGATTTTTCTCTTAATTAAGAAGGATTTAATTACATTATGTATTCGTCCAGTGGCACGATATTATCTAATTGTCCTTAGAAGACCATCGTGCCATACCCTGTCAAAAGCCTTAGATATATCAAGGGTTACCGCTCTACCCTACCCTGTTTTGTCCAGTGAACGGTATATACGTTCAGAGACTACAGTTAAGATATCTGCTGTTGAACGAACTTGCCTGAATCAATATTGTTTGTCGGTCAGGAGTTTAGAAGCTGTTAGGTGTTGGAATAGGGTTTTATTAACTAAGGACACAAATATTTTGGTGAAAAAGGGGAGGAAGCTAATCGGGCGATAATTTAGTGGGTCAGTTCTTTCATCAGAATCCTTGGAGACTGGTACCACAGAAGCGGCTTTCTAGCAGTCGGGAAAGCAAGACTTGTGGTTCATCTCTCACCTGATTGTAAACCCCTGGGCTATGCTGGAATGTAATTGAGGACAAGTACAACAACTACGTGCACGACACGATTGACTTTCTGAAAGCTGCTATTGTAGAGAGCTACACAGAAAGGCATGGCTGCTAAAGCGTGTAACTTATTTTGTATGGAGTTCGTTTCCGCCGGCGGTGGTTACATTGAAAAAGAATGTCGTATGTAATTATAATTGCTGTTTATTGAGTCTCTGTGCATACAGCTTTTGTTTTTATTGCCTACTTCCGTTTCTTTTTGTAACGTGTCACACTTGGCTGCAATACCGTATACACACACAAACATTTATATATATATATATATATATATATATATATATATATATATATATATATCACAGGCTCCTTAAGTTTTGGACAGGCGATGGATACACACGAAGTGGTGCCTACGAGTAAAAATTGTGTGGCAGGAGTTGCGCAATGCTCAACTGCAACTCTCCTGAGTCGACATTGTTAAATACCAGTGAAGAGTATGTTAAGAGGAGAGCACTTTCAGCACCTAGAATTCCCAAATAGCCACCCATCTGTTACTAACCAGGCTTAATTTCTGTGATCTGACGAGAACCGGTGTGTCAACACGATTATGCATTTTCACACACACACACACACACACACACACACACACACACACACACACACACACACACACACACACACATATATATATATATATATATATATATATAACTACTTAATTTACTCACATAAAATTATATACGAAAATATAGATTTATGCGTAAACTTAAAGTATTTACTTCAAAAGTGCTCAATACGTAAGTCGAGCTAGTTAGTAATATATAAAATATATATGGCGATTAAGCTACACTGAATATTCGGCGTTTCATCCACTCTAGGATTCGTCAGGCTTATGCGCGAATTCTGTAATGGTTTATCGTTTTTATATGGTCCTCTTCTCTTGATGATTTTAGTTAGCCAATCAGCTTTCTAGTATCCACCGCGCCCCTTCCTATCAGCCAATGGACATGCATCTTATCGAAATAAGGATCTGTTTGCTCGATAAAATGCATGCCCATTGGCTGATAGGAAGGGGCGCGGTGGATACTAGAAAGCTGATTGGCTAACTAAAATCCTCAACAGAAGAGGACCATATAAAAACGATAAACAACCACAGAATTCGCGCATAAGCCTGACTAATCCTAGAGTAGATGAAACGCCGAATATTCAGTGTAGCTTAATCGCCATATATATTTTATAAATTACTATATATATATATATATATATATATATATATATATATATATATATATATGAAGTGAAACAGATTCAAATATGAAATAATTTTTATGCAAAAACTATCAATACAGAAAGCTCTACAGGGGTATGTACGAACAATATTAGAAAACATTGATGACAGAGTTCAAGGTTAAGTAAACGTTATTTCATCATCTGTTCAATAATTTGTCCTTTTCTTTTTTATTTGCTTAGACATGTGATAATCAAATGCACTTATATAACTCTAAATTGTAATTAATCATTTCTCTCTCTCTCACACACACACACTCACTATACATATATATATATGTGTGTGTGTGTGTGTGTGTGTGTGTGTGAGTATATATATATATATATATATATATATATATAAAGAGAGAGAGAGAGAGAGAGAGAGAGAGAGAAGGAGAGACAGAGAATCCAGGTAAAAATATCCAAAAGTGAAAAAAGAATAGCAGAATCTCATTATTTCAATGTAAGTAAACAAAATTACCGTTTGTCCATAAATAAATTTACTGTTTCAATCTGAATTAAATCCTTAGAAGACAAAGTTTCAGTAAGAATGGAGGCCTCTCGTCTGATGGAATCTTTTTAGATTGAATCAGTAAATTTATTCTAGCGACAAATGCTTCTTTCGTTTATCTAAAATTTCGATATTCAGAGAAACATTTTATCATTAGTTAAAAAAACACGTTACTTAAAAAAGCACATGTTTCCGCACATTCCCTTAACATAGAATTTTATAATATATAAATGATATATAAATTACCACTAATATTTTAATGTACAAAATCTCATAATCAGCCTTAATAATTAAATTCATCAAAAATTCATTTTATTTGTACCTCTTAGCTTATAACTTAAAATTTAATAATTTCGTGATTTTATTTAATATTTGATTTTATGAACTATTTGCTTTTCCGTCAATATGTCATAATTTAATTATCAAATTTAAGATTTAATTTTATTCAATATTTGCGTATCACTTAAAATAGAGTAACATTTACTCAGCTAATTAGTAAAACACGGCGTAAAAATGTTTCCTTTAACAATGCATAAGCCAATTTCCAAATTCTAGCGAACAGACAGACCTATTGAATTCATTTAATTCGATCAAAAACCTAAATAGCTGGAAGGTAATTCATACCTTCCCCTACATTAACGTTCAGTTTAGTGGATTGACCGATCTAAACGCAATATAAAACAAAGATACAGACAATATGGAAAATGGACGACCACTTTGACAATTTGATGGTTTTCGCTTGCAATGGAATCAGATGTGCTGAGCTCGGATTTTTTCATAATTTATATATATATATATATATATATATATATATATATATATATATATGTGTGTGTGTGTGGGGGGTGTATGAATGTAGATGTGTATGTTTGTATATGTATATGTATATAAATATGTATATATGTGTACATATATGTATATATGTATGCATATATATGTATGTAAATATATATGTATATATATGTATGTATATATATATGTATATGTATATAAATATGTATATATGCGTATATATATGCATATATGTATGCATATATATGTATGTAAATATATAGTATATATATGTATATATATGTATGTATATATATATATATATATATATATATATATATATATATATATATGACAGAGAGAGACAAAGAGACAGAAATATGATTCAAAAACTAAACTGAAGAATGGGAGGACGGAGCATAAATATAATACGAACTGGAAACATAAGAATCCTGCGCTGTTCACCATTTATCTATTCCGTAGGTGTGTTAAGTGGTTTGCATCCGCGCCCAATTAATGTGTACTTCAAAATACACCTACACATTTTCCTAATACTCCTCTCTTTCCTCATCAGTTTAGGGTATCCCCGTCGTGTTGTACGATACGCCTTTATTCCCCGTATCCCCTCCCCGTCTTTAGCTATCACTCTCGGTAATTTTCATTTAAAATATATCAATGCCTCTTCGTTGACTTATTTAAGTAAAAGTTTAAAACGACCAATTAAAAACCATAGGATTTATTATATCCTTTGTTTCCTCGCCCCTCTCTCTTTCTTTCTCTCTCCTTTTCCCTCACACACACACACACACACACACACACACACACACACACACACACACACATATATATATATGGAGAGATTAAAAAGGAACAGACTGAGTTATGTTCATCGTCGTTTCGTCTTTATTACAAGCCTACCTCGAGATAATTAAATTGAACAAAATAAAACACTAATACAGTATTTGAAAATATACTTGTGAAAATGGCATATTTCAGAATTAAAAAGTCGTTGGCATTTCAAAAAGTGTATAGTATTGTGGGGTGAGTGTTTTTTAACATCATATACCTGTTTAGATATTTAAAGGATATTATGCAATTTATGTTCTTGCTTACCAAAACGGCATCCGTGAACGCTGCACACCCTCCAACCTGTGCGCAGGACGATGGCGAATCTGAGGCAATCCTCGAAGAATTTTATTAATTAGAAAAACGGCTCGATAAGTATCTAAACACGATGTGATGTCTTTGGAAGCAGGGCGGCTATTACTTGTTCTACAGAAGAGAAATAGCAAAGTATTATGCTCTTTAGTTCTTTAAGAATCGGCGTTTTCATCTTACCATTGTTTTAGATCCGATACTGTGTTAGTCATCTCATCATGAAATAATGTTTAGAACGTTTAGTTATTTGTCAGGTGAAGATCAAACGACAGCATTACGAATATGCATGCGTAACATATAATATATATATATAAAGAGGTTTGGGTTTACTATAACCGTTTTACGCAAATATCTACGTAAATATAATTACACGTAATAGTTAACTTAAAAATGATAATCCCATGAGAAAACCAAAAACACTAATAGGGAATAAATTATAACCGTTTATAAATAAATAAATAAATAGAAAGAAGGGTTTTTAATATGAATATAAATACACAAAATAATTTATAGGAGCATGTTTATATATATATATATATATATATATATATATATATATATAATTATGTGACTATATGTATATGTTCCCTATGAGACAATGACATTCGTTGACTTTATTACACAGTTCTGCGTCTATTTCGCCAGTAAATACTACTTAAATAATGAGTAAATAATTACATCAACATATATAGTAATTTGACTTTCTATTGAAATATGAACGTTTTTCTGTGCCGCGCATCCTCACATCTATATTATATGCGAAAATGCATTAAATAGTAAATTTTATAAATATATATATATATATATATATATATATATATATATATATATACTAGTTGTGGGACGGTTCCAACATTTTTCCCGATCCCGATTTCGATCCAATCACCGATTTCGTTCTAAATTTCCGATTCCGATTGGATTCCTGACCCCGATTCCGATTCCGATTCCGATTCTTTTAATATTTATACATGATTAATTAGAGATTAGTTTTTTTTTTGTTTTTTTTTGTCTTTTTTGTGTTGTTTTTTGTAAATTTTCAAATATTACATAAATGTTTTCCTTGTAATGTATTGCAAATTGAAAGACAAGAAAAAGTTTATTTTGATTTTAGACAAAGCCAAATTGTATCAGTTCTTTGTTAGTATACAACATTCTAATTGAAAGTTTTCATAAACATTTGAAAATAATCGACGATTGGTAGGAAAAATGAGAAAACGATGTCAAAACAAAATATTAATAACGCCCCCATTGTTACGCACGAATTTCTAAATAATAATGTTACTATTTGAAAAACATTTTTAACGTGGAGAAGGTGTTGGACTTCGGTAATTATTATGTGCTTTCATTCTTTGAATGTTTAAATTTTATTTTAATTATATAAATTTTCTGGGTTATTAAATTGATTTGCTTTGCTGAAAAAAAATAAAAAACAAAAATAAGATGCAAATAATAACAACTAGCGGGACTTGTTGAAATTCCACAGGGAACTCATTCATATGTAATATATTGATGTTGGTATTCATGGCGTAAATAGAGATGGTATGATATTGTAACTCTTGTTAAAACTGCAAAAGTATTTATCTAAGCTAGCAGGGACGCCCGGCGCAGCCAGGTCGTAAAATACGCTTAAATATAGCATTTTAATTCTTGCAGATTTCGTATATATTATTATGTTCGTATATATTATTATGTTCTATCGATGTTTTTTATTATAAAGTTGCGATTTCAAAAATAAAAAATATATCCATATGACTTTGGTGCATCAGCATGAGTTCCTTCGGCTATAATCGAAACCGAAACCAAAATTTATGAAAATTCTTGATAAAATTATTTATTTTGAAAAATAGATCACTCGAGTTCCATCAATTATAATCGAAATCGAAACCAAAACCTATGGAGAATTCTTGGTAAAATTATTTATTTTGAGAAATGAGAATCCATAATTAAACAATAATCACTCGGGTGTAACCGGGACAAACAAAATAAATGCATACACGCTATCGTATTAATATACACTATTGTAAAAATCATAAAAACCACGCCCCTTTCTATACTGCTAACCCTGAGTACGGGTGGCAATACGAAAAATATAGCAATTACATGCGATTTTATGATTTTGCTAATCGGCCTTAGAATTAGTGATGAAAATTGTTTAACTGCTTAACAAGTACAGAAATGGGATCAGTTTACATTATATTTATATGCACAACTGAACCCCCATTCTAAATTCTAAAATAACGTATTATGTGCTCACACATAATCGTCTAAAAAGTAGAATATTATGTTTAGGGTATTTTAAATGTAAATGAAATTTGTTTTTTGTTTTTTTAGTTAACAAACTTCTTAATGTTTGCCTTTCCAAAGTTTTAATAAGCTTGTGAGATTTTTATCTACGTTTTCACTTGTGCCAAAATCAAATAAATTATAAGGAAACATGAGATATTTCAAAGGATGCGGTGATCAACAAAACCAGCACCAGAAAAACATTATAAGCATGTTAAATCTTTGATATTAAAGTCCCAAGTCTCTAATACACGCCATATGACCAGTTATCAAATAGGTGCGAAAAGCTTTTCAAAATTTGTGATATTAGATAGGCAAGCACCCTCTAGAATATTTACTTTGCTTACAATAAAAACTAATAAAAACTAATTGAATTAGGTTTGGAGAGTCTGAGGATTTTCTTGTGTCTAAAAAGGTGCCACAAAAATTTAATTATTTCAGAAGAAGCCGATGACAAACATCCCAATGTACAACTGGCGCTATCGAAATCCCCCTCCCCGGCCAATTATAATTTTTGAAACTGTTTCAACATCGAAGCACATGTTTTCCGATAGGTAAAACTAGAAAATGTGTGATAGGCTTTGGGTCAATACCTTATGATAACACAAACTATTATGAATTTGTCCGCCAGAATCGATCATTAAATCACCTAAAGCCATATATTTATATATTTCAGTTTACCATCAGAATCACGTCGATATTAATGATATAAACGTAACGTACCAATCGGTTTTGATTTGAATTATGGAAGCATCACAACAACTGTAAATACAAAGATTTTGCTTGTAAAACATATATAAATTTATAAATGTATAAATTTATTTAATTTATACTTATTGTGTCCCTTTTAAGATAGTCAGAGGCGAAGCATATTTAAGATGAAATTGTTATCGTCTACTTCTTTATGTATGAATATCTTCTACCTTCATGCCTAGCAGGAAAGAGCCTAATAGAACAAACAACTGAAAATATATTTAATCCTCATCAAACCTGTATGATAGCCAAATACGTCATTAAATGGTGTATTGTTGCCACAAATTGGGAGGAGCTGCTAAGCCCCTCCCCCCCTTTTTTTTTTTGACAAATAGAAAAAAAACCGGCTTCGAAACTTATTAGGTGATGTTCTTTTCTCTCCCTCGCGATCTCATTCTCACAGATGAGACGTTGTCAGCCAATCTATGCTCTATCGTTATTTGGCAAGTGTTCAACTGATCAATTTATGCTTCCTGTGCAAAACATTTACCAAAATCACTTGTCTAGCTGCAAACACTTTTTAAAATTTCTTATAGTATCGGTAACTAAATCTAAACGCAAACCCCAGGAACGAGTTCCTTTTCTAGACTTACCATACTATAGAACTCTATAACGCAGTACTGCTTTCCAGCTGACTACAACATGGTTGTTTTATATCTAATGTAAATAAGTTCTTGTTGACCTATCCTTTTAAATAATCAAAGCTTATCCAAGTTCTATCATTATGAATCATCACGATGTTGCCTAACCATTCATCTTACACTACTTAACCCTTATCCTAGAATGGCCTCCGGGCCTTGATAAGCAGTGACACCACCCTTGTAAAGAAATTATCTATTAAATGGATATATAACAATTCGGATCCTGATCCGAAGCCTGTGAGAGCTAAGAAAAATGATTTTCACGCTTGTCATTTTCTTTTTGTTTCCTAAGCATCGACTTCTCTTAATCTTTCTGTATTGCATTTTAAGGTCAGATAGTCACAGAGAGAGAAGCACGTGTAAGGCGTTGAGAAGATTTCTAAAAGTGGTTGAATTTATTCAGATATTTTATGCTGAATGTTTAGATTATTCTTTCCTAGTTCCGAGATCTAAAATAATGTGTTTCTCGAGCAACTGCACATATTTTTGCTTATAAATCATAAACTAATCTCGTTATTTTTTTGGTTGATTAATCTGATTACGATAGATTCCGGTAAGTTACATCGATTGCATGCGAAGGTATTTTTTAAGCTTCTGTATTTTTTTTCTGAATAAAAAAAACATCGTTCACCAAACTAAAATAAAATTCTTATCGAAAATCGTCTGCTACTAGATTACATTGCAAAACCATTATCGTTCATTTTTTTGTCTTAATTCTTATGTTTTACGTTCGTCAATAGTCAGACAACGAAGATAAGGCAATATAAAATTTGTTGGTTAACCGATGGTATCAATTAAATTGCCTCTTAAACTATCGACAATATATATATATATATATATATATACATATATATATATACATATATGTGTGCGTGTGTGTGTGTGTGTGTGAAGGTGTGTGTGAGAGTGTTAGCGTGTGTATGTGTTATACGATTGTGTGTGTGTGTGTCTGAAATATATATCCACTAATATAAAATATTTGTATAGATTGAAACATGAATAAATTCCGAGTTCACTTTTTATCAACGCAAAAACACGACTTCTACCACTGGAAAAGGTAAAAATAAAACAAATAAAAATGCACACAAACACACACACATACCCACATACATATATATATATGATTTTTAACATGTTTTATTAACTATTTGCTCATATATATATATATATATATATATATATATATATATATATATATATATATGAGCAAATAGTTAATAAAACAAATAAAAAAGACTTTGAAAAAGAGTTAAAAACATGTTTAATTTGAAAAGGAAACACTAAATAAGTGGATAGTCCTTAATCCGCGGAGTTTCGAAGAAATACTATTCTTCTCATCAGAGAGTAGGAATTAGCAAAATGCGGGATCGGATTTTGCTTGCAAAGGTATTTGATGAAACAACAAGTAAGTCAAAGATCTTACTTGATAACAAAAAGTGAAGCAGAGGGAATATGGTGAAGAAAAAGGTGATTTCACGTGAATAGATAGTCTGGTGAAAGGTAAAGTATCCAATGACAATAAAATCCAAAAATATAAATCCAAGAAAGTTAGTCAAATTTCCATTCGCATAAGTAAAATCCAACGAAATCGCGTAATTGGAAGATGGTCCAAAATAATCCAAAAGGCCAAATCCGTGGAATAATTCACAAATAGGTACAAGGAAAAGAGGAAAGAATTCCAATAATATTATTAAAAGAAAAATAAGAAACTTATTAAACTCGGCTGCCGAAACAAAATGCCATTAAAAAATGAGTGAAGGAGAAGAGAGAAAAAATGAGCGAAGAAGAACAAAAAAGATTGAATGGTGACTGAATAAAATATAAAATAGAAAAGCAAATGTCAAAATGACCCAGACAAGATGACGTTAAAAGGCGCCAAAATATAGGGCAAGTAAAGAGGTCAACTGAAATGTACAGGTATTAGTTAAGAAAATATCAGCAAGAGTTATTAAAAGACACTAAAAAAAATAAGGGGAGAGGATGGCCGGTATCTGCAAATTCCGGATAAAGCAAGTAATATGTAAGTAAATGCATAAAGTAAAATATAAGTAAATATACATACAGGGTAACAATGTGTAGGTAGATTGATATATTTGATAGATAGGGATATTTGAACACTAAAACGGAAATTGCAGATAAAAAACCGGCCAAACAAAGAAGAAATAAAGAATTAAAATAAAGGATTATTAAATTATAAAATATCAAGAAAGTATGTAGAAAAAACGATAATGTTAAAGAAAAATCATATATATCCGAAAGGTTAAAGTAATAGCTATGTAATTTCAAAATTACCATAATTAAATTTGGACTCATGTTTACAGAAAGAGATCAGTTCGTTTTTAGAATTTATTATATTGTTATTTTGAGGGGAAGCAATTATAGTTATAGCTTCGGTTATGCAGAGGCGACATGACTTAGAGTCAGGAGTATAAGATTTAACTTTTCTTATGATAGTCCATTTGATTGAGAAGGGGGTATTATTAGAATTAAGTATTTTAATTAAAGTGGTTAGAGAAGTTCCTTGGTTATTATTAGAATTATGGTTGTTAAAAGAAGTGTGGTTTGATGTTTATTTTTATCTTATTTTATATCTATCTATCTATCTATCTATCTATCTATCTCTCTCTCTCTCTCTCTCTCTATATATATATATATATATATATACATATATCAATGCACCAATTAGCGGCTGTGCAATGTTCACGAATTCCGCTCGTGCGAACACTCAAAATTGTCAAATGCATTCGCCCGAATTGTTGAGTAGTTCTTAATAGCTTTTATTCTTGTGTCGATTGTGTGGTGGCCCTGAAGTAGAAGCTTAGCAAATGGAGTAAAATGTTACTTCGTGGCTGGGTGAGAGTCTGATGACTAGCGGTTAATGTCACCCCTACACTTATGATTGCATAAGCATAATACTTAGTGTCTGTAGGCATAAAAATTAATATTATTTATATATTTATCAAGCCCCTTTAAAATACTTAACGATGGACACTTTACGGAATTATTACTAAAAGACAACTAACTAACGTTTATGCAATGTTCACGACTTCCACTCGTTCGAACACTCTAGATTGTCAAATGCATTCGCTCAAATTCAGCGTGTAACAGTGCTTAATTCCCTCCATTTCCGTTTCAATTCAAGATGCGGTAGCAATACTCCATGCATGAGCGAATAGTGGCTCTGTAGAGGTGCAGAATACATTCTAGCACGGTACAGTTAGTTCCTCTTCAATTTTATCAGTGAAATCATTTATGATTATCAAGAATAATAAAGATCACATAATCAAACTTTGTGATACACTTGCATTTGTATCATGTTTTGACGTACGACTATAAAAGACAACCTGGATTTTCTCTTATTTAATAAGGATTTGATTACGTTAAATATTTGTCCTGTAATACCGTGTGCTTTAATTTTCATGAGAAGACAATCGTGTCAAACTGTGCCATAGGATTTAGTTATGTGTAGGCCTATTCTCCTAGCTTCTCCTGCCGGATCCAAGGCAAGGTATAGATGTTCAAATACTACAGTTCGGATATCTGCAGTAGAAGGGGCATGCCTAAATCTATAATGATCAGACAGTAGTTCATTATTTATGAGGTGATGGACTAGTGCTTGATTGATTAACGACAACGATTTGGGCGAAGAGATGGAGAATACTAATCAGACCATTATTGAGTGGGTCACTTTCTTTTGTTGTCAGAATAAAAAAAAGCTGGTAAAACAGAGGCATTTTCCCAGCGGTCAGGTAAGGATTTTTTTTGCAGAGTTTGGAGATAACTGAGGCAATCTCAGCAGAACATGTTTACTAGTATAGCAGGGATGAGATAAAGTCATGTATCTTCCAATTGTCTAGGTCTTTTCTGGCATCACGAACATGGGAAGCAGTTATTTAGGAGGTAGTAGTAAGTTGGGTTTAAAGTGGAGTTGTAGAAAAGCGTCGGACAATTAGATTTGCTTTTTGGCTGTTCGATGGGTGGAATTGTTTGCTGACTATTGTTTACTACATTGTCTTTTTTTAAATTATTTCTGCGACTTAATGCGTTTTCTGATACTTTGGAATGTTTTCCCTTGGCTGCGGCTATTTCACTCTTACAAGGTATAGAAACAAACACTAGTATGGCTTATTGTCTAGTA
This sequence comes from Euprymna scolopes, assembly GCF_053919585.1. Taxonomy (NCBI): domain Eukaryota; kingdom Metazoa; phylum Mollusca; class Cephalopoda; order Sepiida; family Sepiolidae; genus Euprymna; species Euprymna scolopes. The sequence continues at coordinate 95,489,273 of NC_136490.1, read as the reverse complement.
GTGAACTAAATTTGAAGCTTTTGTAATATTCCTAGAGTTCTTAACTAACAGGCAGTCTAAAACGGAAACGCATTTCCCGTCTTATCCTGTCTAGTACTCCTCGTAATTGTTTGGGGCGTATTACAATAGGAGCCAATGTCCCAAAGCCAGGGCGTCTAGCTTCGCGTTTATATGTTAAGTCCATATAATTTATGACTGTCCAGTTTGCCTCATAATGTATAAAAGCTTTGGAAGTATTTCTCCAAAAACACTTCTCTTCTGGATATCTACGTCTCTATCTTACTTGAGACATTGCGCATTTCTTCCTGCAGGATATGTAATTGACCAATTATAGAATTAATACTCTTTTCATTTTTCGCCCTTTTTCCTCTCGTAATACTTAGTATCGAGAGCTCCTTCTTATTTATCTGGAAAGATTTTCTGACCTGTTTCTAGATTATTCATTCTTTGTTTAATTCCCTCAATATCTTTTTCGGTATATACTCCAAGTAGGGTCCATAAACCTTTGCCTATTTAAAGCATTATCGCCCTATTTTGCCTGGTTTCCAATCAATTTAGCCTTCTCAAATAATTACGTCGCCCTACCCGCCGGCGTCTTAACCTCTTTATCTAATCCTCTAAGGGGTTTAATATTCAAGAATATGCATCTACATCTTTATAAGCACTAGTTAATTGCTGCCTGGCCTAATCGAACCTATTGATTTCTTTCTCGATACTCTAGGATTCATTTCTTGCCTGGGTCTAAGTCTTTTACTATGTCACCAACCAGTTCGACTATGTGATTGTCACTTCTCTGCTCTTCTTAAAAAACAGCAATCCTTTTCATTATAAGGGCGCTTGTCATCCATAACAAATCCCTGAGGAACACTAGCTTGACCAGGACAATACATGTAAAAATATGGAAAAGTCTTTAATTCTGTAGTTTTTTTTTTTCGAAAATTCGCATTTTACTTCATTTATTGACTATGGAATAGACAGTATAAAGGCTTTAAAATTACTTCGAATTTCCAGATATTATTTTGTACTACGTTGATTTTTCACGGTTTCCTGTATTTTCTAAAGGTACTTTCACCTTAAAGGATTTTAAAAATTTATCTATAATTCCCCATAAAAGACTCGGGAAATAGACAGTTCAAAGGAATCAAATTTACTCCTACACCCAATATATTATTCAACACCCCTACTCCTCTCGTTTGCATATTTTTTCGTAGTTTCTAAAACTACTTATTTTATTTACATTAATTGTTTATCGAGCCGATCCGCCCCCATCATCGCCAGCGGTACAACCAAAAGGGCCCTAGCTTGGCCACACCCACCAGGTTGATGAGTGCAGACAGTACAACCCCCGATCTCCACCGCTGAACTCGTAGATTTCCTCGCTAGTGTGTGTCGATCCGTCCCCTTCAGACTTCAAGCATAACAGATTTCGCGTAAAACAAATCACCACAATCCAGGCAACGTTGGTTTACCCTGCTGCGACTCATTGATAATAATTATGTTTGTAACCTGCCATTCTGCCTTATAGACGGGGTTAAAAATATCTGACTCTGTATGAGCTGCTTGGTAACAGCGGCCTATGACACTGTTATTCTTTGCTTTCTTTCTATCTTCTACTACACACATGGATTCGTGTACAATTTTTTTCAACGCAAAATAATAAGCATTTCTTTTTCTGATCGATTACGTTAAACCAACTTGTTATGAAATAATACATCAAATTATTCTCAATACCGTCGGTTTCAACTCAAACAATGTGCTAGGCACATCAATGCCAATGGCAACTGCTACAGCGGAGCGCTTAACTACTATAAAACTAACATTTCGAACGTAATACTTTACTTCTATAAACATTACAAAAATCTCAGAACTACTTTATATATATATATATATATATATATATATATATATATATGTGTGTGTGTGTGTGTGTGTGTGTGTGTATGTGTGTGTGTTTAGACCCAAATCCGTTGTGTATGTATATATTCCATGTTTTTCTCTTTGAATTTGCGTATACAGAGTGTATACATGGCGTAACTGAATGTCTGTTGATTCTACACTAATCAAGCTATATGTTGTTTTATCTACATATATATGTAACAGTTTATTTTATGACCCTTGATCAGTCTAAGTGTTGATGCTTGCGTGTGTATTTACGGCATACTTTTTTAAATTGCGTCGTTGTTCCTCTGGACTTTTGGTCTACCTGGAATTTCATCTGTCCTTGGATTAAGCGTGAACCGGTCGGACAAAGACGTTTCAAAAGACCCAAGACGATGATTAGTGATTAGTTTTCTATACTGATTTATTTCACTTCCCATGTGTCATTACGCAAAAGAATGGAAAGTGAATATTCTGGTCTCTGGGTTTCTCCAGTCGCCATTTTGAGATACATCACCTCTTTCCCAGAGGGGACAGAAGTTAATCCATTCGCTCTGTTTGACGTCTGTAATCCAACTGAACACTATTTCTACCAAACCGGAAACGTACCAGACGACACGTCCTACCGATCAGCTGTTCAGACTTTCCAGTGTAAAATTGACCAGTTCACAGTTTGACATGTCTGACATGCTCTGATAAACCTATCAAAACATAGTTCACATCTTTTGCTTACTTCGCCAGTTAGATAGATAGGTAGATATATAGATCGATAGATAGACTGATAAACAGTTAAATAAATAAATAGACAGATGCACCGATAACAAGATACACTGAAAGATAGACAAATAACAGATAATTTCTCTTCTACTATGACAAGTATATAACACTACGATCTCGTTTTTCTAGATATCGGTATATCCTATCTATGTTTAAAGTTATCTCGACCACTGGCCTATCAGACTATTATCAGTACCATTTGTTGCTTTAGGATTTTCGACTCGACAGTTTAAATGAATTAACACTACTTCCAAGCAATTTATTATGTCATGTTTTTGTTTCATTTTGCATTTCGTCAAAAGATTCTCGGGCCTAATGACTCTACTCGTCTCCTTATCCAGCCAGAGGGTCACCTATTCGAAACTACTGTTTGCACTTGCTCTTTACACTATTCAGTATTAATCTCGCCATTTGTGAGCGCGGGCTCTAATTCTGGTTCATTGTGGGGCGGGGTTCTGTTGACCGATCTCAGTTAGGACCTTCGCGATCGTGAACTTCTAATTCTTGCCCGCACACTATCGCTGACTTCGGATTGCCCTTAAAGACATCTGCCCTGATGTCTCGATCCCCCAACACCTCTTCAAGCATATCTGCCTACAGAGCTTGGATGAGTTCACTTTCTCTTACCCAACCTTAAGGAAAGGCACTGGCGGTCAGACCCGAAATTTGTTCCGCCTGTTTGATGATCTCCTCTCCCGCTCGCTGCCTGAATCGGAACAGCTCCCTCACTACATCTATCGCGATCCTTTAACTGGAATATTCTTTCGCCAGTCCTAACTGCAGCTGCCTCCAAGACAACCGCGACTTCTCTTTCCATTTCCGTCCAATGCACCGTGACACCGGCCATAGTGCATCTTAATATGCCAACAAAATTACCTCCGAATCTTGCAGTACGAATACAACCTTTTTTTTTTTTTTTTTTTTTTTTTTTGACAGTGGCCATTAATCTAACTTTTTCGGGTTGCCCTCGAATCCGGATTCTGCAAGACTCAGCCAGCTTTGGTGACCCAACTTAATTTTCCACACTTTCCTATATCCGTTCCTGAATTCTATCCAATAATTCTGTAGGGTTCGCTGCTCGCTCGCTTTCTACCTCATTATCGGTCACCTCTGTCTTGGTTTCCTCTGGGACACCCATTCTCAAAATTATTCAATTAATGACAGAAATTCCACTTTAAATTTCAACCATTTTTTTCTTTAAAATATGACTTGTGATTAAAAGTGTTAATCATTTTTTTTTCTTTACGATATTTCTTATGCCAATCGGCAACTTAAAGGCTTCAACTATTTTTTCTTAAAATATGACACGTGATTTCACTTTAAGATAGAACAACTGCATCGGCAGTTTAAAAGCTCCAAAGTGTTAATTATTTTCCCCTTTAACTCTACCCGCTTTCTCTGTCTCTCTTTTTTTCCTTCACTATCATTCACTCCGTCACCGGCACAAAAGAAAACCCTATACCAACAACAACAACGCACGCAACCCAAGTCAAAAGAAAAACAGACCCCACGTGCCCACCACAAGTTCGTAAATACACCAAGGTAAGACTCCTGCGTCTTTAGGCATCCAACATAATCCAACTAAGACACCCCCTGGTATTCATCGGTATAAGAGTTAGAATCCAGGTGTAAATGGAATCATGGAGCGTCCAGACAAATCCCATAGCTCACACATTACAGCCGTTTGGCCATGATAGATCCGCACGATGACAGGGTGGGACCGGTCGTATCTGGGTCCTTCCTTTCTCCGCAGGAAGACTCCACGATATGAAGAAATCGATGTTCTCACGTCAGAGAAAGTGGCACACGCACACGTTGTTATCTAGATTAGATTAGTGGCCACTCCCTAATATTTAGTGCTTATTCCTGCAATTTAAAGCACGACCAGCAACAACTGAATAAAACAACGATCAAATCCTCTGGGTTTTTTTTTCTATATATTCATGGACTAGATGATTACAAAGTTTTAAAATGTTACAATATACAATGCCGTTGCAACAAAAGATGATTAGATATATATTGACGGGCTTTGAGCTAAAGGTCTATAAAAGGAATACCCAATCATCGGTCAAAGAAAAAAAACTTTCTAAATAGCGGACAATAGTCCCGTTGTATAATCAGCGTCGTGCCAGCTCGTTTTTTTCCTCTCTCTTTAGGAGATACTCTAGGATCGCAGTTGAAGTATCTAATCTAGGAAGTCTTAAACGGTCTGTGGCGAAGAAGCTTGTTCCAGACTTGGATTCTTTTCTACACTTGACTTGCGACTTCTGCCCCACCCCGATATCTTCTTTTAATCATACTGTCGAAATTCGCTCGTTAAATGGTAATTGTGTTTACTTAAATTTATTAATATAAGTTAAGAAGATATATTATAAGTTAAGAAGATAAAGAGTAAGGTTGCATGGCCACAAAAAGAGAAATAAGAGAAAGCTTTTTTAGGTTTGGGCATTTAAAATCTGAATGTTTCGTGTCAAAAGAAAAGAAATGGTCGATATTATACAAATGTAAATCTAAATAGACAACTTTGAAATTATTCAAATTAGAAATGGAAAAATTTTTGAGATTATAATTTAAACAAAACATAATGATCAGAAATATGATGGGATAAAAACGAGAAGAGACAAAAACAATAAAAGCTAAAGAAATATAATAGAAAGGTAATGGGAAAAGATTTAAGTGTAACAAATTTCCAAAGCTTTAAATAATGTATTTTTTAAATTAATTTAAAAATTCAAACAAAATAACTCTCAAGAATTTTAAATAATAAAAAAGGGTTTGTATTACTGTACACATAGATGCGAAAAAGTTGTCAAAAAACAAATATATGACAATTAAATGTTATCAAAAGCAAGATAAGTTACTTTTCTACCTAACTGGATATATTTTTTGTGTTTTTATTCAGTGTAACATGTTTATTCAGCTCGAAAAACATGCAGTGTTTACCGATGTATTGGAAAATTGAAAATGGCGGCCGACTCTCTCTCGGAGAGGGTAAGTTTGGGAAAAGGTATTATAAATAATAAACTAGACAAAATACTGTTAGAAATTCGCTCAATATATGTTACCGTGACATAAGTTGACATATATTCGGTTGTTTTTTAATAGTATTTCGTCTAGTTTATTATTTATAACATCTTTTTCCCAAACTTACCGTGTTAAAGAGACAGTCGGCCGCCATTTTCAATTTTCCAATACATCGGTAAACACTGCGTGTTTTTCGAGCTGAATAAACATGTTACATTGAATAAAAACACAAAAAATATATCCAGTTAGGTAGAAAAGTAACTTATCTTGCCTTTGATAACATTTATTTGTTATATATTTGTTTTTTGACAACTTTTTCGAATCTATGTGTCCAGTAATACAAACCCATAAAAAATTACAATAAAGTTCTGATAAAAAATAAAAAAGCTGGAAAATTTAAGTACGAAAATAGGTAAGAAAAAATAAGAAAAAGGAAAAGAAAAAAAGAAAAAAGTTAAAATATAAACTAACTCAAATATCTGGAAGATAATCCATCAGAAATTAAGTGTATTGCAGGATAAAATGAAACGACAGTTAATATCCAGTACTCTGCAGAATTACCAGAAACATATGTTTAGATATGTAATGGGTCTGAAGAGGCATCGAAGAAGTAATTGGAATAAATAATTCGAATCCGGTTCCTTAATAACGAAATCTTCATGGGAGAAAGGTGTATCAGCGCTCTTTGTGTTTACCATGTATATTGATGCATACCAAAAAGAAAAAAGAAAGAAAGGATTTTACAAGCATTTCAAAGCTATTAGTCCAAATATGTTTACACACAATGCAAATATTCAAACGTCAAGTTCAGTAGGGAGGAGCAGCAAAAGCGTGAAGACCTTTTTTATTAATTTTTTTTTTTAAACTGTTCAATAAAAAGTATACAAAAACTCACAGTATGATTGAAAAGAAATGTATGTACCCCTTATTTACTATGGGAAAAATAAGATATGATATTTGAGCATATATATCGGCTGCAAAAAAATTAAGAAAACCTCAAAGAGGAGCTTATACACAGGGATGCATAGGTAGCAGTAAACACGGGATGATAATATTCGAGAAAGGAGCGGATAAAAATTAAAATTATTGAGTTAAAAGGAAATATGGAGGTGTTGTATCTGTGGGGGCAAGAAATTGGCATATTTACATTTTTCTCTTATGTCGGTAATAAGATATGGATTTATTATTAGAATTGGCCAGATTCATATTTTTATTTTTGGAATCAGCTATTATTAGAGTTATCGCTGAGAGGCAAAGTTGACCATATTTTTCGAGCCAGTGGTGTAGGATTTGGGTGTTTTTAATATACCCCATTTTAATGAAAAGTGTGTTTTAAGGATTTTAACAATTTAGCAAAAGATATAGGATCTTTCTCGTTAATTCTATCAAAAATACAAATAAGATGAATTGAGAGTTTTAGTAGTAGACGAAAAGCGTTTATAGGGGGAATAACTACCTATAAGGCGTACAACCATGATTTGTTAAAGAAGGTAGTACAATTGTGTTAAAAGTAGTATATCGATTCATAAGCTCAAAAGGAGAGTTGGTGGATTCAATAGGAAGGGTTTTTTTTAAATAGCTAGGCAAACTGTGACCCGGGTTATTACCAAAGTGATTAATGTTGAATATAGGAGGGAGTTAAATATAATTTGTAGTGGATGAGGGGAGGCCGGTGAAAGTTTTGCTTAATCGTCATTTTTTGTAATTTCTCCATTTTTTCGTATGGTTATTCTAATATCGCAATCAAATTTGTGTAAAAATGTATCATAGACATTTTCGTCCATATTTCTTTTTGCAAGTATTTCAACTAATTTTCTACAGTCATCCGCAGTTTTTATTACAGTTTTGTTTAAAATCTATATGTTGTTTTTTACACTTGAGTTCAAATTACATTTAAAAAAAAATGTTTTTAACGTGTTAAGAACGTGGGTAAAATAAATGTAAAATGGTATGCAAGTAAGTTATTTTTTATTTAATTAATTTATAAATTTACATTAAAATATGTATGTGTACATGTACATAAGTAACTCTATGTGCACACACACGCAAACACCCCCCACACACATATGTGTGTGTGCGCGTGTGTGTTTCAAATTAACATTGTAATTTTTTGTTTATTTAGCTCTTGTATACACTGCTTCCAGTATTTTCAGGCTCTTTACGTTTTGATCCATACGAATGATTTATGTATTTTGAACAAGGATTTGTGGTGTAGCTCGTGGCGAGAGAATAAATTAATGGGGTGACGATTGTTAACTTGGCTATTATTAGTTTGGTCTAGGTGTCTGGCTGTTAGTTTAATAGTTACATATATCTATCAATCTGTCTCTCTCTCGCTCTATATATATATATATATATATATATATATATATATATATATATCTTTATATTGCAATGTAAATTTATAAATTAATTTTAAAAAATACCTTCCATAGTATTTTCTAAATAACACTTTTAAACTATTGTACATTTATTTTAGCCACGTTCTTCATATGTCAAAAATATTTTTTTATTACGCACGCGACGCTTCACTATTTTAAGTAAGTGTAATGTAATTTAAACTGAAGTATATAAAAACATTCGGATTTAAAACAAAAGAGTAATCAAAAACTGCCTGAAGATGAATGAAGAAAATCAGTTGAAAGTATTTGCAAAAAAAACAACATGGACGAAAACAACTATGGGGCCTCCTTACACAAATTTTACCGAGATACGAGAAAGACCATACGAAAATTGAAGAAATTACAAAATAAATACGATTAAACAGAAACACGTCGTGTTGTTTAACAATGGCGTTTGTCTGTCTCAATGGAAAAGTGGTTAAATTTTAAATTCTGAAAAAAAAAACCCAACATATAGAGACATATATTCGATTTAAGAATTTATTGTTCAACAAAAGGAATATATAGAATGGGTTATTTTAAATATAGATATATATACTAGCAAAAGTAACCGTCGTTGACTGGGTTCAAAAACAGCCTACAGAAAATGGATTCTGATTTATGAAAGTATGATAGGTTATGAAAAGGAAGCGTTGTAAATTTGGGTTGAATTTGGGGGTATCAAAACCAAAGCAAAATATAATGAAAGTAAGAATAAAATAGATAAACCCTATAATTTTACCTTTATGCTGTTGCGACCATCACCAAACCGGAAGCGACATTTTTTTAAATTAAGGCTAGATAATCTAAAGTAGAGGATAACTTTAAAAAATATCGGCGAAAAAAGTCACCCCCCTGTAGAAAAGTGCCTAGTTGAAGGGGAAGATATTAATGTTTTTAGCCAATCTTTCGATATTTGTCGTATGAAAGGTCGAACTTTAAAACGATACTGATCTAGGTAAAATTCGTCGCCTCTATTGTAAGTTTAAGGCAGACATGCAAACAGACATTCATACATACATTTATATATTGGTAACTAAAAATTTTTGACCCAAACTGATGAAAAACCGTGCCTTATCTCTGAATACCCTTTGTGTAAAATTTCAAATATTTAGACCAGAAATTGTCTGAGTAATTTGGAAGAGACCGCAGAGGTCAATTTTTTGTAACTTTGACCCCTATTATAACCCCTTAAAATTAATTGTTTGAGCTCAAATCAAGTCAATAAGTTAGATCCATGTTCAAGGAACCTATATCTAAAATTTCAAGTGGATAGACTCAAAATTGTGGGAGGAGTTTGGTAGAGTTCTCAAAGGTCAAGTCGTTGAACTTTGACCCTATAATTGCCAAATTTCTGGCCAAAATTCGATCACATCGATTTTCCCAAATCTCAGTACCTTGTATATCAAATTTCGAGCCTCTAGACTAAAAATTGACATAGTTATTGCGTAGGGAAATGTACACAGACACATAGACAAGCACAAAAACACTGACACACACGCAGACACACGTTCACTTATATATATATATATATATATATATATATATATATATATATATATATATATATATATATGTATATATTTAAAATAACCCCTCCTATATATTCCTTTTGTCAAACAATACATTCTTAAATCGAATATATGTCTCTATATGTTGTTTTTTTCCAGAATTTAAAATTTAACCACGAAACTTATATATTGCTCTATTTTTAAATATTGAGCTTTTCCTTTTTGGCTAGTATCACCTTGAAAGTATTACTTTAAGTAACATCTATCCGGATTTTTCATCTCAATTCTATCAGTGTCTTATCTCGCTTATGTATATATATATATATATATATATATATATATATATATATATATATATATATATATATATAGTTCTTATATGTATTTCTAGAAATGAGTTCGATTATAACAGGAGATATATTTTTGCGTTACACGCAAATCTGAATGTGACTGATGTGTGCGAAACCCATCCAACAATATTCCCTATAATTTATATTCGAAAAAACATTCTTGGGTTAAGTGTAGAAAAGCGAGAGGAGGGAGTGGCTCACTGCGTAATGGATTCCGACACTAATAATCAAATCTATGTGAAAATCCCATTCGATCAATTATGTGCAATTACACGCTGATTCAATTGTGAAATTTTTCAACTGTGAGTAAAATAGATATTTTTCGTCATCGAATCGTTCGCAATGAATGTGTTAGCATTAGCAATATGGTTCACCATCGAACAATCTAATAACATCGATACTCCATCAAAGAGGCAAACGAAACCATTAGAGAATACGACAAACGAAAAGGTCGTAGGTTATGACGAAATAGAGGAAAACTATTTTTAAATAAAATATATAACCGGAATTAATTTTTGAAAGCGTTAAAGATACCAATGGAGACGCCATGTCCCTTTTTCTCCTTATCATTTATGCTAAATGAAAAGGCAAACTAGTAATCTCAACTATATATATATATATATATATATATATATATATATATATTAAATGGTAAGTGGTAAAAAACTAAAAAAAAAAGTGCACAATACTACTGAAGAGCATAATATATATTTTTATTACTGTTTCTTATCTGTCTGGTTACATATGTTTCCACTACCAGAAGCGAATTAACGATCCGATCTCCGATTGTTAATTCACTTTCCGTAGCGGAAACATGTGTAACTAAGCAGATAAAAAAGTTAATAATATATATATATATATATATATATATATATATATATATATATATATATATATATATATATATATATATATATATCTACCGGACAGTGGATAATATGATGAATTAATAGATACTAAAATGTAATAAAATGAAAGAAAATCCAACATTAGCTTGTTTAGTCTACTTTCTAATACAAATATACAAACGCAAAATGGCCAATTAATCAGTACCATACGAGATTAAAACCACCGTTAATGCAATAGGTTATCTATAAATGGCAAGAAGATTGTTATTAAATGCGGTTTTCGATACATGTGAAATATCCAATAAAAATATACAATTATATATACAATGATATATATTTCGATAGATGTGAAATATCCAATATATACAATTTAATATATATATATATATATATATATATAAACTAAATGCATTTTTTTATTGTTTAGATTACAAATTGTATAATACTGTAAAATTAATATAAAATAAATATTATTATCAGTATTTATAAGACAATCCCAACCGATAAAGAAGCTTTGTATAGTGATAGAGCAATGGTATATATGAAAATTTTTAATTAAATTCAGTTACTTAAACAAATTACGATAAATTTATAATTCGACAAGAAATACAAAAGGTTTTAATTTTTCCTTAATCCATGGATTTTCAATAAATAGCTCATCTTATCAAGGAAATTGTTTTTAGTATTGAGCATCTGGATTGAAAAACTGAATAGCTTGCACGAAAAGCTTGCAACAATCTTCAACTTTCGTTTATTTTAGTCTTTTCGTGCAAGCTTTTAAGCTATTCAGTCTCTGAGTTAAATAGCATAAGTTATGACTACCTAGGTTCATAAGGTAGTAGTTGATTGGCAAAAATCAGAAGCTCACAGTATTAAAGCTTGAGCCCCTCACGGGTCTATCTTGGGCCCAATCTACATTAATGATCTTCCAAATCACATCCTTAGATTATTTGTAGACATTTATGCTGATGACACTACCATCTATGGCAGCAAATCTAAGAACGTAAACGACCTCGACCACGTTCTCTCCGACTCTCTCTTCTATGATCTTGAGCCCGTGGTACAATGGGGAAAGAAGTGGCTAGTTACATCTAAAACCAAGCTATTATCTTTACATCATCAACTCTCTGATCCCCATCTGGCATCAATTGAAATGAATGGCTATCGTGTTGGGAGGCCTCATAATTTGACAAGCTTTTGGGCTTGACCTTTACTGCTGATCTGAAATGGAACACGTACATAAAATCTGTAGCCAAGGCCGCTGGAAAAATGGTGAGATCCTTTTATCGATCCAGTAGATATCTCACTCCTGATGCAATTCTCTATTAGCCAGGTATTCCAAGGATGAAGTACTGCTGCCACATCTAGGAAGGAGCTGCTAGAAAGGACTTATCCTGCCTTGATAGAGTTCAAAATAGACTTCGTAGCCTCGTTGGAGATATCCTTTTCTCTTCCCATCCATATCACAGAAGAGATGTTGCGAGTTTCTCTTTGCTTTATCGTTATTTTCAGAGCAGGTGCTCGACTGAGCTTCAATCCATGGTCCACCCTCGCCAATCTTTCACAAAAAACACTCGTCAAGTTGAAAACACTATCAATAATTTCCTCCAGTCTTTATCTGTGCTTAAGCCTAAACGTAGATTCCATGAACAAAGCTTGTTTCTTAGAACGGCACGCCTGTTGAACTGTCTTCCGCTTTTCTGCTTTCCAGCTGACTACACTATGGTTGTCTTCGAGTCAAACGTAAACAATTCTTGATGAGCCGTTCCACTTAAGTTAACAAATTTACCGAATTTTCATTACTAATGATTACTATATAATCCAATTCACTACTGTACTCTCTTAATCCTTATACTTGAGTGGTTTATGGGCCTTGATAAGTGGTTATACCTATATAAAAGAAGAATAAAAACCTTTTCTTCTATATATATACTTTTAGATTACAAATTGAATAATACTATAAAATTAGTATCAAATAAATATTAGTATCAGTATTTATAAGACAATAATATTATCATAAATCCAAACAATGGGACATATTCTTTGCCTCCTCTTCGCCCGTTTAACAGTAAGAACAACGAAATAAAGGCTAAATGTCAGAGAGATATTGAAAATCCATGGATGAAGAAAAACGTTTTTATTTTTTGTATTACTTGTCGAATTATAATTTTAGTATTTTTTATTTCTCTCTCTCTCTCTCTCTCTCTCTCTCTCTCTCTCTCTCTCTCTCTCTCTCCTTCTTTATACAGGGTGAACCCCAAATAATAATTGTTTTTCTGAGCATTTTACAGTCAACGGAGAAAAAAAATGCCAAAGACCCTAGTGTTTTGATGTTATGTTTTGAATATAATAAACTAGTTATGGCCAAAGTTTAATTTCATTCGGACAAAACACTAAGAAACGGGTTGGGGCCCATTTTTTCTAGTCACTCTGTATATATATATATATATATATATATATATATATATATATATATATATATATATATATATATATGTGTGTGTGTGTGTGTGTATGTGTGTGTGTATAAAAAGTGGTCATCAATATATTTATTATAAACATATATTTATGAATTTTTTTAATAGCTACACCCTATATTTTGAAAACTTGCATCGTGCATCCTTGTAATGAAACATTAAAATTTCATTAAAATTTCATTAAAAATAAAAAAAATAAAAATTTCATTTCTGAAAACAAAAGAAAGTTGTCAGTTCAATGTTGCAATCAAAATCCCAATAAAAGAAGATATAACATTATGGAAACAACATCAATCTGAAATTCTAGACATAAGAAAACTGCAAAATCATTCAAAATATTTCAGGTTTTAGATACTTTCCATTCTTTACAGTTAAAAATAATATAATAAATCATGAAAAATCTGGCATTACTAGACACTTTGATAGAAATAGAAGCTTATAAGTAATAATGTAATATCTTAAATAATAAAATATTTGCTGATAAATCTTCACTACGCAGAAAATATTTCATTTATGGCTGATTTTAGGTCGGCTTTATTTTTGAACACTTTATTGCCAATTTCCGTTTTTATTATCGCCCAGAAGTTTTCTATAGAATTGCAATCTGGTGATTGCGCTGGGCAGCTTTCGATAATCAGCAAAACATATCTCATATTATGCCGCCATCAAGTTACACAGCTGTTTAAATATTACAATGCTCCGTTAATTAATAATGAAAAAAATATCGTACACATAGATAGATTAGGAAAATACATATCTATCCATATTCTGTAATATAAATCTCATCTGCTTAAATATATGTATATATGTATGTATGTATGTATATATGTCAGGTCATGTCATATGCTACTGGTACCATGTAACCCAGTACTACCTGCTTCATGGTCGGGTCACCGGCGACTAAACTGGTTCCCCCACCAGACTTGTTTGGTGAGGAGGGCGGTTAGTCTCCCTGAAGGATTAAAAGCAAGACCTTCCAAAGGGCGAATAAACTCTTTTTCTGGGTCAACGGCCAACTAGCATCGTGTATATTTGTGTGTGTGTATATGTGTATTGGGGTGGAGAGGGCTCCCGTAAGCCGTGGTGAAGGCAACCTTTCTAACAGAAGCAAATCTCTGATTTAAAAAACCATAAAGCGGAAGACCAGTACCCGCATTAAGCTGGTCTGCAGTTTAATTTGTTGCTGGCTATCTCGCTCTTGCTTGTTGCTGGATCTCAACATTTTGAACCGAGAGAGAGAGACTTAGCTGTCGTACAAAGCTAAGACTCTGTAACATCATCTTTGTATAGATACTCCCTCAGGTATTTGGGATCATGGATTTTAAATGTCTGAGGGAGTGGCACTCGTCTGACCAGACGATTCAATCATCATGTATGTATGTATGTATGTATGCCTAAAACTTCGACAGACCCGGCGGATTTTCACGGATCAGTATCGTTTGAAGCTTGACCCTTCGGACGACAAATATCGAAGAATTGGCTAAAAACAACTGGGCACTTTTCTACAGGAGGGGGTCAATTTTTTCGCCGATATTTTCGAAAGTCGTTCAATCTTTTCGATTCACTAGCCTTAATTTAAACATTTATCACTTCCGGTTTAGCGATGGGCGCAACAGTAAAGACATCACGTTATTTTACGTTCTTTTCCTCCTTCGCGATACGGGTTCGAGTCTATCTGCTTACTACAATTTTTTTTTTTTGCTAAACACACATCTCCGAACACCCGGTCAAAGCCGGGCAAAGCCGGGCACCCAGGCTAGTATCTATTATAATAAAGTCGTCTTTTTGTTTGTTCACAATTTGGTAAATATATTCAAAGGATACACTGTTTCACAAATAGAATTCAATATTAAAAACGGACTGTTACATATTTTTTATTCTTGCACGATTTCTATATATATAATTTATTGTAAAAGGCATCAACATTCAAGAGTTTAACTCATTTGCATATAACATAAAAGAAAATCCGTTTTGATAATTAGCTCTATATTTAATGTAAATTAGTAATAGAATTGTTATAAGTATTCTATTTAGAAATATTATTTAAAGTTGATTCATTGATTTCATGTTAGAAATTTAATTCACATTTAATTTAATGTATTTTTATTAGTAATATAACACACACTTGCTGCGTTTATAAACGGAAGTATATTTTCATTTAACCCATGAATTATTTCCCTTTTGATATTTTACTTCCTTGTTTGAATTTCATAGACGAAGATGACTATCTGGTATGCTTCCAAAAAATCTAAAATATGGTCAACTGTCAAGAAAAAGAAAATAGTAACAACTTAGGATAATTGATGTCAGTATGTTTGTCACCTATCAACGCCAGATATGTACAGCTATTATATATATATATATATATATATATATATATATATATATGTGTGTGTGTGTGTGTGTGTATATATGTGTGTGTGTGTGTGTGTGTTTGTGTGTGTTTTTTGTGTGTGTGTATAATATTTCCAACTATTGTCTGAGGAATATCTTTGTTTCTGATGAGTTGTGTAGTGGGCTTCCATTATTCAACGAAACACGTATGTCATACTTCATAAAATTATGAATAAATTAATGAGTGTTAATTAAATACATTTTCAGATATTGGAATGTCAACTATATATATATATATATATATATATATATATATATATATATGTGTGTGTGTGTGTGTGTGTGTGTGTGTGTGTGTGTGTCTGCATATATATATGCATATATATTCATACATATGCATATATATATGTAAATATAAATATATATATATATACTTAATTTACTCACATAAAATTAATATACGAAAGTATAGATTTATGCGTAAACTTTAAGTATTTATTCAAAAGTGCTCAATACGTAGGTAGAGCTAGTTTGTAAGTTATAAAATGTATATGGCGATTAAGCTACACTGAATATTCCGCGTTTCAGCCACTCTAGGATTCTTCAGGCTTATGCGCCAATATATATATATATATATATATATATATATATATATATATATATATATATATATATATATATATACCATTATCCATCTAACGAATTTAAAAATACCTGTATATCAATCAGTTTTTCTTTTCGTTTCCTTTTTCCTATTTCTTTCTTGAAGTGTCTATGTTTACTTATTTTCATTTCAACCTCTATCAAATAACAGCCGTCTATTTACAAATAATATGCGTCTCGCCTAATGACAGAATGAGTGCCGGCATTTCACTCTTTCCCGAAATCTACCTGAAAGCGTGTGATCGTTACAATTAATCAAGAAGAATTAGATCTTTTTAAAATGACGTTAAATAATGCCCTTCGGATATGTTCAGCTAGTCATTTATAAATCCAAGCAGCGGGACCTATTCTTTGCCTTCTCTTCGCCCGTTTGGCAGCAAAAACAACAAAATAAAGGGTAAATGACAGAGAGATAAGGATTTTCGGAGACAAATCAAACATTCCGATTCGAGCTGTGGGTGGCAAAGCATGCCCCTTCCCCCCGCTTCAAAGAAAACCTCGACGGGATGACGATGAATAACAGAAAGGTTTATTATCGCTTTCATTTGTCTGTCTTTTTAATTTTCAACGTTTCCATTATTTTATTTGCGTTTCTATTGTGTCTCTATTTTTTTTTTGTGTTTACTTTGGATTCTTTTATTAACTGTAGTCTTTTTAGTTTTTATTTCTTTTTATTCACGAGCATATATGCATTTTGTCTTTCGTTTACTTGCTTCGCCCTAAACAATACGTCCTGCCACAGAAACGTAATTCACTTCTATGAATTAAAGGGCAGATTTAGGGGCACCTCGCAGGTAGGGAGTTGTGTTGTTATATGCTTCAAATTATATTAAATTGTCTGCGTGTTCGTAAAGTCTAAGAAACGGGAATCCGGGGGGAAATTGAAAGGCAAGCTGTTAAAAATAAGAAGAATTTGGTATATAATATATAATTTAGTATAGTAAAAAAAAAAATAAAATGTGTATTTCAGTTGTGATTTTTCTTACCAGCTGGCAAATAGGGGAAATGATTTTTAAATTAAATGCGATTCTTATTGTTATATAAACCACTATCGAAGGGTGCCAAGTACCCTTAACGATTATTATTGTAATCGTTGTTAATGTTATGAAAATAGAATGTTTAGAAAATATGTATCAAGGCGAATTAGGTATTTTTACAGATAAAAAATTTATAATAGAAATGTATCGGGAATGCTAACGTGGAATGTTAAAATATAACAAATGATGATATGGTGATGGCATCAGGTGATCCTTATAGCACGTGTACTAATGATGTAATGAGACCCAAAAGAGACACGTAGATTTTAGTTTACAGTTTTGGAGTTAGAGGAAAGTTGGACAATTTAGCAAGGAAGATATCAAAATCCGAGTTTTGGGGTTGGGAGAAACGTAACTTAAGCAAGATGTAATCATCCTTATTTATAAAAGTCAAAATGGGCGCGAGAGTTTGTGTATGTCCGCCAAAGGCTTTTTGCATCGGGGTTCTCGTGTCGGTTAATTTTTGCGAGAAATGTTCACATAATTCCCAGATCGCAAATGGACTTCTTTTCTTTCCTTTTTTTTTTTTTTTTTTTTTTGATCGAGTTAAACGAAATTCCCACTGTGGCGTCGTCTCGGATGCTTGTTTGGCTTTTTCGTATAAAGCGAAACTGTTCCGAATAGCGGCAAATCATTTCTTGGCCTTTAGGCCGGGACTTGTAATGCTTTACTTAAGTTAATTGGTCCTCGGTCAATGTAGAGGAAACCCTTCATACTGAGACAATTACTATATTTTACTGCCAAAGTACCCCCCTTTTTTAGGGGGGATTTTCCCACAATGAAAACGACCTTGTGTCTAATTTGCTTTCGTGAGGAAGCAAATAAATACCACGACACTAAGCGAGAATTTTACCTGGCCCCCGCCCAGATTCAAAAGTGGCATTTATTTTTGCGCATGCGTGGCGACTCCTATGATTCTTAACTTAATTACCAGCTCATTGAATTCACTATGCTCTTTTGCCTAATGTTTAGCGAGGGAGACTAATTACCCTACGTTTTCGAAGTCGATCGCACCTGTCTCTCTATCTTTTTTTATTTTTTTTTATTTCGTCCTTGTAGCAACATCTTCCACTCGAGCAAAAGTTAATTACCAATTCATTGAATTCACTATCCTCTTGTTTTTTCACGTTCTTTTCCTCCTTCGCGGCACGGGTTGGAGCCTGCCTGTCTACTACCACCATTTTCTTTCTTTTTTTTTTGCGCAACACACACCTCCAAACACCCGGGAAACGTCGGGCACCCAGGCTAATATCAAATATATGACATATTGTTGTTGGTTCGCTCGGACGAAAGATGAACTCGAATAAAATGAAGAGAAGTATGTTCTTTGCCTGTGCGCTTTGCAGGTCGATGTTAATGGACTGTTTTTTTTTTTTGGCATGTATTTCACATTGCACAAGATAGATGCTTTTGTTTATACATGCATGCCATGATATAATAACTAGATATCGACTTGTATGCAACATTATTTTTATGTTTTTACTATTAGAATCCTCAGCTTTTACCAGGATTTAGTTTATTACTTCGAGTCTATAACACATTTTTTTGTTAATTATTCTAATATAAAGCAAATTGTTTTTGTTATTTCGTTGACGAGTAAATCTTTCAATTCTAAAGCTGCATATGCGATTTTGCTTCGTGGGTCACTTTAGTCTATTACTTTCGAAAAAAATGCCCGTGTTTTCTTCCCATTCAACAAGTCATATATTTTTCCGCTACAGTGTTCTGTCTAAGATAGTCATCAGTGCAAAAAGTAGATGGAGTTTTCACCATTTCTTCCTAACATCGCATTTATTTATTTTTCAAATACTAGCAGTTCACCCGGCTTTTCTCGGTTCCTATGTACTATTCATAACTTTATGTGCATATGTATATAAATATATTAAAAATTTGACTCATGTCCAGGTGACTTACATCAAAAATTTCAAGTGTGTGTATCCAAAATTGGCGAAAGAGTTTGGTAGAGTCTGCAAAGGTCACCTTTTTTAACTTTTACCTCTTGGCAGACAAGTTCTCGTCCCTAAACTGATTATAATGCTTGCTGCATGTATTAATACCCTTTATGTAAAATTTAAAATGTTTCACCCAAAATTGCCGTAATAGTTTGCTACAGAGCGTAAAGGTCAAATATTTTAAACTTTGATTCCTTGGCAACTAAAATTTCCGCCAAAAACTAATTAAAAAGACTGCCCTATGTCTGAATACACTTTATGAAAAATTACAAACGTTTAGACCAAAAATTGACTGAGTAATTTGATAGAGACCGCAGAGGTAAACATTTTTTTAAAACTTTGGCTCCAATTTTGACCCCTTAACATTTATGATTTATGGTTTAAATCAAATTCAAAAGTTTGATCTTACATCTAAAAATTTAAATTGTTTTGACCCAAAATTGGCGGAGGAGTTTTTAAGAGTTTTCATAGGTCAAATCGCTATACTTTGACTTCTTGAGAGCCAAGCCGATTAAAAAGATTTTTCCAAATCTCAATACTCCTTTTGTCAAGTCTAAAAATTGACAGAGCAGTTTAGTAGAGAAATATACACCCACAGCACACACACAGACAGACAATTTCACTTTTTTAGATATATAGATTTAGTATTGCATTAGTCTATTTCCATTTGAATTCGGGATAATTTTTTAACCTACACTTTGTTTTGTTTTTAAAGGGGGTGATTATCTTTCTAAAAAAATCTTTTAAATTATTGATTAACGGAATCGTATATTAGTGAGATGTTTGATTGTTCGGCAAGGGTAATATTTTCATTTCCTGGTGATGAAATTCAGAGTCTAAGCGAATACACAATACCTAATTTCACATACTTATACATAACTTGATAAAGAGCAGTTATTTAAAACACTGCTGGATGCGAATAAGCTAACATTTCAGTTAATTTTAGTTTGGTTTGGTTCTGATTTGTTGGTATTGTTTTCCGGGATAACAACACTTTTCGGGTTATTCAATGCTGAATCCGATCGTTTTAATAAAATACTTTACACTTCAATATCTTAAAATATTTCTTATTGTTGCTTGGGTTAGTTGTTTTGTACAGGAATATTCTGGTATCTATTTCAGCTTCCATATAATTGAGTTTTTGGAAAGGTTTACAAATAACATAATGTTTGATGCACTTTGGGATGTTGCAATATTTCAAACACACCGATCTTGTAAATGAAAGATGGTCCATCCAAATGTGTTGTAAAATTGCATTCATCTGCAAAACATCTAATTTGTATATTCTTTTAAACATTCATTTTAATTAACTCCCTATTAGTTTTTTTTTTTGTTTTCTAATGGGATTATCATCTTTAGTTGACTATTACCTGGAATTATATTCGTGCAGACACTCTACATGAGTTATACTTGTGTTATATATGCGTAAAAAGCGTATAGTAAACACAAACCTCTTACTATATATATGTATGTATGCGTATATATATATATTTGCTTAAAAAGGTTGCCTATCAAACTACTGCATTACTCTTTGTGTACAGACATGAAAATTAAAATATAAGGTATTAAAACTCACGCGAAACTTTATATATAGGTTTTAATGGAATAAATCGTAGCAAAATAGTGAAAATTAAAAACATAGAATTTTTCAGGGGAAGATCGAACAACAACATTACGAATATGCGTGCATAACGTAATAGCTATTGGTTCATGTTTTAAATTTTAGCCTTGAAGCAAACAGGTCTTCATAACTCAGGCAATAACGTAAAAAGAAAAAAGTAAACTGTAAGTTAAATGGTTTGGTCTCGATTTATGGTAGTGGCGCACGAGTCAATTTTTAAAAACATTTTAAATCATTACTATATATTGGGTCCAATATAATATATTAATAAAAAAGAAATCTGCATTAATCAAACTATCATATTTAAGCGTACTTTCCGACCGAGCCATGCCGGGCACACTACTAGTATATATATATATATATATATATATATATATATATATATATATATATATATATATATATATATATATACGTTTTATTTTTATTACCGTATTTTTCTGTTAAGTTACATTATTGTTTCGGCTACTCGGCCGTTTTTTTTTGGCCGTCTGTAGCGTCCTCAGAAAAAACGTCCGAGTAGCCGAAACAATAATGTAACTTAACAGAGAGATACGGTAATAAAAAATAAAACGCATATTTGCTCTACAACAGTATTGAGCACTTTCTTCAGTTTTTATTAATTACCATTGCCACTAAATATATATATATATATATATATATATATATATATATATATATATATATACAGGGTGCGTCTGGTATTTGAGAACATATATTTTCTTTTTAAAAATAACCAAAAAGACAAACAAAAACATCGGTATTACAAAAACTCACTTTATTTTATATAAACTAAAAGATTATTTTTTTAACTTTATTAAAAAAAATTGCCCTCAGCATCAATTACAGCTTCTATTCAAGACTTAAACCGTTGGCAAGCACGTTTAAGATGGTCCTTGTCGATATCCTGCATTACTCTGACTATGGATGCTTTCAGAGAATTTTTAGTTTTATGAGGATGTTTATTAACATCTCTCTCAATAACGCCCCACACATAATAATCCAACGGATTTAGGTCTGGAGAGCTTGTAGGCCACAAATTGGGAGTAATGTGATCATGGAAATTCTCTGCTAACCATTCTTGTGTCTTCTGAGTCTAATGTGCCGGTGCAGAGTCTTGTTGAAAGATGTAGGACCTTCCATTTCTTACTCTATCTATTCAAGTCTTCACAACAGTACTCAGGACTTCAATGTAAGCAGTAGAATTGATTTTTAGTCCTTGTGGAAAGAAATGTCGTGGCATCACATGTCCTTCATTGCTAACCACCCCCAAAGCCATAGCAGTTGCTGGAAATTTTGTGCGCATGACTCTTGGAACCTCAGAAGGCTCAACACATAGTCATCTGTCATTTCTTCGGTTTACCTTTTGGTCTTGGTCAAAATATTTTCGTCTGAAAGTATGTTGCTCAGGAGGATGTTTCAGTTTGCTTAAAAAAGACTCTTGGATCTTACCAACCGATTTTCTTTGGTGGTCTCGGAGATAAACTGGCCTCTCTGCATCACATGCGACTTGTATCGAAGATTTTCATGACAAGTCCTACGAAGTGTGGCTTCTGAGACATTAAAACCTTTGCAATTGACCTCATTGATTTTTGATGGCTCTCATCAATGATGTTCTGAACTGTTTGAACAAATTCAGGTGTTCTTATGCTGTCAGAGCGTTGTTGCTTTTTGCGTTTAGCAACTGGAGAAATTGGGCCATTTTTGCAAACCTTAAAGACAAACGATCTGCCAACGTTTAGAAATTGTGCAATTAGCAAATCACTGTGTTCTACCATTATTGCAACTATTATAGCCTGTATTTTCATTTCCTGAGTTATATTAATATCTGCCATAATTAATTTTCTGAAAGAAGCAAAGTAAAAGATTAAATAATAGATAAAAGAGATGAAATAAGTGATGTTGTCAAATACCAGACGCATCCTGTATATATATATATATATATATATATATATATATATATATATATATATTACAATAGAAAAATGCGAGAATGAAAAGTAATATGGTTAAGCTTAAACATGGAAAAGTAAAGGACTAGTTGTTAAAACTGGAAAAAGAAAAAGTGAATATATTCTAGTAACAACAGAAACCATTTATTTTCTTGTCTTTAGATTTCATTACTAACAACAATTGCGAAATACTTCGTATTATTTGTACAGTTGCTGCAATCGTCAGTGACACTATTAACACTATTAGTTGTGATAGTATAACCGCTAATACATTTAGCTACCCTTGTGATTATTCGAAATATATTGTATACAATATTCCCTTTTTTAATTATTAACGGAGTTTGAGAATAGCTGAAGTATTTATGTATTTATTGCTTGGATTATATTTTCATTTACTAATTTTTACGTAAAACCGTTTTTTTTTGTTTTTTTTTTTGTCTCAAAGGGCGACAGAAAGAATCATTATTTCTACTAAATATACGCATTATATATATAATTGTATTCCAAGAGATTAAGATTATAACGCCTAAACTATTTTCTTTGTGTCATTTAGAAGCTAAAATTATATCGCAACATTATTTATGGTGGTATTGTTGCACTGTTTGAAATGTACGATGCCTCCGTTCAGTCTTAAGAGGCAATGGACACCCCTGTAAGGCTTGATGCGCGTGTAATTGTAAGAAATTGTTGCGCAATCCTTAGCTACATCTCAATGTAATAGGTACTGCTTGGGTCCACTGACAAGGAGAGGCCCAATACTGTCTGAAAACAATGCTGACTGGAAACAATGATATCATCAGAGAGCACATACAACACCTGTAATTTCCAAATGGTCATCCATTTTAGTACTAACCAGGCCCAACGTTGCTTTACTTCGGTGACCTGACGGGAACCAATGTGTCAACGTGACTATGCCGCATATGTTTTGAATGTAAACCGGTAAATAAAAACAATTTAATTGCCTTGATTATAAATATATAAATTGGTAAGTCGATTTTAATCTACTACTTTGTTCCTTGCAAAGTTATTGGTATATTTTTTTGGGGGGAAAGGCATAAACACCCAATTTCCCCTCCAATTATGTATTATTCAACAGGATAGGGTCAATTAATCACTTGCAATGCATATTTCATTTATCTTAATGGAATTGTTGTGCGTATTAAGTGTGTGCCTTGCAACTCATTCGAGGTGACGCTGAATGTGTGCAACTGAATGTAGGGAACTTAGTAGGTGCAATTTCAGCATATTTCGAGGTGCGTTATGAGATCTTAAAGAATACGGCGACTCGACAGCCAAGTACAGATGCAGACAATTGGTCCGACACCTCAGCAGTTCTGGGTGAGGACGGTGCTATGCTCTAGTTGGTTAGTTTTTTTTTTTTACGGCATATCAACTCTTTTCAGGTTATTTAATACCGAATCTAGTTATTTTGAGGAACGATTGTTAATGGAGTATATTTGTTTTTTAAGTCGGATTCTATTTAACCCATAGTTGGGACCCTAACAGGTACTACCATTCCGGGTCAGAGTGGACCTGGGAGCAATGTCAATTAAAGGGTTGCTCCACACTCCCCAAGGCCCGTAAGGTGGGGGCTCACCATCGGATATAGTTTTAGGTCATATCCAGGACCGTGCTATGCTCTGATCTTGTAGGAATGTCCACGTGTCTTAGACAAATGGAGATAAAAAATAAAACGTGTTTGTACCGTTGAAGGATGATGTTCACATTTCAAAACGGTGTGGGCGAGTCCACAGTCAGGCCAATCATAACACGCCCATTTCAACAACGTTGATAGATAACTCTTCTTTTTATCTATACAGAGCTATTTTGTTTCTGAATATTAGTAGCGAGGCCTGTTGTGTTCGTTAGCGCATTAATCTAATTGGTAAAATTGTATGAGCTCAACAAATATTCTCCCCTCATTATAAAAAACCTACAGAATGTATAGATCAAATAAAATAGCTTGGCTTGTTTTATTTAACGGCTTATTAAATCAAATCAGTTCCGATTATATATTGCCTAATCAGTCGTAATGAATTTTATCAACTAATATATAGTCATCCACATACAGTACTGTTTCGTTGTATCACAACTCATCACTGCAGCTAGATTAGCACCTTTCCCTAGACGCAGATTGAATCTACAACTCTTGCGTTGATAGTCCGTAGTTCTACCCACCGATCCATGATAGCGGTGCTCGTAAATGACCGCGACAAATGTTCATTTAGATAAACACTTACTTGAAGAACTTTATCCTAATAAAATCGCCCATGTTTTGATTGGGCGTAAACAAATATCATTTTATTTATTTATTATTTTTATTATAAAGCCGTAATCTACGGATATGCATGTTTCCAGATCCTATTTCTCGTCAGCGTAGCTTGACTTTTTCTAGGAATCGAACCTGAGACCGTGTGTATTATGGTCCAGTGCGGTAAGCTTTACGCTACGGAATCATAGATCATTTTAAGTGTTATTTTTATCATATAGATTTTTTATTGTTTTTTTTTAAAGCGATTATACGGTTAATAACGTATTCATGTTTGAAGATTGTTTTTCGTTAGAAAATCGCCCATATTTTGTTTGGACGTAAACAAATATTATATTATTTGTATATATTTTTTTTATTTTACTTATAAAACAGTACTAAAGATATGCATGTTTTGAGATTCTATCTCGTAAGACTAGGGTTAGGGCAGTGGTTTTATAAGTAAAATAAAAATAATGAATAAATAAATAATATATATATATATATATATATATATATATATAATATATGTACTCGATAATATACTCACTGTTGCTGAAAAATCTTTACTTTTACATTTATTTTTGTTTTTCTCCACTTAAAATTCTCTCTTTTTCCAATGACGTCAAATACGATGTCATAACATATGACGTCATAGTAGATGGCGTCACAGCAGATGACATATTGCATATAATATATCATCTGCTATGATGTAATATATGCCGTATAGTGTGAAGAAAAAAAAACACACAAACAGGAATTACGCTTAACTGCTCGGGTGCATATATTACTAGCTTGGAAAGATAGCATCTAGATATCTGAACGTACACTATCCCACCAAAAAAGGAGTTTCTATTATGGTGGATGGTACTTTTATAGGCACCGCCAAAACTGGGGGGGGGAAGGTCAGTACTTTTTGACGGACCGTCTTTTTAAAAATCTACCAAAAATCAGGTAATTATCCGATCAATACGAAATTTTCAGCGATTATTAGAAGAATGAACTTTATAACAGTGTACTTATTTTTCATAAACGATATTTATATATATATATTTTTTTGCTTACAAACCCCCCCTTGTTTTGAAGTGGGAACAAATATGCTTAAAATAATCATCTGAAACTGAACAAAACATATTGTGTTGTTGTAAGGGACAGAATTATAGATTTAAAAAAAAATTGTTTGCATACCTTATTTTGACGTCTGAATATCAGAACTTCGACTGTGTTTAATTATCCCGCTTTTGAGTTTTGAAGTGTGAAATTCGGTGAATATGTTGAGTAAAATAATTAATTTAAGTTAAGCAAAACAAAAAAAAATTTTTTTAATATTTATACGAAAAAAGCCATTTTAAAATTTTTGATAAATAAATTAACAATTATTTTTTAGCGAGCCGAATAATGCATGACCATTATTAAACAGGGCATGCTTTGAATAATCGATACAAAAAAAAATTCGATAAATGTTGTGCCCTTTGTGTTAAAAATACCATCATTTTTTTCGATCCCGTTTGAAAACGTTTGCCGCCTTTCTACTACGGTGGACCAAACGCGCTGAAATAATTTTTTTTAATCTGCTTTAAATTGCCCCCCCCCCATTTTGGGGGAGCCTGGCCCCCACACACATACACATTAAAAACCAAACTCATACAAATGGTCACCCATCTGGTACTGGCCAGCCTCAGCTTAATAATACATTGAAATTTCCGTCACTGAAAAATAAGTTTTTTTGGCGTGTTTGGTCTTCCATAGTTTTCTTCTTATCAAAAGGAAACGTAAACAGGGTCGATCTGAACGTCGACGCGAAATATCTGGTTACCTATATGAATAAGTAGAATTATTTGAAATTCAGGTACTTATATTATAATATTTTTGCATATTCTCTTAGAAAATCATCCTAAATCTTAGTTAGACAATAAATAAATAAATTAATTATTTCAAAAACCCTTTTTTTTTTAATATTTAAGTACGTTTTTTGTGCAAGACAAAAAATGTCAATTGTTAACTTTTTGGGAAAATTTAACATTTAAAATTGAATTAAAAATAGTAGAAAACGTTTTACATTATTCTGTTTTCTATATGATAAAATTCAGGGTTTTATCTTTCTGGAAAAAAAAAGTTACTCAGAAATAATGGATTTTAATAAATGTAATTTAGTTTTAAAAAACAACAACTTGATTTTGCGGCCATTTTTGGCGGTGCCTATACTATTACAACAGAACATTTAATGTATTACCCATAAAAGCGAAGGAAATGCTTGAGAGGATGAACCAATGACCACAGAACAGATAGTAAATTACACGCAAGTGTGGGGAAAATTACTTGGAGGATTGTAACATTATAACAAATTATTATCAACTCATGACACAACATTCTCGGAATTGGACATTAAAATATAATATATTAGTCTGAAATCTATATAGCTATAAAAGTGAAATTGTCTCTGTGTGTACATTTCCTTACCAAAGTACACTGTCAATTTTCAATTTACGGACTCGAAATTTGACGTAATGGGTATTAGATTTGGGAAAACTTTTCAATCGGTTTTCGGCCAAAAATGTGGCTGTTAAGGGATCAGTCAAAGTTAAACGATTTGACCTTGCAAAAAATACCAAACTCCTCCGCCAATTTTGAGCTTAAACACTTGAAATTTTAAATGTTGGTTACTTTTAAAGTAATCAAACATTTTAATTTGATTTGAGCCCAAACAATAAATGCTTAGGGGTCAAAATTGGGGTTAAATAAAAAAACAAATGACCTCTGCGGTCTCTACCAAATTACTTAGTCAACATAAAAACATTTTAAATTAAACATTTGAAATTTTACATAAAGTCTATTCAGACATAGGACAAGCTACTACTCGGTTTTTAGCAGAGAATTTGGTTGCCAAGGAGTCAAAGTTCAAAAGATTTTACCTTTGCGGTCTCTAGCAAACTATTAAGCCAATTGTGGGTCTAAACATTTAAAATTTTACATAAAGTGTACTCAGACATGCAGCAAGCTTTGTAATCATTTTTTTTGGCAAAGATTTGGCTTTCAAAAGTCAAAAGTGAAATGGTTGACCTTTTCAGGCTCTATTAAACTCCTCCGCCAATATGTCTAAACACTTGGAATCTTAGATGTAGGTTACCTGGACATGTAAAACTTATATATATATATATATATATATATATATATATATATATATATATATATATATATATATATATATATATATACTATGCACATAAAGTTATGAACAGTACATAGAGTCCGAGCAAAGCCGGGTTGGACTGCTAGTTGAATAGAAAATTGACTCGTGCATTAAAATCTAGTAAAATTAATGGACGGAATAAATAGTCTTGTTTTTTCTGGTTTACTGTCTCATTTTTAAAATTCTGTTTTACTGTTAAATTCATTAAACCTTGGTGTTGTTTTTTTTTCTTAATCTTTTGTAAAAAACACGATTATTTCTGCAAAATCGAAAACCAAAACAACAATTTTGCTTTATAAAACATCCAAACTAAACGCAATGGATAAACATTTGAAAATATAATTAACTTGAAGCGTACACACTTTTGTTTGAACACCAAAACTAAACATTATAAAAAATATTTGATGGTACAAAGAACATTGGTATAAAAAACTGTTTCCAACATTACTAAATTCAGCATCAAATACACCAAATAGCTTGATATACCGTAAAACGAAACACCTAACCTCTCTTGATTTATTTAGTTGAAAACACTGTTTATTGGTTTATCCCTTCCATTCTATCTCATTTTTTCTCTGTTTCTCTCTCTATTTCTCTTGCAGCTGCGTTTATCTTCTGATTCCCTTTTATTCTATTTCATTAACTTTCTATTTAATTTTGAATGCCGCTTACGCTCTTACTCTATTTCCCTGTTATACTGTTTATTTGGTTATTTATTTTTTGTTCATTCCTCACAATTCTCCTAACCTTTTCTTCCCCCATTTTTCTTATCCTTCTTTTCGTCCATATTAACTTTGTCATTCTCATTATCACGTCCTACCACTCTATCTGTTCGCTTCAACACTCCTCTCTCTCCCAATTCTTTCTTTCTCTTTTTCTCTTTCTTGCTTGCTCTCTCGCTCTCTCCCTCTCTCTCATCTTGTGTCACTCACTCTAATGTACCCACTTTGTTCTCGTCAGAAACTCCCTTCATATATCACTCCATTTCCCTAACCCTTCCTCTCGATCATATTACTTATCCCCACATTCCTAATAACCATAATTAAACTAATTCCCCCATCACCTTTCCCGTTTTCTTCTTCCTCCCAGTGCTTACATGGAAGACCCTTCAATTATATCTCAAGGAAAACAACAATATTGAAGAGCAAACATAGTTTATTTGTAAAAACAACCCTCCCGGTGACAATAGCCAATGTGTCAACCCTACAATCAGTGCAATAAAATCGATTATCGACCCTAGTGAACATGTGATGGATTTGAAATAACGCTACACTGACAGCCGGTCAAGTGATTTAGGTACAGCCCCGTTTGTAGACTGACAACATTGCTGGTTGTCAAGTGGCGTTAACAAACAAAGGACGTGTGACGGAACAAAACAAACCATTCATGGGTCACGTCGAAAATATTTAAATACGCCGGCCAGACAAAGAGGATGAGGTTTAGATTTTGAAAGAAGTAAATATTTTGAAAGAGGCTGGAAAAGTTAAGTGATCACTGTTGAGTAAACTTGTAATTATCTGGATCCTTTTAGTTAGCATCTTCCGGGAGCAGTGGTTAATAAAATATACAACTAGAACCTAGGCCATAACTTCCGTTATCCTAAAATCGAGCTTTCTTTCACTATATAAATTTAACATAGCTCTAAGTGCGAACTTTAATTGATATCGGAATACAATCACTTTTGTTGACTAAACATTTTTAATCTAATGATTTACTTATCCATAATGTGCATTCATTATTTTAGCCTTCCATATTAGTTAAGAATAGTACTTTATGTTCAATTTGACATGGGTAGGGTATCGTTGGGGTTAACGGTTAAATTTAACATTAGGGTTAGGTTTTATGTTTAGGGTAAGGTTAGGATTAACGCCAGCTGCCCTCCTTTATGAGACGCATATATGGTCCCGTGTAGTTCTAGGAAGGGAACTCTCCCAGGCTTTACCGGCTTTCTTTGAGAAAAAGTTGGTTCACCGCTAAGTTCTTTAGTTGCCCCGATTGGTGAAAGCTGACGGTGTTACTCAGGCATTTCTTGTAGGGTCAACTTGTACTACCTTTTGTGTTCTTACCTTTCTAATCTTACCTACTCTGTGCCACACCTTCCTGCATTAGAAAGCCGGTGAATTCCATACTTATCAGTAAGCAAGATCGTTTATTATTTAATTTTGTTGCACAGGAATCACCACTTATCAAGGCCCGGAGGTCACTCGAGGATAAAGGTTAATGGGTATACATTAGTCAATGTGATTATAGTATAGTAAACATAAGTAATGGGAATTGTTTTTAATTTGATTACTTAGGGTGACGGTTCATCGAGAACTTGTTTATGTTGGACTTGAAGACATTCAGATTGTAGTCAGCTGGAAAGCAAGAAATCGAAAGAGATGTCCACAGGCTTGCAGTTATAGGAAAGGAGATTTGTTCGTGGAATCTACATTTAGATCTAGGCACAGAAAAAGTTTTGGTTTTGGCCAGACGAGCGTTTGTTTGTTTTATTTATTTATTTTTTTTATTTATTCAATTTTCACCCAACACAAGGCACATTACCACATTAAAGTAGGGGGCTACTATCGGGGACATAAGTTGCAGAGATATTATGAAGGGAGATGAGTGGCAAGATGTATGTTCACATTACACTTGAACTTCTGCATGTCAGTACAGTTGGGAAAGCAGAATTTCGGAAGCGAGTTCAAAAGTTTAGCAATTCTGGGGAAGAAACTATTGGAGTAGAAGGCTTTCTTACACCTAGGTATCTCTACTGTGAAGGGGGTGAGATTTAGCTCCTTGTCCGGTTTGTCGAGGGGTGTTTACGTCGAGGGTGTACAAGTGCTTGAAGTTCGTCAAAGCATTCACCATTAAAGTATTGTAGAACAGGCAGAGGGACGACATTTCGTCGATGGGACAGAGAATGAAGCCTAGATGACAGTTCCGGACCTATCAAGTTGGCGGCTCTCTTTTGAACTCTGTCAAGAAGTGAGAGACAAAAAGCAGCCCAAATGTGACAATAGTACTTCATACATGGGCGAATTGTGGCGTTATAGAAGTACAGGATACTTTAAGGCGTAAGTATTTTTTTATAGCACGGTAGAGAGAGCCCGCTTTCTTCGCAACAACTCTGGCAATGATCTCAATGTATCTATTCCAGTTCATGTTCCCTGTAAACGTTGGGTCGAGGAGTTTAAAGGAAGTACTTTCGGGTAATGTGTCCTTGGCCATTGCTATTGGTGGTAGAGAAAGTTTCTTGTAATGATTGAAGGAAACAAGCTTAGTCCTGGCAGCATTGAGTGTGACCATCCGTTTTTATCCCCATTCCACTACAGATTGGAGGTCATCCTCTAGTGTTTCTGTCATTTCCTTAGATATGTGTTCATTGTTTCTCCTCGTGTCTACTATAGAGAGTGGTATCAGTCAGCAAATATGCCCATCTCAGAGACAATTTTATCAGGGAGGTCATTTATGAATATCAAGAATAATAAAGGTCTAAGGATAAACTCCCGAGGAACTCCCGCATTTACATCATATTGTTTAGATGTTCGACCGCCGAGGATAACCTGGATTGTTCTCTTACTTAAGAAGGATTTAATAACATTATGTATTCTTCCAATGATACCATATGATCTAATATTCCTTGGAAGACCATTATGCAATACCCTGTCAAAAGCCTTAGATATATCGACGGCTACCGCTCTACCCTCTCCTGTTTTGTCCAGTGAACGGTATATACGTTTAGAGATTAGTTAGGATGTGTGCTGTTGAACGGGCTTGCCTAAATCCATATTGATTGTCGGTCAGGAGTTTAGCAGCTGTAAGGTGATGAACTAGAGCTTGATTAACTAAGGACTCAAATATTTTGGCGAAAATCGGGAGAAGGTTAATGGGGCGATAATTTAATGGATCAGTTCTTTCTCCAGAATTCTTGAAAACTGGTACCACAGAAGCGGTTTTCCAGCAGTCAGGAAAGTATTTGTTGTAAAGTTGGGAAAGAACTGGAGCAACCTCAGCGGAGCATTTTTTAATAGCGTAGACGGGATGAGATCGGGTCCACATGCTTTTGAAGTGTCTAGGTTTTTTTATGATACCATGTACCTGAGAAGGGGTGATTTTCAAATCATCTAGTGTGGCGTCTGTCTGCAAAGGAAAATCAGGGAGGGAGTCGTGTGCCGGTTCCAATGTAGAGTTTGAGGAAAACCGACTGAAAAACTTTACAAGGTTAAGCTTATCTGTTGCCGTGCAAACAACCACATGATTATTTGATAGTGGGTGAATCGTTGACTACCTATTATTTACTACACTGTTGTAGATTTTCCAAAAGTCACAGGTTCCTAATTTTTGTACTTCGATGCGTTTTCTAGTGGTTTCAGTGTATACTGTCTTAGCTGACGCTATTTCTCTCTTACAATTACTTCTAGCTTCTATATACTTCTGTCTGTTTGAACTGGACTTATCTGTAAGTATGATCTACTCCATACTGTCGGTTTCATTAAATATTTTACAAGCAAAATCTAATTCCTCATTTTTCTTACTCCTCTCCTCTGTTGAGAAGGAAAGTATTTATTTCGGAACTCTGCTGATTAAGGACAATCCACTTCATTTGTGTTTCTTTTTCGAATAATAAGTATGTTTTAACTCTTGTTAAAGTGTTTTTCAACATGTTTTATTAATTTCTCATACGCGCATATATATATATATATATATATATATATATATATATATATATATACAGATATATAGATACGTGTTTATATATGCATATGTAGAGAGACAAAGATAGAGATTACCATACTAAAGATGAGTTAATCAACTGAGTTTCCCTAATATTTTTCTCCTATAGTTTATCGCATAAAATGCATGCTCAAATATTGGCTCGTGGCATCACATATGGTTGAAAATACTTCTCCTATTTATTCTCTCTGCAAATTAATGAGAAAAAGCAACTTTTTCTTAGAAATTCTAGCATGAATTTTGGGAGCCATTAACCTATTTTCATTCCTAGTTAGGAATACCACTATTCTCTTATTAATTATTATTGCTAAATATTATTGTTTATGTATATATATATATATATATATATATATATATATATATATATAAAGCTGAACGTCTGTGTGTGTGTCTGGTCACGAATAGGCTCCTATATAGTTGACTATTTTAAAAAACTGATTCCATATAATAATAGATGGGTATGTGTGATCTGGCAGAACGGTGGTTCATAAAAATTGTGGGGCCTGCGTTCGCGCCTGGCCCCCCAAAGTATGGAAATAAAAAATGAAAACAAAAACGTTTACAAGGGGTTTTTATATAGATGTACATAATAACACTTTGATAAGTATGTTTCAACTTAAATAGGGATGGTATAATAAAATTGTGGGGTCTGCGTTCGCGGCTGTACTCCATGGAAATATGGCAAAACTTTAACAAAGACTTTTCATATCTATTTACGTAAGTATACTTTGATAATTATGTTTCAGTTTAAAGAAATATGGTATAATAAAATTATTGGGTGTTCGTTTTCACCCGTACTCCATGGAAATATGGCAAAATGTTAACAAAGCCTTTTCATATCTTTTTGCGTAAGTATACTTTGATAATTATGTTTAGTTTAAAGAAATATGGTATAATAAACTTATTGGGTGTTCGTTCGCGCCTGATCTCCATAGAATGTAAATATGTCACAAAGTTTAACAAGGTTTTTAAAAGGGGTGAGGGTCCACAATAACACCTTAACTTTAATCTTAATTCACGTTAGCTTTTATTTATTTTTTTTTAGTTGAATCATATTGCGCCGAATAAATTCACCTCATGAATTCACGTTCTTATTAAAGTGAAAGCAAAAAAAAAAAAAAAAAGTCGGAACTTTAGACAATTCTCGACGCAAATTTTGCATAAATCTGTTTTTTTCCTTCTCCACTTGCACGTGATACTATTTTGAAAATAGATAAATAGATAAATAATAACAAATAAGAACGTTACTTGTTATCGTGTCAAAAGAAGGAAAAAATCCTGCTCACGTAATTACGTATCTTTTTAAAACATTTACATAACCTTTTTATTTTTATACATATATCTGTTTAAGCTTTTTTGTCAGTGTCCTAGAAGGAATTAAGTTGATTAAAACCCTTTCTGCGTGTTCTTTACATTACAATAAATGCTTTTTTTTTACAAACTACTTAAAATACAAACCAATGAACTTTTCTACCATAAAGTAACTTTTATTGACTATTGAAACATTTATTCTTGTATGTTTATATTATTATATATATAACATTTTCTATTTGTAAGGAAACATTTGGTTGGTCACTCCTGGCTACGAATGGAAACAAAGTTGATATAAAAAATATATTTTCGCGAAGATTATCTTTACTTTCACCATATTTTGCTTAGGGTAAAATTTTTGAGTATCAAAACCTATCTCTTTACAGGCGCCTCCTTTTCATAACCTATCATACTTTCATCAATCACAGTCCATTTTCTGTAGGTTGTTTTTGAACCCAGTCAACGACGGGTACTTCTGCTAGTATATATATATATATATATATATATATATATATATATATATATATATATATATATATATATATATATATACACTAGCTAATATATTCGCTAATCGAGCCAGAGATGTCTCGTGTTGCGGGGTTCAAATCGTTCGACTGGTCTTAATCGTGACACGCTGTACTGAAGATTCCCGAAAGGATGAAACACTAGTGTCTGCAGGTATTTAATTATTATAGAAAAAATAATTATGACAACCCCTTTAAGAAATTCGTTTCTTATCGTTGACCATTTTCAGTTGAATTAAAGTCGGTCAATTTAGCTCTTATACATAGATCATCGTATAACGATTAGATCACTGTCTGACTGACGTAAATGAACATTTAAAAATTAAGATGTTTAAATTCAACGTTATTTCACGCGGTTAATGGTAGCTGAATGGATTAGGTCTCCACTAATCGAGCCAGAGATGTCTCATGTTGCGAGGTTCACATCGTATTAATCCTGAAACCCTGCGCTGAAGATTCCTGAAAGGATGAAACACTAGTGTCTGTAGGTATTTAATTATTATAGTAAAAAATAATTATATATATATATATATATATATATATATATATATATATATATATATATATATTAGTGTTGGGACGATTAATTGGAATTGCAAAGGAAAAATTGAAACTTTTTGGGTATCGGAATTGGAAAAATTTGCGTCTATTTTCCGATGTCAAAAACGATTCTTTTAATTGTCTTTTTTATTTGATTTTGCTTAAATCAAAATCTTCTACTGCTGGTAGTAATGATATAATAATAAATATTTATTGATTTTAAACTAACAGTAAAACTAAAATCTATAGATCATCCTCCCATAAGTGTATCTTTACGCTTCCCAAAATATCTGCCTACTTAGATGCGTTTTTACAGTAAATGCGTTCGACTGTAGGTATTTAACAGTCATCTCTGAACGCTAGATAAGGCGGGCGAATTAAAGGCTGTAGGCCTCGATATATCCAAGGCCTTTGGCAAAGTCTGTCATGAAGGGCTGCTAAAGAAAATTAAGTCATACGGTATAACTGGACGAATACTAACTATAATAAGATCTTTCTTAGACAATAGGACCATCCAGGTCGTCATTCATGGACGTTCATCGACGCATCAAAAAATTAATGCGGAAGTGCCCAGGGGTCGATCCTTGGGCCAGCATGATATTTATCTATGACATCCCTGATAATATTGTGTCCGAGATGGGTATATTTTATGATGATACAACGCTCTATTACATGCATGAGGGAGGAACAGATGTACACAAATCTAAGACAATGGTTTAATCTTTAGAAAATGAGCTCCAGACCGTAGTTGAATAGAGTCGCAAATGGTTGGTAACATTTAACGTCAGTTAGACTAAGCTGCTCTTCTTTAACAATAAAAAGGCACCTCTCTAACTACCGATATCTATGACAGGTAACTCCTTAACTGAGAATCCTTCCTTGACGCTCCTCGGCTTAATATTCACAAGAAATATGAATTGGAATAAATACATTGAGGACATGCGAAGGCTGCTGCAAGGAAAGTCGGTTATATCCATCGTGCTAGAAAACTACCTACATCTGAGAGTATTCTGTACCCCTAAAATGCCACCATTCGTCCAAGCACGGAATATTATTGCCACATCTGAGCTGGTGTATTTACTAGTTGACTCTCCTTATTGGATAGAGTCTAAGATGTGTCTCCAATCTAATAGGTTCCAAATCGGCCCCAATTTTGTCCCATCGCTGCAATGTAGCATCCCTGTGCCTGTTTTACAAGTATTTTAATGGAATATTCTTTGATGAACTCATTGCACTTGTATCCATTCGACTTATACATCCCCGATAAACCCGCTTATCAACAAAATCACACCTATTCATTGTTGGGATCCCTACATACAGGAAAGCTTTCTACTCTGATAGCTTTTTTCCCAGAAAAGCTAAACTTTGAAATTCCCTTCCTGACACCTGCTTCCCTCAAATATACTATACTGATATTCAAAATATTATATACTAGCAGTTCAGCCCGGCTTTGCTCAGGCCCTCTGTGCTGTTCATAACTTGCCCTATGTGTAAATACCGTTTATGTAAAATTTCAAATGTTTACACCAGGAATTGTCTGAATAATTTGGTGGAGACCGCAGAGGTAACTTTTAAAACTTTGACCCCACTTTTGACCCCTTAACGTTTGTTGTTTTGGTCTCAAATAGAAATAAAAACTTTGACCTATGCCAAAGTTTCCTAGATCTAAAATTTCAAGGGTTTAGATCCTACATTGTGTCAGTAGTTTGCTATAGACGGCAATGATCAAATCTTTTTAAATTTGACCCTTTGACAGCTCAAGTGTTCGACCCAAATTGATTAAAAAGCTTGCCCTATCTCTAAATACACTTTATGTAAAATGTCAAATGTTTACACCAGAAATTGGCTGCATAAATTGCAGAGGTCAAATTTCTAAACTTTGACCCCAATATTGATTCCTTGTAATTCATTGTTTTTGTCTAAAATTAAATTAAAACGTTTGATCCATGATCAAGTAACCTACATTTAAAATTTTGAATGTTTAGACTGAAAATTGGCGGAGTAGTTTGGTAGAATTTTTATGGTTAAATCGTTGAACTTTGACCCATTGAGAGGCAAATCTCAATACCCCTTATATCAATTGTTAGAACAGCCGACTGTCAACTCGAGGGTTGTAGGTTCGATACACGGCTGGGTAAAAGTGTATATCTAGCCGCACTGATGAGTTGGATACAACGAAACAGTATTGTGTGGGGATGAAATATATATATATATATATATATATATATATATATATATATATATATATATATATATATATATAAATACATGTGTTGGTGGGTGTAAAAAGAGTAAAAGAAAAGCAGACAAGAATGATAAAGCTACACAGAAAAAGATGAAAATACTAAATAACCTCTAAATCCGTTAATCTTTCTGTGTATCCCCTCTCTCTCTCTCTCTCTCTCTCTCTTTCTGTCTCTTTATCTATATATATATATATATATATATATATATATATATATATATAATGTGTTATTTGTTAATGCAGAACATGAATACGAAATATAACCACGGTTATTTAATGGATCTTGCTCCAAACAAGACATAAAGCCACTTGATGTAAGATACTAAAAATAGTAATGCAAGGTCGAAAACTTGCCTACAATAAGTGTTAGATAAAATAGATTCTGGCCGTGAAAATGGTAATTCTTTCCTCTTTAGCATAAATATCGCTCTTGGAATGGACAAAATAATTGAAGCGAAAGTTATGCGGTTGCCGAAAGAAAACCTAAGGTTCATGTTTGCTTTCTTATATTATAGCGTGAAGTCAAGTTGGAGAGTGCTCTTGTTGCGAAACTTTGTAAAATACGGTCCGTGGGATTATAAAGCGAGTTTGAGGACTGGTATATTAGTCAAATTTATTCGCTCTTTTCATATTTATTTTTAAAAGGTAAAGTCCGATTATCCGCGCCAGTGGCTCTCCATTAAGAGCTAATCATATCAATTGAACGTACTTACCTGACATATACAATCCACCTACGTTTTCAAGAAACATCCTGTCAAGTTGCAAGTAAAGAAATGGCTATGCTATTAACAAAATATGTTACGGAGACAGCGTCCCGTCGGTTGGTCATTGTATTCCTATCATTGCTGACTGTTAAGCAGACAGAGCTGGTCAAAAATGACAACAATGGCTGATGCTTATTTCTCATCTTTCATTTCACCAGGTGTATATATATCTCTCTATATATATCTACATCCATCTTTATATATATATATATATATATATATATATATATATATATATATATATATATATATATATAAAGTGTGAGATGTGATAATTATAGTGTACGTTTTCTTTTAGATTTTGACTGGAATATAGACGCCAGACTCATGCTGGCCGTTGAGTTTAGTAGACAGGGTCCATCATCACGACATTAGCTCATCAGTTTTAAGGTTGTTCATACTAGTCCTTATTCCTAATGTCCATGCGTATGAATAGCCATTTAAGTAAAACTGTATAGATTTGTGTGTATATATATATGTACATATATATATGTGTGCGTGTGTGTGTGTGTGTGGATGGTTTTCCTAGAAACCCGTGTGATTATTAAAGAGTTCTCAATAGAGGACCGAGTTGGTATATAGTCTGTTCATTATATAAACACTATTAATGTTTATATGTGCATACATGTGTCAGTGAAATCCTTATTCAAGAAGACCACCTCATCAGATCCAAAAAAGTTTTCAATGGATAGTTTACCAGAGAAAGTTCTTTAGGCGTAAAACCATGCAAAGTCATTGTATATATATATATATAAATTATATATATATATATATATAAATTATATATATATACACATATATATAAATAATATATGTATATATATATATACATATATATATATGCAGTGCCCCGTAAAATTTGACAGTACCTATTTGAAACTGTCAGTTCTGTATTTCTAGCTTCGAAATGGTAATGAAACTTTTTATAAACATAGGAAATGTATGGAAACTAAGGTAGGAACAGTGGTAAAAATAAAAAATAATAATTTAAAACAACGCGAAAAGAAAACTCAATAATTAGCAATGCAAAGGTTTACAACACATTTACAAAATAATATCTAGTATTTTGTAGC
This sequence comes from Euprymna scolopes, assembly GCF_053919585.1. Taxonomy (NCBI): domain Eukaryota; kingdom Metazoa; phylum Mollusca; class Cephalopoda; order Sepiida; family Sepiolidae; genus Euprymna; species Euprymna scolopes. The sequence goes on along the minus strand of NC_136490.1, from coordinate 95,449,851 downwards.
ATAACCATTATTGTTGATTACAGCAGACGTTTTTAGTAATCTCCTACGAACTTCTTACATGTGTCTTGTGTTATTTTATTCCATTCTTCCACACAAGTTCTCTCCAATTCTCGCATATTTGAAGATTCTCTTCTATGGAACCGTAATTTCAATTCTCCCCAGAAATTCTCTATTAGGTTGAGATCGGGAGATTGATTAGGTCACTTTAAAACATTCACTTTATTTGGATTAAACCAATTATGTGTGAGTTTCGCAGTTTTTTTTTTTTGTTGTTGTCTTTTTTTTTTTACCGTTATCATGTTGAAAGATCTAGCCTGGTTTCAATTTGAGCAACTTCACATTTTTTAAAAGGTTCCTCTCCAAAGTACTCTTATAAAGTGCTCTATTCATTTTCCTTTTATTATTTCCACTTTTCCTACACCACCTGCACTAAAACATTTCCAGATCATAATGGATCCTCCTCCAAATTTTACTGTCGGAATAGTGTTTTTTGACTGATAGTCAGTTCTTTTTTCTTCTCCAAACCATCTGTGTTTTTAGTGTACCAAACAAGTCAATTTTGGTCCCATTTGACCAAAGCACGCTATGCCAAAACTCTAGAGGCTTGCTTGCATACTCATTTGTAAAATCAAGCATAGCAGGAACATGCTTTGGCTTAAGAAGGGGAGTATTCCTAGAGAAGATGTCTTTAAAGTGAAGGGTTCTACTGATTCTTTCTTGCTAACTTTAATTTCCCTTCAGTTTCCAAACAGTTGATGGTGCTATTGAATTCTGTTGAAACAATAATTCGGCACTGGAAGTCTCACAAATCAGCCCTTCAGGTTGTCCTCGAAAAATAACCAAACCTGCTGAAAAAGTTTTTAACAAGGAAGGTTATGAATTACTCTTGGAGCCGCAGAGGACTTAGATGTTTTCTAAGTCCTTCTGCAGCTCTCTAAGAGTAATTCTAAACGAATTCATAACCTTCCTTGTTAAAAACCTTTCAGCACGGTTGGTAGTTTGGACATTGTTGTATATCCCAATCCACTTTGATGAAGACTTACAATTCGTTTTCTGAGCTCTTGACCAATCTGTTTATTCTTTCCCATGATGTGGTTGCTTGCAATACGGTTATTAGATAAAGAATGACGCAATACTTTTACTAATTCTTTACTTCGATGTCTATTTGTTGTGCGGCTCAGTTGGGTCCACAAGAACGACATGGGAAAAGACATAATAGATGGTTTACAAGTGTATTAAGGAAATGTACAAGGATATAGGCAAAGATAAAGAGAATAGTAGTAGTTGCAGGTATCAGTAAGATCTGACACCCCGAGGTACAATGTCCGTTGATCTCTCGCTCCACCGTACCAGCCTAAGGAGCCGATTATATAGGATCTGGACGAGTCAATTATGGGGTGAGGTCCGGTCTCACAACACTATTGCATATTTCTGAACATTCTAGAAGATTCTAAGCATTTTACCATGATAAACCGTAATAAAATCATTGAGAACTCTAATGAATTTAATGTTTGTTAAACTTTTGTGTTGCTAATTATTAGTTTTCTCTTCGCGTTGTGTTAAATTGTTATTTTTCTTATCTTTCCCACTGTTTCTATCATAGTTTCAATACATTTTCCATGTTTATAAAAAGTTTCATTACCATTTGTAAGCTAGAAATACAAAAACTGACAGTTCAAATGTGTATTGTAAACTTTTGCGGGGCAATATATATATATATATATATATATATATATATATATATATATATATATATATATATACTTAGTGTGTATATATATATATATATATATATACTTAGTGTATATATATATATATATATATATATATATATATATATATACTTTGGGGATTAGAACAAGAGTCTACAGAGCAGAGTATATTTTAATGTATTAGTGCATTCATTAATACAATTAAAAGAAAAGAAAACAGTGCTCGTTGTAATGTAGATATATAATACGCGCGATAGGCATGTATATCCTAGACCTATTTTAATATTAAGTAAGATGATTGATAATTTATAATTAAAATTGAAAATCGATTTCATAAGGAAGAACAAACAAAATCAATAAATTATACGATCGTTTCGGAAACGATGATTTTATTGTGATAGACATTGAGTCTTCGACACTAATTTTATCATATAGTTTTTGAAAACAAAGTCTCCTCATCAGTAAAAATATTGGGTAATGGGTTTTTAACTAAAGACACTAAAATAAACCTAGCATTTATAAGTAAGGCAAATGTATCTGGAAAATATTTAAAATATAAAGGAAAATAGATTATTTTTGATGAATAATGTAGGATAAATAAAAATAAAATAAGGTATAATCTGGTTGAAGGGTAAGGTTAAGAGAATCTAGATTTTAAATATTTTAACAAAATATGAATACCTTGCAATGGTTCGCCTTTCTAAAATTCGTACGTATCGTCGTCAATTCATTCATTGGGATAGTAAAAGTAGTTTATAAATGCTTGAAAATGTTGATATACACATTTTCAAAAGAGACGCTATGGAACAATATAAACAGTTTTAATCGTTAGTGACGTTACATTTAAAATTAGCTGAAAACTTGCAATTACAAGGGAGATAATTTTATTCAAAAAGAAAAATAAATTGTTTGCATGTTCAAAGGGAGATAAACACTGATTATTTAAGATTTGAGTTTTTTAAATAATGAATACATCCTCTTGGAAGTGATTAAATGAAAATATTTTTTTTAAATATAATAGTAATTATAATATTTATAGGACTTACATTAATAAAATAGTAAGATATAAATTCAAAGTGTAATAGATAATAAAATGAAATGAAATAGAACATAATGGTGAAATATCAGATAATAATAATAATAATAATAATAATTAATTTATAAATTATAAATTTTAGAATAGATTAGTAATAAAATAATTTTATGACTTATGGTGGCTTATATTTATCAAACCTAAACCAACGTTTATGAATGCATCCGGAAAAAAATTCGTCTCTTAAGCTCAAGAGAATGGTAAATTTTAAAATCTTAAGGGCTTCATATCTACAAAGTGAACAGAATTTGTCCCCCGGAATATATACTTTATAAGATCCTATTATTTCCCATTTTAAATTGAAAGGGATATTTTGCCATATATGTTTGGATAAAGCACTCTACCTTACTTAAAAATGCTAGGTTTATTTTAGTGTCTTTAGGTAAAAACCCAACAACCGAATATTTTTGCTGATGAGGAGACCTGGAGACCTTGTTTTCAAAAACTATATGATAAAATTATTGTCAAAGACTCAATGTCTATCACAATAAAAACATTGTTTCCGAAACGATCGTACAATTTAGTTAGTTTGTTCTTCCTTAAGCCATCGATATTTTATTTTTAATTTTAATTATAAATTATCAACCATCTTTATATATATATATATATATATATATATATATATATATATATATATATATATATATATGAGGGAATTTGTATGTTTCTCTGTCAGACGAACTTTCTCTAGCAAACATCATTAAAACTTCAGTTACAGAGAATTCGGACCTGTGGAACAACTTCAATTTGTTTTAAACCCAATAAAAGTAGCTGTTATGGGTAAAAATGTTTCAAAAATAGAACTTGTAACAGGTGTAAATCGACCAATCTGTACTTTCTCTACGTGCGTAAATATATATTTCTTCGGTGTCATCGGTTAATTTTCAAGTTATATTATCTATCTTCTGCTTCTTTAGCTGGTTATGAATAAAATATATAGATTTTTTTCATTTATTCAATAAGGATGATACATTAATTTTGGGTGTACGGTAAGTGAGAACTCTTTATAAGATGGTATTTCGAAGGTTAATGCTTCTCATCGGAAGAGGCGAGAAGATACTAAATAGCATAAGAATGCGACCAGCCCCCCTCTCGAAAATTCTCTACATCTAAACTAATAGTAGCAATCAATAAATGTATAAATAATGTAAGATGGAAAGCCTACCGCCATGAACTAATCTTAGTTTAAAGCAAACCCCTAGTATGCCTCTACCCTTCAGTAACCTAACACCCCCCTCTTGTTGAATAGTTTATCCCACCTGAAAGGACAGGAACGATTGGCATTCCCATATTACGGTTTAAAATCCACATATTTTCCTAAGACCAATGAGCATTTTAAAGCAACTTAATAAATCTAATAAAAAAATAAAATTACAGAAGTCTAGCATGCACCCTAACCCAATAGTTAAAAAAATGAATTTCTACTTGATGTTAAAATTAAAATAGAACACTTTGTGCCTGCTGGTAAAACCAAAAATTATTACAAACTTAATTCCCAAACTTACAAAAGATTTAATATAAACTGAACTAAGCATATCCTATACAGTAGTACTCCTTAATAAAAGTACGCATCATCAATGACCAAGCAAAGAGTTTGCTAACCAACCTGCATATAAATAACCACACTGAAATTCTAACCCATCTATCAGATGAGTTTGCTCTTCTAAATCAGACTTAGGCAAAATAAGTAAGATTATCCTAGACAGAACCATCTTCACTATAAAAAGATATTAAGCTTCTCCCTTTTGCAATTTTAGACAATCTTATAAAATGGTTCCTACATCTAAAAACAAATCTAACTAAAGCTTCATAACATTTGACATAGATAACTATTACCAATCTAGCTTTACTAACCTGTTCAACAAAGAACTCATCTTAAAAAAAAACAATTCAGACCACTCCGAATTAGTAATTAGGCTAATATTATAAGCCGGGAAAGCACACATAATTTGATAACAAACTCTTGATGGGAAAAAAACACCTCACATTACTTTAATATAGTGATGGTTTGTCACAATCTTCCCAGGTGACTGATTTGGTCGTACATTTTCTATTAAATGAAATTAAATGTAGATTTAAGAATAGCGATTCACAAGGAGGTCTATATAGGGACGATGATTTATTACTAACGAGAGCAAGACTCGGGTTACATAATAGAACCATTATTAAATTAAAATAATATTTTGGTAACTATGGCCTTAGCATAAAAATAGAAAATGAAAAGAATACCTGAAACTGCCTGGACGTAACCCTAAACCTAAATTAAGGATCATACTGCACTTACCATAAGCCCAATCTACTATTACATCATGTCCATATATTCCCCAATCACCATAGATCTGTCATTAGAGCAACTCAAGCATCAGTTTCGAACAGAATCGCCAACATATCTGCCAATTCTTGCATATTCGAAGAAAATTCTTTTACAGCATTACACTACAACTAGCTAACTCAGGATATACAGAAAAAACTCCAATATAAGCGGCAACGCCGAAAATATTAAAAATAAATAAAATCCCCTCCTAACTAAACCGGCTTAAAATGTAAGATCCATCGCCTCCCTTTAATAGTGACTTGTAGCGCACTCTCTTTCCCTATTCCTTCTTCATCTTTTTGTTCCTCATCTCATCTTGTTACTGATATTAATAATTATGTGTCTTTTAACACGTATATCAAACTAATTATTCCTGATGTGCTTCAGCTCTGAACTGTATTACATTTTATTCCTAATTTTTTTGTTTCCGCTTGTCCATAACTAAGAATTACTCCTAGAAGTAATTAAATCATTATTTGGATCATATTTTTTTGGATACGCAAATTGAAATCAGGAATACCTACATCAACCAACGAATTTTCACTCCGGGTATGAGAAACTTGGAATCAAAAAACACATCCTGAAATTAATTGCCGTTTAAAACAATTTTCTCCCGATAAAGATAGGTAATTCCCATTCATTATATTCTCGTCCTGGCTTTAATACCCTAAAAAAATGAGAAATTCCCATCATCAACCGCAATACGCTACCTTCATTTACATTTAAAACTGGATGTACACTGCATTTTTCGCAGAGGAACTTATTTTTATTTATTAATGTTTTTTTAATAATTCGATACTGATTTGCACTCAACAAGGACATAAAATATGTTTCCAAAATATCGCCTCTCCTCTGTTTTTTAAGAACTTTCTCCTACTGTATATTTTCTTTATTCTCGTGTTTTATTTTATTACTTTTCCTTTTTCACTTGCCTCTTTATATCTTTATACTTATATTTCTATCTATTTTTATTCTCATATATTTATAATGTTGTATTTCTTTATCATTTATCATTACACTAAACTTTTATATTTTTATATCTATTGATCCCATACTATTTATATTTTATCCCCTTATTCTACCATCTGTTTATCCTTCATCTTATCCACTTAACAATTCTTTCTATATTGTATCCTTTATGATTTATACCTTATCATTTATTATCTTCCTATTATTCCTAATAATTTATATTTCATTTAAGTACTGTTATAATTTCAGATATTCCTTCTAAAATATACCGACATAGTATAAACATTCTATTTCAAGTAAAGTCCTTTCATAGCTATAACCCATTAATACATATGATTAGATAAGTATCTTCTATCAATTAACTTACCCTATATTCTCCCTGAGAGTTTAATCACACGTATATATATATATATATATATATATATATATATATATATATATATATATATATATATATATATAAACACCATCAGGACAGCTCTGCTATAAACCTACCTTCATTATATAATAAAAGCTATACTCCTTGTATATTACAGAGATCCATTTTGTTCACCCATAAAACAACCTCAATATTTTATCTTACACTGCAAAATTATTTCGCTCCTAATGTAACCATCGCTAGACGTCGCATCCCTATTATGTTAACTATCATCTTCTTCATCTTCTAATGAGAAGGATTAGGCTGCGAAATACCATGGTATAAAGAGTTCTCACTTACCCTACATCCCTAATTGATGTATCGGCCTTATTAAATTAATGAATATATCTGTAAATATATATGTGTATATATTTTATTATTGTTATTTTTCTTCATTCATTCCTATAAAAGCTCCAAAACAATTTGTTGAGTTTTGCATTATCCCGATAAGTCTCCTGTTAAGGAATTGATCTTATTCTTTCTTTTAACTCCCTATATATATATATATATATATATATATATATATATATATATATATATATATATATATATATATATATATATGCGTGTGTGTGTGTTGGCGTGTGTATATATAGCGTCTCCTTAAAAATCTACCAAATGTAAAGTAATTACTTAATCAATATGAAAGTCTCACCGATTATTAAGTGAAATAGAACGTTATAAGATATATATATATATATATTTATATATTTATATTTATATATATATTTATATATATATATATATATATATATGCATAATAATATACGGCATAATCGCGTTAATACTCCAGTTTGCGTCAGATCACCGAAGTAAACCAACGTTGAATATGGTTAGTACCAGATTGGGTGACTATTTAGGAATTCTAGACGCTGTGTGTGCTCTCCGCTTATCTCGGCGTTTGTTTCCAGTTGTAATGTGCATCCACTTCACCTGCTACTGGTATTTTAAAATGTTGACTCAGGAGTGGTTGGATATTGCGCACCTCCTGCCATAAAAAATTCACGCGCAGGCAGCCTTACGTGGGTATCCATAGTTTGTCAAAAACTGAAGAAACCTTTAGAGATGCCTACTTTTTTTCATACGGAAACTTTCTTTCTACATTTTTGGTCAATGTCACCCTTTAAATAAAAGCTCAACCTCGACATATACTTCTTCTAGATAGGGATGAAGAAGAATGTAGACAAACAAAAACTAAACAAAAAATCAACAACAGTCCTTTAAATTATGAGAATGAAAACCAGAAATCTGAATGTCCTTAATGTTTTACATTTTGTGTTTTGAATTGTGAAATTCGTTTAATATGTTACAAATAATTATTATGTTTCAGACCAGCATAAGAAAAAATATTTGAATTATTTTCACAGAAAACCCGACTTACTTTTTTTTTTTTAAATAAATGTTATCATTTTCTTTTAGAAAATACAACGTTTGCCTTCAATAAAATACCCACAGTTATCTCCCTGTCATTTTTTCACTCCGTCTGTTTCGTGAGTTACTTCTTTTCCGCGACAGTAGTCTCTGAAGCGATGATGTTGCTATGGAAACCAGTCATAAAAAGCGTCGCTCAAGGCCTTAATTTTTTTTACGATTTTGAACACCAGAAAATTCATCAGAAATTGTTTTACTAAACGAAATTTGAAATTTTTTCACAATATAGCTGAGAAGGTGATCTATGAACTGTAAAAACTGTTTGAAATTTGGTCGGCGAAGCTTTAAAAAAGTTCTAAATGACTAAAACTACCACTTAACCATATATTCAAACCCTACCGTGTTTGAATAATGTATGCATGTACATATATGTAATGCATGCATATATATATATATATATATGTGTGTGTGTGTGTGTGTGTGTGTGTGTGTGTGTGTGTGTGTGTGTGTGGCTATATAATAACCTGTAGAAATATCCACTTGCTAAAAGTCACTTAAAATATATTATTTATTCAGTGAACTGAACAGTGACTATCTAATATAACTGACATACGTTTAATGAAAAATATTACTATTTGAAAATATTGTTTTATTTATGTTGAAATAAAAGTTTGAATTTATATTATTCGTGATTGTTCTATTATATCGTTTTTACTATGTGAACGTCTTTCATTAATTGCCAGATCAATCATAAAGAATAGTTTATTTCACGTTAGTATTTTAATGTTTCTTCCGTATATACGTGAATATTTATTACTGTTAGTGCCGTTTTCTTTTGAAAAGATTAAGGCTGTAGGTAATAATAAGGCAGTGAGAAGGAAATGAGTTTCACGACCTTGCAGTTCTTGAAAAGAAGCTACTAGAATATGAAGCTGTATTACAATGAGGCATTAAAACAACGAATTGATGGAGACCACTAGTTCAACGAATAAAATGAGATAGAACAAAGGAAGCAGGGAAGTAATCAGACAACTTTGAGAAACACATGCTATAATAGTATTTGTAGAAAAGATTAGCAACATCACGTCTGTGAGAGATAAGTTGCAGTGAAGACAAATGTGTGGGTGCAATCCAATTATATGATAGATACGTTTCTACAATTTATCAAGAACCTTCATAGGAGACACAGACTCACCGTCCCAAATATGACAATAGTGATCCATGTATTGTTTGATAGTAGATATAGCGAATAGCCTCGGATGTGAAAACGTTTTCTGAGCGATAGACAAAACCGATTTTACGAGGAGCAGAAAAAGCAATGGTCTTAATATATGGACTTTTACAAAGATTTGATGAGAAAGAAACAGTAAGAAATTTTTAGAGTCGATTTCACATTAAAAACAGTAATCCAAAAGAATATCACAAAGAAAAGGGGCATGTTTGCGACCGAAAGGCAATAGCTGAGTATAAAGAGGGTTAAACAAAATAAGCCATTTCTCATTCGAATTCATAACAGAACCCTAATCAAACTCCAGATCAACTGCATATTTTCACTGATTTGAGAAAGATGGGCGAGAAGCAATATCAGAATAGAATGTTGTGTCATCAGCATGAACGTTAATTTTCTAAATAGAATCTCTGGAAAGCAGTTTAAATAAGAAGAGAAACAGTGTTAGACATAGAATAGAGCCCTGAAAAACACCGGCGTTATTAGAAATAGAAAATCAAGATATTCCATCAGGAGTTACTATAAGAGTTACTGTATAAACATGATAAATATAAAGACGAAGTAAGATATATATATATATATATATATATATATATATATATATATATATATATATATATATATATATATATATATATATCATGTTCTTTTTCGGAGGGTTTTTGCCGAATGTCCAAGTAAATGAAAAATTAAAAATATATTTAATTGAATATTTAATCAAATCCTTATGTATTGTGGATTATTACTGGGTTGAACGATAAAATGCTCGCCCTAAAACAAAACACACTACAGCTTTATTTTAAAACTTTTTCAGGTAACTAGGTTATGTTGAAAGCTGACATCTATTCAATGTAGCCGCCTTCAGCCTCAATCACCGCTACGATACGGGCCCGGAACTGGGAGCATGCCATTTCCACAAGCGCTGGCGGAAGCTCGACGAATACTCGGCAGATGGCGGCGATCAGGGTGGTTTTAGTCTTGTGTGACATCATGTTGGCCATGTTCTCGATGTATGACCATGCAAAACGGTCAAGCGGGTTCAGATCCGGGGAGGAGGAAGCCAATGAGAGAAGGGTGCAAAGTCATGGCACTCCTTATGAAGCTAAGCCTGGTCTCTTTGGATAATGTGCCGGCGCCGAGTCCTGTTGCCACCCTAGGATATGCTAGCGACCACCTCATTGCACCAGAGGATCACCACACTCTTCATTACATTCAAGTACACTTTGGTGTTGACTTTCAAAATGTGAGGTGGTATGATGTGGCCTTCATTTGAAACCATATCAAAGACCATAACAATGGTCGGAAACTTGTTTTCATCACCTTGGGTACGCCTTCAAGCGGTGGACTGTCCAGATTTGTATTTCAAGGGTGCGGCAATGGTCCTGTTGTACACCGGCAATCTCGCTCGTTGAATATTGTGTCAATTTCAGACATGATAGAAGGCTCGTATCACTCTTGGGATTTGTACTCAACTGGCAAACTAGTAGACGGTCTGCAACAAAAAAAAGAAAACCGGTTTTCATCAACCGGAAATGGAATCATATCGTCTTTTCTATGGCCACAATTTTATGTTCCACGCTGTATAAGGTAAACCTTTTTACTATTTCTCATGTTTGTATTTATTTACAAATAATTTCTTGTTTTTTAAATATCTGTAAAGTATACCATAGGGATTTTATTAACACTAACATCTCTAATCCTTGAAAAACACTTCCGTCGCTTTTTATTAGCAAGAGCATTTTGAATGTAATCTGCATGAGACCTTATATTCTTTATATTAATAGAAAAACAACAAGTGTTGACAAATGGGATTTGCAATCTTCTATGTTCAAAGTATTAAAATTAGAAAAAATTCAAATAAATTTTCACTTCCTGTCTTAACTTGCCACACGCTTCAACCAGAAATGTAAGATCCGTCGATAACTAGAGATGTGATAAGGTATACCAACATGAAATACTAACAATCACCACGAGCTTTCCGAACAACTTCAAGTAGATATAAACATAAGTACATACATTTATACATATGAATACATGCGTATATATTAGAAGAAGAAAATAAATAGGTAGATAGCAATAAACTTGGCAATAGTTACAGGTGTGTAGTATTACACTATAAGAATATTGCAGCTTTAAGAATTCATTATATAATGTTATGAATTGAATTTAAAAATAATCTTAATGCTGCAATATTTTAAGTTATAAATTTATTATATTATTACCAGAATATCTTGTCCTTATCTTTTCCAGTCAAAACAACTAGCATTTACTTTTCCATGTTTAACCATATTACTTTTCATGCTTGTATTTTCCTATTGCAATCCATTATTTTTCCAGACTTCCAATAAATTCACTGGTCTTTTGTTTCATTTCAGTCTTATTTTTCCTCCATAAACACATATGTAATAACAATGAACAGCACTCCCCTGCGTTTCAATTATATCCCTTTCATGCTTTAATTCTCTCTTTTAAACTTGTTACTTTTTTCGCGACAGCAGTGAAATAGTAGCAACAGTAGTCGCTGAAGCGACGTGGTTGCTATGGAAACCAGTCATATAAAGCGTCGCCCAATTCCTAACATATTTTTACGATTTTGAACACTAGAAAATTCATCGTAACTTTTGTTTTACTGAACGAAAATTGATTTTTTTTTTTTAGAATATAGTTAAGAAGGCGATCTATAAACCGTAATAATTGTTTGAAATTTGGTCGAAAAAATGAGTGAATGGTAAAGTTTTAAAGCAGTTCTAAATAATTAAAACTGCCACTTAACCAGATATTCGAACACGGTAGTGTTTGAATGATATATGGCGACCGCAATGTTCCATTAATATATATCGTATGGAAAAGTTAAATGTACTTTCATGAATTTTATCTTTTATGTCTATATATAGTAGCATTCTCGATATATATTTATTGGCTGGTTCATGTTGATATGCAATTTATTATGCACATCAGATATTGTGAAAGCACAAAAGAAAACGAAAATTATCAAAAAATATTCCCATGCGTCTAATAAATGAAACACATAAAAACCATGTATATTTATGATGTACATCTTTTAAGATTTATGATTGATAGTGCATGCAATACACTTACAAGCGATGGAGTACCATTAGTTTAGTGGATGATTAAGATATAGTATTACACGTGCTATCACACGTGAAATTAGGCACACAACATTTTATACATATATATATATATATATATATATATATATATATATATATATATATATATATAATAAATTCCACAGCCAAAAAAAAAAAAAAAATCATATATATATATATATGTGTGTGTGTGTGTGTGTGTGTGTGGGTGTGTGTGTGTGTGTGTGTGTGTGTGTGTGCGCGCGCGCGTGTATCTATGTACGTATGATTTTAGGTATATATACACATGATATTACATAATTTGTTGTGTATATCTTTACAGTATCTATCTTAACATTGCTAAAAGCGTTAGTAGATCTAAGATATGATTATCTGGAAATATATCTATTGTAAGTTATTTACAGATAATCACTTCGCCTGATAATATCCTGCAAGAATTAAACATAAACGGCTTTTTGTAGCTTCCTTGGTATAGATATAATTATAACAAGCCGTACGTGCGTGATCCTCCTCTTGTGCTGCATGTGAGATGAGGCCACAAAAAATAGTGAAGAAATGATAAATGTGAGAAGTGTGAAGGGCCAACCTTGCCTTCAGTTTTTCGGAAAAATCTAATAGATGTGGCAAAAATTATGGGGTAAAACGTGTCATTTTTTTCAATTTTGGGGCATTTGTGACCCTTTATGAGCTCCTAAGAACGTCGAATCCCAGTGAAAATGGACAAACGATGAAGTTTCACGCCTAAAGACATGTATATTTGAATTCAGCATCATGGAAAACTACTATATAGACATACATATCAAGCTCTTGAGTAATATGAAAAAAGAACTCCAAAAAGACGATTTATTTTTGCCCTAAAAGTCCCAGAGGGATGCGAACCAGAATTTTCCAGGGTCACCCATACTGAATTTATATTAAGAACAATGACCTCCACATTTTGGTAATGTTTCAGAAAAATCTCAAACGCTATGGGGCAAAAAATGTCATTTTTGGCTATTTGGGGGCATTTTTTACCTCTTTTGAGCCCCTGAGGACGCCGAATACCATTGTAAATGGATAACAGTGCAGTTTTAAGCCTTAACACATGTATATTTGAGTTGATCACCGTGAAATCCTTATATAGTCAGATATATCAAGTTTTTTGTTGAGAAATATAAATAAAGTGCCCAAAAAAGAGGTGTTTTTAGCGCTGAACGTCCCCGTGGATGCGAACCAGGATTTTGACAGGGTCAGCCATATTGGATTTATATTAAAAACAATGGGCTCCACATTTTGGTCAAGTTTTAAAAATATGGATCAAAACTTATGAGGAAAATGTGTAATTTTTAGCCATTTTGGGGCATTTTTTTACCTCTTTTTTGAGCCCCTGGGGGCGTAACAGGAATGTTAGTAAAAATTTGTTCACATCTATTTAATGAAATGAAATTTGTGGAAAATTTCAGGAAAAACTAATAGACGGTTATCTGGCAATAGTCCGGACTAACGGACGCACGGACGCTCCCCCTATGATAAATCGGGGGACCAATATATATATTTTTGTGTGTATGTTAGTGTTAGTGTATATACATATTAATGTAAGAAAAGCCAAATTATGTATATAAAATCTAAAACTGTATTTATATGGGGGATTTTTTTGGTGAAAACGTGAGAAGTGCTTTCGAATGTCTAAGAGTTTTCCTAAGGTATTAACACAGACAGAACTATCTTAAAAACTTCAACTATGCTCAATATGATAACATGAATATATTATGCATTAAATAATTCGGAGAAGATCACTGGTCAACAACAAATTTGTTGTCTGTTTATCAGCTGATTTTAGACAAATCTGATGCGCTGAATCCAAACAATCACATTGGTTTTGCTCACTCAGTCAAATTTGTGAGCCATGGGCACAAGGAGTTTGTTTTTAGCTTTTTGTTTCGTATGTGTAGAGCATTGTAGAAAAGTTGATGGGGAAGATGATACGGCAAATACTTGTTTAAATAAGAAATTATTATTTTAACAATAAGTTAAAGTATTCAGGTTCGATTCTTCTGGTTGATTATTACATCTTCGCTCAGAAATTTGCAGAGACGTGGAGAGTGGATTCCACCATCGAAAATGCGCTACCCAACTCTATCCTATCAAATAAAAACACATGAACGAAAATCTCAATGAAATAGCGAGCTGTGTGTCGATCCTTACATACCCTGAGTAGTCACTGAAAGTGTTAGTCATGAAAAGCATAAAAATACTGTTAGAAACTCGCTCAATATAGTTTACCGTGCCATAAGCTGACATATATTCGGTGGGTGTTTAATAGTATTTTCTATAGTTTTTATTTTTAACTCATTTTCCCAAACTTACCGCATTAAACAAAGAGTCTGGCGCCATTTGTAATTTACAAATACATCGATAAACACTGTGAGTTTTTCGAGCTAAATAAACATTTTACATTAAATAAAAACACTAAAAAATATCCAGTAAGGTAGAAAAGTAACTTATCTTGACTGTGATGACATTTATTAGTTACATATTTGTTATTTGACAACTTTTTCGAATCTATTTGCATAGTAATACAAACCCTAAATGTTTTTTGACCAAGAGACGCCATCTGACGACAGTTTATTGAAAATTTACATGTAGGTAACTTGGACATGAGTAAAAGTCTGTATTTTGATTTGAGATTAACATAATAAATGGGACAAAATTGGGGTCAAAGAATGTACCTGAGCGGTCTCTACGAAATTACTCAGAGAAATTTTGATCCAAACATTTGAAATTTTACATAAAGTGTATTTACACATAAAGCAAGTTATAAACAGTGCATAGGTCCCGAGCAAAGCCGGGCTGAACTACTAGTATATATATATATATATATATATATATATATATATATATATATATATATATATATATATATATATATATACATATATATATATATATATATACATACATATATATATATATATATATACATATATATATATATATATATATATACATATATATATATATATATATACATATATATATATATATATACATATATATATATATATATATATACATATATATATATATATATATATACATATATATATATATATATATATATATATATATATATATATATATGGTTCAGATAGGATCAACAAATTATCCAGCATACTTTCTTGTAATTGTAATTGGTGAAATTATTTATTTTTTTTTATTATCGATTGATTGCACATACTAGTTAGCTAACCCTCCATTCAGTGTACCGAGACTAAGTCTTACGCACGCACACACACACACACAAGTCCTTTTGTATAATAGTAGAAAAATACACAAACACACACACACACCAATATATATATATATATATATATATATATATATATATATATATATATATATATATAGAAAGAGAGAAAGAGAGGGGGAGAGAGAGAGTTTCAGTCTTTTCAAAGAATCTAAACGTATTTTATTGAAATTATATTTATACATTCATTTGAATTAATGTAAAACGTACAAATGTCAAGAAGCCTGGTTCTATTGTACTCTAAAATTTCGACCCTGCCCTGATCCTATGAAAAAATATAGGTTATCTCATAGGCTGAAGCGTTTTCCTTGTGCATGGAAAGAACTTCTCAAATGTATTTGTGATATTAGGTTGTATTAAAATGTTAATTTTGGTAAAATTGGATTTCTACTTTAATCGGATATAATGGATTTTCGATACGTATCAAACGCATGCCGATATGAAACCAAAGTAGGAACACTTCCAGTCACATCAGTAACCTTCGTCTGCAAATAAAATATTGGGCCAGCCGTTTTCGAACCCATAGGACCGAAGTCGCACAAACAATGTTCCTCCTGTATATACATATATATATATAGTGATCACTTTCACTGCACTGATGAGGACTAAAGGATTAGTCGAAAATATGTACTTGTAAAAAAAGTTTAATTTTTTTCATAATATTATTTGTGTATTTCTGCACGTCACCAATAGAAAACGAATACAGAAAAGTTATAAACTTTTATACTTTTCGTATTTGTTTGTCTGACCTATAGACAAATATATACGTACATATATATATACACGCATAAATATGTGTGTGTACGTGTCTTTTATACCGACTTTTTACCATTTTGTAACTTGAAGAATTCACTACTATATATTGTGTACACTACGACAAGAAATAAAGGATTGGCTAATAAATATAAAAACCCCATGAATTACAATATCATATTTAAGAGTATTTTACGACCGGGCAAAACCGGGCGGTCTTATAGTATTGCATTAAAGAGATGTCTGGAACGATAATAAATATTATATAAAAGAAACTATGTCTATGTGTGTGAGTGCTATGCCTTCTCAAAGGCCGGGCTGATTTCTTTGAAATTTCACACAAACGTATTTAATGTGTCTGGAAGTGTTCTTACGTAGGTTTTTATCGGAATGCACGCAATACGTCTCGAAAAATAAACAAAATAGTCCAGACTATGCAGTCGACTCGAGATCATTTATAAGCCAGGAACCCGTTCGAAATCAATATTTCTACGATACTTGAGGTTTGCATTTGAAAATTATATTCAACCCATTATATAGAAATAATTTTATAAAACCAACAGTAAACTTCACTATAGTGCAATATAAATTACAATGTATTGTGAACTCAATAACTGTCGGGAGGCGTGTCAAGTTTCCTTCTGGTACACCGCGATAGGTTCCAAAGCGGAGCAGGCAATCGATCGATATGAAAAAAAAAATGGGCGATTTCGATGATAATAAAAGTATTGAAAATTTGTTAACCCCCATCGGGTTTCACTTCTAGAAGATTAATAATTGCACAATTAGTTATAACAAAACTAATTTTAAATAAATTAGAGTTGGATTTTAAAAGTAAACACTCTAGTCTTGATATTTAGGACAATTGTAATAAAAAGAATATTAGACCTTCCGCTATTCTTTGGTTATCATGAGTTTAAACATTAGAAGTCTCTTGTAAACTAGGTAGGTTTTACATATACAAAAAAAAAATAAATACTACATAAAACGTAAATAATTAGTTTCGTATTTTCACCCTATGTAAGTCATTTTTGGTATAAAGCTAGATAACAAATTACAGAAAATAATTATTAGATGAATAAAGTCATAATAACAATAAAAATAGCAAATTATTTCTTTGTGGAATTAGAACATTTCCAAAAAAAATTATTTCAACCGTTGAATAAAACCTGACTGGCATTACACTATGAAGCGATATAAATGCCAGAACTAACAGACGGTATTATATTTAAGTTTTCTTCTTTTTTTCTCCTTCTTTTTCGCCACGATAATGTTATGCATCCTTCTTTCTAAGTAAATCATTTCTAATCTTTCTGAGGAGTATATACACGAAAAGAGTCGTTATTGAAATTGCTTCTGCGTAACGAATTTGAACATGCTAGAGAAGCTGTTTTGCATAAAAAAGTAAAGATTTGGATATTGGAATGAAACCACACTGCTATTATTAAATATAAGCTTTATTCTTACATTTACTATATATTGAGCTTCTAATCAAAGATGACGGGTAAACACAGAGAGTAAAATATAATTGAAAAAACATATTTTACCAAAAAACATTATATATATATAAATATATATATATATATATATATATATATATATATAGTAAGTTATAAAATATATGCAGTATATATATATACGGCATAATATATATATATATATTATACCATATATATATATATATTATACCATATATATATATATATATATATATATATATATATATATATATATATATATGAATGGAAATGTATAAAAAGGAATACGAAAATGGAAAAAAGCTTATAACTTTTCTTTATTCGTTTTCAATTGGTGACTACACCGATGAAGACTGAAGGATCGGTCGAAAATATGTACTTGTAAAAAAGTTTTTTTAATTTTTTTTTCATAATATTATTTTGTATTCCTGCACGTCACCAATTGAAAACGAATAAAGAAAAGTGATAAGCTCTTATACTTTTCGTATTCCTTTTTATACATTTCCATTCATATATATACTTTCTAAGGAATATACGTGGATACAACATGCAATCCATAACATATATATATATATACATATATATATATATATATATATATATATATATATTATGCCGTATATATATATATATATATATATATATATATATATATATATATTATGCCGTGTATATATATATATATATATTATATATATTATGCCGTATATATGTATATATATATTATGCGATATATATATATGTGTTTGTGTTTGTGTGTGTGTGTGTGTGTGTGTGTGTGTGTGTGTGTGTGTGTGTGTGTGTGTGTGTGTGCGGTAGGAACACCTCGGAATAAAATATTCATTAGAAAAAGCACACTCCCGCTTATTACTAAGTGCTTTTTTCATTCAAATATCCTAATTTGATCTAAGATATAGATAAACGAAACATTGGTGCCGTCTGGCCCGTGACTAAATTTATCTACCTTTTCGATTCCGACACTTACGACAAAATAAAGAAAAACTGCGTCCTTCAAAATTGAAGATGACCTCTTAAGCCACCCATAGAAGGCTTATTGACTCAACAGGTTGATTCATTCTTGACACCTTGGGTACTTCTAGACTATCCTCACACCTTTTCGAATAAGAAACACTTTCAGATGAATAAACGGTTTTCTTTCGTTTTTTTTAAATGTATGTCCTGTTACCATTTTTTTTTCTTTTTTTAATGTATTTATCACACTCCATCTTTATTGTTATGTTCGTTCTCTTCTTTATTCTTACTTTATTTCTCTTTTATATTTTCCTTCATTTCCTTTTTAATCTTCAAAGATCTTTAAAAAAAAACAACAAAAAATCAACCTTTCCTCCTAACACTGATATATTATAACAACGTATGAATCATTCATAACAATGACAGCTCTTAAATAAAAGCTGTTTTTTTAATATGTAATTATTATTTACATTATGTAAACAGGTTCTTCATATCTGTTGAACACAATAGCATGCGACTGTTACTCTGTTGACTACAATATTGTTGTTTTCAATTCACAAGCTAAACAAATGGTCCTTACTTCCGAAACATTCTCATATATAATCAAATTCTGTCCTTTGATCTATTATAAAAAAAACTTTGTGGTATAAATCTTATTATACTACTCTGGTGGAGTACTCAAAGAAATCATGAAGTCATATCTATATTCTTTTCATAGAAAAGCTTAACAAACTGAAAACTAAGAATAAAAAAACATGAATTTAATATGTTCGCAATATATACATAATAATAATACATAATGATAATACATAATAATAATACATAATAATAATGCATAATAATAATACATAATAATAATACTTTTGTGAGTGTCACCAAAAACAGGCACCACACCAAATAATGATGGTCAACGAGGAGGAGAAGAGCGAGGAAAGGAAGCCGGAGATGTGAAAAGAAGACTAGGACGTTGTGGAGGCTTATTGTCACCTAAATTCCAGTGAAGACCAATGGTTGCTGCCAACGAAAATCAATCGTAAGCGGCTGTCGCGATAACGCAAAATATTTTGCAAAGGTTATCGAAAGAGGTGGAGAGTACTCGAAATTTTGGGAGACTTGTTGTTCCTCAGACTTCAGGGAACACCACAAGTTGATCTCAAAGAAATCTTTGATGATCACTTTTTGTGTGAATACCCTTAGTGAGTTAATAATAATAATAAATATGTGTATGTTTCTCTATGTTTTCGTTGGATATAATTTTAGAGAGAGCAGCACCAGTAGTAAAGGGCTCTTGATCCTAGTAACGATTCTTTAATACGGCTTTAGTTGAGCGCATTATTGTATTTTGTTTATTATCACTACGTATTAACGCCGTCGTTGAGAATCGGCTTGAAAAACTCATTTTTTGTTGACGACTGGATTTTTGTATTGTCCTATCTCGTTTATAGCGGCACCAAAATAAGCCGTTAAAAACTGACATGTATCCTCTTTTTATTATATTTCATTTTTATTTTATTTTATATAATAAAATGGTTATAGTTTTTCCCTTTAAACAAAAGACATTATAGCTTGGAAAATGCATACGACACATAAAGATTCAATATGCCCACACACCCTCTCTATATCCTCAACTTTTAAGGATATTACGCTTCGCTTTTTACCAGTACTGTATTTTACTAAATGAATTCCGATAAAATTCACTCTCGCAAACAACACACATAACCTATTAAAAAGGCTTCCTGCAATCTTGACATACTAGGGAGACCCACTGTAAGGATGCGTGCGCATAAATTTTTTGGTGGCAAGAGTTGCACAATCTCCAGCCACACCTCTCCTGAGTCGACATTGTTGAATACCAGTGGAAAGTAGAGGTTCAAGACGACTGGAAACAATGCCGACATAAGCGGAAAGCACATACAGCGCCTAGAATTCCCAAACGGTCACCCATTTGATGCTAGCCAGGATCAACGTTGCTTAACTTCGGTGATCTGACGAGAACCGACGTGTCAACGTGATTATGCTGTACATAGCCAATTACTTACCCCCCCCAATTACTTACACCTCCCATATTCCCATTATATATCAATGGTCAATATTTCATAGCATACCTAGTCGCCATTGACCGGAAGTATTGCATTTTATTATTTATTGTTTTTTCTCTTTTCACCAAACCTTATTTTCGACGAAAATATTTATCGCCCCTTTCCAATCGTCACCCGGCGCTTCCAACGATTTCATTGGTTGGTTTCGTTCTTTCCGTGAATTCTATTATTTTTTTAATCTTTCACTATTTCCGAATGGTCACACAGCGTATCAGCTAAATTAAAACATGCCGTAACGCTTACGGCAACAAAGTTCATTCGTATCACACAAAGACTAAACACAAACTACAGATTACAACTTTTTTTATGCTAAGTAGCAGGCCTACCCGACGTTGCTCAGGACCGAATAATATAACAATGAGAAAAATGGAGTTTTAAAATATCTGTTATTCTTAGGAGAGAGGCATTTTTTTATGTCTATATATCATTTGCTATCTCGAGCAAAAGAATATTTTACCTAACCTAGGACGTGAATGGCACAAATTATGTATGAAATAATTTTAACTTACCTAAGGCATGTAAGAAACAGCATGAATATTTAATAATTTTACAATTCCTAGGACGGATAATGTACAACCCATATATTAAATAATTTTCTTACCTTCTGACAGGTAATATAAATATATATATCTGAACAATTTAGCATCCTTTCGACAAGTATTGTACAACATATATGAATTAATTTCTTTTCCCACCAAGGCCATCATAATTTTAAGAAAAATGAATTCACTGTTAGAAGATGAATCATTCGAATTTCCAACTAAATACATAAATACATTGTCTTGGTTAGTGATTAGGTAACGCTTGCTTCAACGGAAAATTCGTCAATTCTATGTTTTTCCCACCACAAACAAAACCGCAATTTTAAGTTAAATTATATAATTTCTAGAATAGGACGCAGCAGATTTTCCAAATAAATATGTAAATATTACTTCAGCACAGTCCGTATTCTGTATGCCAGTCTGTTGTTTAATATATTGTTAGGTGAAAGTACAGAATAGTATACAAAAATACCTACTCTCCCTTATATTAAGAAATGATTTCTAAATTATAACGTTATCATTTCAGCATGGTCTGTATTTCATATACCAGTTTTATTTATTAAATTGTAGGTGAAAGTACAGAATAATTTAAAAGATACACCCCATATTAAGAATGGCTTTCTAAATAATGTTATGATTGCAGCATAGTCCGTATTCCGTAAGTTTTCCCTCCCCCCAGTCTTAAAAAATATATATGAAATAAAGTAAATTTGAAATCGTAAAGTTCTACAACCATTTCCGGGACTGATTCCACATCATCACATCTCTCTTAAAATAGATAAAAAATAAAGAAACTTTGAGATCGTAAATTTCTTCAGCCATTTCCGGGACTGACTCCATATTACCCCTCTCTCTTAAAAATAGATCTGTAATAAAGGAAATTTGCGATAATAAACTGCCTCAGCCATTTCTGGGACTGACTTCATATCCCCCTGTCTCTTATAAATATGTATGAAATGAAGTAATTTTGAGATCGGAAACTGTTTCAGCAATTTCCCAGACTGACACCATATCCCCCTCCTCACTGTTAAAAATATATGTGAAATAAAATAATTTTGAGATCGTAAACTACTTCAGCCGTTTCCTGGCCTGGCTCCGTATCCTCACTTCTTTTAAAAATATATATGAAATAAAGTATTGTTGATATCATAAACTGCTTCAGCCATTTCTGGGACTTATTCCATATTCCACTCCTCACCTTTTAAAATATATGCAGTGTCGGTTATTTTGTATTTTTTAAGGTAGAAAACTATATTATGCTTACTTAGCCTTTTGCTGAGATCAAAGTGTAGTATCTGTCTGACGCAGCATTTCAGCGAATTCATCTACTGCCCTCTCTACATAAGCAGAAAAAGTAGTGGTAATATTTGGGAGAATGAACAGGCATTAATTCACCACACCCCAACCTAACCTAAAAAAGGTTTGGTAATCCCTGACGACCTCCAGAGTACTTATCAAAAGCAACATAATCGTGCTTATCCCCTCTACCATCATCAATACATAACGTCATTTCCGGAAAATGACTCGGCAGTTTTTCGACATACATGATTTCATTATAAATTATTTGTATTTTCTTAATATGGGTTACTACACCGTAGAAACACCTTATTTAAAATTCATGCTAGTCAAAAAATAAATATTTCAAAGTGCAGTTAGTGATTAGGCAACCCTTGCTTTATAATAAACTGATCAAGAAATTGGATTGAGAAACGGATACTTAATGTTAACTAATACTAAACAAAAATAGAGATAATACATGTCAGTTTATTATTTAAGAAATTGTTAGGTGAAAGTACAGAAAAGTTTAAATAATACCTACCCCTCTCCATATTAAGAATGGCATTTAAATAATAACGTAATTATTTCAACACGGTCCGTATTCCCGTCTTAAAAATATGTATGAAATAAAGTAAATATGAGATCGTAAAAAAGATATATAGGTTTGTTTTCATATTTACAAATTTCAAACCGCGAGTAAAATGTACGTATGATTACATTTTTTTAATACAAAAACATAAAAAAATGAGTTGGTGTCATCAGTTAGAATTGAAATAAATATTAAAAAACAAATTGAGCGTTCCAACCTGAGAAAAAAACGAATGTACGCATATGCGCATACAAAACCAAAATGTCAGCTAATGTTTAATGAACATTTTACAAGTAAATTTGCCGATGTCTGTATACGATATACATGTATGTAAGCAAAGATATTATTCGCTATAAACCACCTTTGGTGCATGAACATTATTTCCTGAGAATTTCAGTGCTATGTGACCAGTGGTTTAAGAGTTTACCTGTTAGATAATTACACACACACATAGGTCTACTGTTTAATTATATATATAAGAAAGAGAAGATTAGCATTACACAACTTTGTGCACATTTTTGTGTAATCGCTGACCGATTCGCCCAAAAAGTTCTATGTCAACCGTCGCGTATCAACAAAAACGATACCAACAAACATTATTCCCATGATGGTGCCGTTAAACATTTTATTTTCGTGTTATATCCATCCATCCGGATTTCAAAATCGTCGTCAAATAGCAAGGTCTGGCATATTTTACTAAAGCAAACGACATTAGACAGTGCACTTTCATCAATAAATATTTATAATGCGGTACATGTAACTCGTATACTGGTAGACAATGAGCACATTTAAATAAAACTAATTACACAATGATAGGCACACGAAGTATGTGTCTGTTACTAATGAGTTCCGTTACAAAACAAACACATGTTTTGTCGATTAAGTTACTGTCTTAATTACTATAGCAATGAATAAGAAAATCTGTTCACTAAACAGACAGAACTTTCACAAATTTCCTGGATCATTTGACTGGGAGCAAAGTGTAGTATTTGTTCTTACACTAGATTTGATTTTTCTGCTCCTTGTTTTAAATAATTAATATCTACTGAGCTTAAGCACGACAAGTTTGACCACACACACACACACACACACACACACACACACACACACACACACATACACACACACACACACACATACACATATATACATATATATATATATATATAGAGAGAGAGAGATAGAGAGAGGGAGAGAGAGAAGGGGGTCTTTATTCCAGGGCATTTCGAAGCCTAATGCTTCTCATCAGAAGCGTAGAGAAGGTGCTAGGTAGCATGGGGAAGATGCGTCGTCTACCGTAGGGCTCATTACGGACGAAAAAGATTAAGAGGAATTATAGAATGTTGGGGGAAGCTTTATTGAATTCTGATGAGAAGCATTAGGCTTCGAAATGCCCTGGCATAAAGAGTCCCTTCCATCCCCCAAATTTTGCTTGTATTCCATTATGCAATAAATGATCTATTCTATACCTATCAATATATAGTTTTGTGACTTCATTCCATACTGTTGCTCTCTTATTGTGTAAGCTCACATTTTAAAATTGTGGAGCTTGGGATTATCCAGATAAGTCTCCTCTAGTGGAATTGAACTCTCTCTCTCTTCCTCTTTGCATTAAGCTATATATATATATATATATATATATATATATATATATATATATATATATATATACTGTGTATTTAGGCAGCATGTTTTCATTCAGTATTGTTGAATAGCAGGGTATGTTGTTGCTTAATGAGCTTTTTTTGTAAGTTTTCAATTTTTCAAATTGTCATTCTTATTTCTCGGTTGAATTTGTGGAAGAAAGTTCCATAGTCGTATTTCTCCATCTGTTTTTTTTTCTTTTGGTTTTTGCAAGTACTTTCCGTTTCGTTTAAAATCTGGATGTTTTTATGCTTCAGTCAAAATTTATTGAAGCACATAGAAGCATTCAGATATATACATATATATATATATATATATATATATATAAAGCACATAGAAGCATTCAGATATATACATATATATATATATATATATACATATATATATATATATATTATTTATTCGAGGGTAAACAGTTACATATGGTTGCAGCAAACCGCTATCTGTTTCAGTCAATGAGACTTCGTCAGGCTACCCTGAACCGTTCGATGCCATGAAAAAGAAAAAAAAATCTAACAAACTCGTTGTTTTCATTAGTCCCTACTTTTGAACAAGTGGTGGACGGATGTTTGTTTAAAATAGACATTCGGCGAGGTTATTTGCGGGCATCGCTTCCGCGGTCGAGTGGTAGAACTGCTTACTGTCAACACGACGGTTCTAGGATCAATCCTTGGCTTAGGAGAGGTGCTAGTCTAGCGGCACTGATGAGTTGTGATACAACGAAACAGGAATGTATGTCGATGACTATATATATATATACACATATACAAAATAACATTTTATTACATTTAAAGTAAGTAATAATAAGTAAGGTATAATAATCCTTTCGAGATTTTTATTTCTTGTTTATTTTTAAAAATTCGAAATATGCTCTTTAAATTTTCTGCTTCAAAGATAAATATATATGCATTTCTTGGTAAAATATTATTTGGAGTTTTAGAACGTCCTTGTCAGTTCAGCTGGTTGTGTGGTGTTCTGATATTTGCCTTCTTTCATCATTGCTTTTTATAGTCCTTTGTGTCAGCTAATCTGCTATCAAATAATCGCTTCTTCCTCAACTCATTTTCTTATTATATTGTTGTTGTGCTCCTTTTTGATCGTTTTTTATTTGAGGTTTTTATTTTTAGATTCGTAAACTTTTCTAATTAAGATTTTGTTGTAAAATTGAAGGGATGGTAAATTTTTACGTGCCCCAGCGTATTATAAACACCCCCACCTCTTTATGTAAAAAACGGTTTTTAGAATAAACACCCCCCAACCTCAAAAGCTCTTCTTAACATGCGGTAGTTGGGTGGTTTTTATTCCGAAAGCCGTTCTTAACATGAGGTGGTTGGGGGGTGTTTATACTACGCTGGGGTAGGTCGTAAAAATACCGAATTATCTTTTATTTTTAATTGTTTCTTTTTGTTAATGTCCCATCACTTATCAATGACAAAACAACACTAGAAAATAAGTGTTAGTGAGTTTAATTGTTTTATCGTTTCTACTCATTTGCTCGCATACGAGGGCAGAATTGGATAGCGTGTCGATTTTTAATGTGAGTCAACTCTTAAAGTCAACTCATAAGGGAGGAGTACTCAGGATTGGGACAGAAATTTAAATTGCCTCACTCTAGAAGATATTCGCTGACCGAGGACAGAAAGAATAAAACGTCTCAGAACAGATACTACACTTACGTTTATTAAATTTCGGATGGCGATCTCTAAACGATTCGGTGTATGTGACGACTTGGACAGGTTGAAGTAGCGTGAGTTTATCCATTTCTCCCAAAAGGGAGTAAATGTTGGTTGGTTGGTTGCTCTTGTTCCACGGCATATCAACTCTTTTCAGGTTATTTAATGCCAAATCCAGTTATTTTGAAGAAAAGTTTTTTTAATAGCATATATTTGTTTATTTTTCAAGAACGTTTCTATTAAACCCATAGTTAGGATCCTAACATACTACCACTTCGAGTCAGAGTGGACCTGGGAGCAATGGCAATTAAAGGGTGACTCCATACTCCCCAAAGCCCACAAGCTGGGACCTCACCATCTGATATAGTTGAAGGTCATATCCAGGACCGAATAAATGTTGAAGAAGAAAAAAGCTTCCACACTATTTAAAGAGAACATGTGTTGCCAGGTAGATTACTATTTACTGTTGTCTTTGTTATTGCATTGTACTTTTGTATGGATTAGCATGGTGGCACATTTTGACTGAAAGGATACTTTTGTTAAAATTTAGCCCCTCCCAATATTTTCCACAGAATGGGTTACTTTCACGACGTAAAAAGTAACAAATTCTGCCAATATTCACAAATGAAACAGTTACTTTGGAACCGACTGAATTTTATCTTTATACAGCCAAGTCGTCAAACTTTGACATTATTTACTTTAAAAGATACCGTCCACATCAGAGAGTTAAAGTTCTTCAGTGATTTAATGCGGTCTTGGAAAAAAGCTTGATATTAGGAAAATAGCCAGAAAAAAAGAGCAGAGGAAGACAAAAAAGTCTACTAATAGTCTCAACAGGATCCCTAGAAACACGACTATAGATGTCATCATATAGATCAAATGCAAAGACGACTGGAGAGCCGTGATTATTGATGTCTGCAATTACAGGCCTGATAACTGTAGAAAAGACACTGTTCATTATTAACCTCTGCATATTATTGACGAGCATTTTTGTATTTGAATTAATTAAAGTACTGTTAATATTTAGGCAGTTATTCTCAGAACCGTTCGCCTGATAACCTCCGATCATTTTTCAGATTCATCTTTTTTACTATAAAAGTTAGAGAGTGGCAGTCGAACTCGTAAATAAGTAAGCAATTTTGAATGAAAGTATTTTATTTAATAGATAGAGTTTGCTTGTTCTCGTTCAGTCAGCCAGGACCTCGTAGTAATTTAAAGTAATCCGTAATTGTATCGTTCGCACTGAGGATAGAACTTAAACCCCCAGAACACTATCATTTAGTACTGATTATTATTTATTAATGTCATCTGTTGCACCACTACCTCTGTCAAAATTCCGTACAAATTCCCAAGTTTAACATACAGATTGCTAGAACTCGCTGAGATGTAGATTACATTGGTCGAAACATATTGAGAATAACACTAAAGATAAAAACGGTAAATCAATTATCCTAACATTCAGAAACGCCATTTTATCGCGTTTCCTAATATTGTTGCACCGACTAGTTTGAATATACAACAGGAAATGACGACATTGCATACGATTGTACTTCAATACGATTTTATTGCATACAACTGTCTCCATTATTGAGTGCCTTAGTGTTCAAGGATTTGTCAGGACCAATAATAATGGGAAACATTCCTCTACAAGTAAATTCAGACCAAATGTTCCCTTTAGAAATGTATCGACACCCGAATAGTATTGCTACACATTGGCTTATACGAGGAATGGTGCAGCTTTTCTAAGTGAGGTTGCCTCTTGTAAAAGCACTAAGCTGTATACTCCACTAGATACTAGATGTGTGTCTGTCCTAGAACATAGTAAGACAAAATATACTATGATATAGTAAACTAATCAACTGGAGGGAAAGGAAAGTCGATGTTTTTATTTCGTAACTAGCTGAAGGTTTGAGAGGTGACGAGAACATTAACGGAACAGTCAAATATCTGTGTATCTCATATAGACATCAAATATAGACATATCATATAGACATCAAGTGTTAATCTAAGTGTCATTTGATTTACACTTAAGTAGTGTAAACACTACTTTAGCAAAATTTAACGTTTGGAAACACTTTTATAATTTGTTCTGCTTTTTACTTGATTTATTTAATTATGGTTAGTTTCAGGGTGCATTAAATACAGAATTAGCGTTAACGTAAAACTAATCGCGGTATATGGAACAGTGAACTCATTGAGAAATGCTAAACAGTTATGTGTGTGCTTATATGCAGGCAAAAGTATAAAGAAAACAAATGCTATGAAAATACTTAAGAACATGCTTGGCTTCCATTCCCTTTAAAATATAAATTTTTTTAGTGCAACCTGCATTTTGTCTGTTTTCCTGAGGGCATATTTAGTAGGGGTAACACTATTTTAGCCACGGTCCAATACCTATTTTTCTTGTTAGAATTGTTGAAAATTGTTTAGGGGGAAAAAAAGAATTGTTCATATAGGAATGTTAATGTAATTTAATAAAATCAACTGTTTTGGTTCCTTATACATTAATTGATTAGTATTAATTATATTTGTTTTTATTATTATCTTTCTCTCTTGCCTATTTAAATTTGAATGTGATTTTATTCTAAACGTTGCATTTATTTGATTTTGACGATTATATAGTCCAAGATAAGTATTTTCCGACATGTTCATTACCTGAATAATCCAATCCATATGGTCTTTTAAGCAAGATTTCTCATACCGTATTACACAACAATTAACAACAGGTAAGGTTATTATTACTTCAAGTATCGTGTGTAATATGTGTTTAAATCATTAACCAATTATTATGCATTTTGTTAGACAGCTGCTAGCTGTAACGAGGATAATATGGGCTATACTCAGTTTAATTCTTATTTGTTTTATTTCTATTCATGCAAGCTAATAAAACGTGGAAGAAAATAAGATGATTCCTGTTTTTGTGAAATTATCACAATAGATACGAGAGGAGCATTAAAACTATTCCCAAAATGTAATTTTCTTTCGGGTATTTTAAATGGATTTTAGGGATGTAAATATGCGTACAGCCTTTCATTTCAAAATTCAAATATTTAAGATGAACACTGCAATTAGTCCATAGCTATTAGACATTAATTAATAAAATTCCCTGAATTAAAAATTTACTCCTAAGCCACATAAAGCTTAAAGCATTAAATTTTAAACATTTTCCAGGCTCAAAATAATGTAAGTATTCTAGACATAATGTTTATTATCAACATCTGGTTTTAATTTTAAGAACGCATTCTTTTGTTCAGAGGATTAATATCACCTATATTGATGTTTCTATTAGACATACACACGCACACACACACACAAACACACACACACACACACACACACAAACACACGCGCGCGCGCACACACACACATATATTATGCATTTGGAGATGTTTTTTACTGAAGAAAATCTAATCAACCATGAATCTGGCTTATATTTATTCTTCCGTGTTATTTAAAAATACAAAAAAAAAAGGAAAAGGATACATCAACTATCCTGGAAGCATTTCAAGACATCAGTTTAGTATACTCTTAATACCCAATAGTGTATATCAATGAATATTTTATCTATTGATCATGTATATTTGAAATATGTCCCAAGTATATCGCCAGCTGGCTCCTGGTATTGAGATAATCCATTAAGAAAATGCAAAATATGATTTTCTTTACGATATATAAATAATAACTATTGTGAATATCCACACCCTCCATTATCATTCTTAAAGTAACTAGTACTTTTAATATTTGATTTAAATTATATAAATTACAGTTAGTCATTTAATAGATTTTCTAGGTATCTAAGAATAATTTGACATAACATATCTTGATAAATCAAAAATAAACTTGCGAAATATTTATTCCAAGACACAGAGGAAATATATGTTTGCTTAAATCTATTTTGCTAGACCAGAATAATCCATTGGAATATGTGATTTATTCTCCCATTCATTTATTCTCTTATAACTTCTGTATATCCAAATAATATTAATACCAGTGATTGGAATTGATACATTCTAAATATTCTGATTACGAATGCCATTTGCATTCTCTAAATACAATTTTACATATAATAAGGAGGTTCTCTAAAAACGTCCCTTTATAGATAAGTAAAACAGTTCAATATTCATTGCCGGAGCATTGTTTAAATTTCTGAAAATATAATTAATGTAATTTGAACTTTTCAATTATACATTAGTAATATATATTATATATAATATACAGTGTATCACAAAAGTGAGTATATCCCTCATGTCTTCAAATTCTGATGTATATATCTACATAGATCATCACTGAAAAAAAATGAATTTTTGGCACAATTAAAGGTAGGCTGTCTGTACTATATATAACAGAGTTAATTAATTCTTTCCCTTCAAGGTAATTCAAAATATGGTCATTAAAAGCTAAATCCCTTGTAACAAAAGTGAGTACACCCCTTACGAAAAGTTGTCAATATTAACATACAACATGTAAACGCTCAATATTTTGTGTAGCCACCATCATTATCCAAAACTGCTTTTACTCTGCTGGGCATGGAGTTTACCAGGGCTTCACGTGTAGCCACTGGAATGCTCTTCTAATCTTCAATTGCAAAGTGACGAGGCTGGTAGATATTTGAGACTTCGCTAACCTCAACCTTCTGCTTGAGGATGCTTCAAAGATGCTCTATTGGGTTCAAGTCTGGAGTCATGCTTGGCCCGTCCATCACCTTTATCCTCTGCCTCTTCAGTCAAGCAGTGCTTGTCTTGAACGTGTGTTTTGGCTCATTGGCATGCTGAAGCACTGCGACCCAGTTTCTAGAGGGAGATCATGCTCTGCTACAGTACATGTTAGAGTTCATGTTTTTTTCAATGAAATATAACTCTCCAATACCTACAGCACTCATGCAGTCCGAAACCATGACACTCCCTCCACCATGCTTGACTGTAGCATGACACACTTATTTTTGTACTCCTCGCCTGGTCGCCGCCACACATGCTTAAGGCCATCAGAACCAACCAAATTAAATTTCGTCTCATCAGATCATAGACATGGTTCCAGTAATCTCTGGGCTTTTTTGACATGTCTTCAGCAAACTGTTTGTGAGCTTTCTTGTGTATTGTCTTCAGAAGAGACTTCTTTCTTGGGTGAGAGCCACGCACACCAATTTGATGTGGCGTGCGGCGTATGATCTTACAACTAACAGGCTGAGCCCCAACTTCTTTAATCTCTGCAGCAGTGCTAACAGCACTCCTACGCCGATCTTTCAAAGAAAGCATTTGGATGTGACGCTGAGCTCATGCGCTCAGCTTCTTTGGACGACCTACGCTGTTCTGAGTAGACCCTGCTCTTTTAAAATGCTGAATGATCTTAGTCATTGCGCCGCAGCTCAGTTTCAAGGTGTTAGGAATCTTCCTGCAGCCTTGGCTATATTTATATAGCGGAACAATACGTTTTTTAAGATCCTCAGAGAGTTCTTTGCCATGTGGTGCCATGTTGGAACTTTCAGTGACTGGTAAGAGAGAGTGTGAGAGCTGCACTACACATTTGAATACACCTGCTCCCTATGAACACATGGTAGCGTTCACTAATGAGTCACATAACATTTTGGAGGGGAAAAAGCAGTACTCAATTTAGACATTTAGGGGTGTAGTTTTTTAGGATTGTAATCACATTTAAGTGATCTAGTTTATTAAGGGCGCACTTACTTTTGTAGCCAGGGATTTTTCTTTTAATTGCTATATTTTGAGATATCTTGAGAGGAAAATAAATTAACTCTGTTATATATGCTGCACACAGACTACTTTTCATTGTGTCAAAAAATCTTTTTTTTTCAATGAAGATATATACTCAAAAATTTGAAGAAATGTGAGGGGTGTACTCACTTTTGTGATGCACTGTATATTATTTAATATATGATGTTCGTCCATCGTTTGCGAAGACCGTGATATTTTTTCTGTGGGTTCGAAGTTGGCTTGTTAGACTGATTCAAGCTCTGATGTATTTCCCGTCTGCTGGAAAACTGTAAAATAATTCTGTATGAGAGGTATTGACTGTGGTCTTTGTAATGTCACGTTTTCTCTTGCGTTGTTTATTGCGTGCGGATTCAGTAATTGTAGCCTCTTTGTGAGTTGCTGCACCCCAGTAACATCTATCTTGGGTTATTTTCCCGATGAGTTCGAGTGCAAACCTAACTGCTTCAGAGAGACCTTCAGATAATCCTTAAACAATTTCCGCTATCCTCCCGTGAGTCTTTCACTTTAGACAGTTCAGCGTATATAACATGTATATATAGAAAAAGAGAGTATGTGAGAGAAAAAAAAACAGGGAAGAGAGAAATTTCGGCAATTCAAACATTTTTCAAATCAAGTTTAAAATAACGAACATATATTTTACAATTTTTATTCTGTTTCAGATGTTTTTTTATTAGCAAACTGCTTGGCGTAATCCGGCTGAGAAACACGCTTAAATATATTTTAATTCCTCAGTTATTATTATACAGCTAATTTTCTATTGATTATTATATTGTGCCCAATACATAATAGCGATTTAGAAAGTGTAAAAAATATTACTTGGGTGCCATCAGCTAGAAACTAAGTAAAAACATTTCTCACTTCAGTGGTAATTGCTACGATCTGAACTAAAGGAACATGTATATGTACACTTTAAAAATTAAAAGTTATACGTGTAAATGTATATTTACGCATGCGTAAAGGATACACATTAGTTAGACTTTTGCCTGCCAAGTGACATTTTTATCAATTTTGGTTCTTTAGTCCGTTGTTTTCGGCTAAAACCCAAATTGAATTTCTTCTACAGGGCCGAATAGTTCATATATCAAGTTACAAATTGTAGATCATAATTTATCGAGTAAGTTGGCAGAGACGGTTCCCTGCGCGTACACACAGAGACAACGCTAATTATATATATAT
The DNA here is from genome assembly GCF_053919585.1 of Euprymna scolopes. Lineage (NCBI taxonomy): Eukaryota > Metazoa > Mollusca > Cephalopoda > Sepiida > Sepiolidae > Euprymna > Euprymna scolopes. The sequence continues at coordinate 95,416,417 of NC_136490.1, read as the reverse complement.
ATATATATATATATATATATATATATATATATATATATATATTACGGCGGTAATCGTAACATCCTGCACTGATGATTCTCGAAATGGTTCAAACACTAGTACGTATTCAATAATTATTATAGCAAATAATTATGTCAACCTCTCGTTGGTTATCGTTGGGCATTTTACAGTTGAAATAAAGTCGGTCACTTTAGCTCGCATGCGCAGATCATGGTATTATAATCATTACAAACGCTAACAAAAGGTAAGACATTTAAAAATAAATGTTTAAATTTCAACAATATTTCGGTGACTGCGTGGATTTGTTCCTTGCTAATGAAGTCAGAGATGGATTCGTTGCCGGCTTCGAATCTCCCGACCGGCGGTAATCATGACACTCTGCAATGATGATCTCCGAAAGGATTAAACACAACTGTCTGTAGGTATTTAATAGTTATTATAGTAAATAATTATATATATACATACATATATATATATATACATACATACATATATGTATATATATATAGAGAGAGAGAGAGAGACGGAGAGAGGTGGAGAGAGAGAGAGAAAGAGAGAGAGATTTCCAAAAAGTCTCTGTCCTTTATGGAGGGGACTAAAACTTGCTGCTTTCGTTTCAAACGATCTGAAATAATAGCAAAAAGAGACTTGATTCCAAATATTTCTTATATGTTATACTCCCCCTCTTTTGGAAATAGGGTGCGATTATGAATATCTTCAGCATTAAATACTCTTTATACACTGAAATTTACTTTATGTATGAAAACCAAAGAGAGGGAGTATAAACTATGAGTAATATTTGGAATCAAGTCTTCTCTTGCTGTTATTTCAGATCATTTTGGATTCAGTGTATACTACTTATAGAACTTACCTGACTTTACACTTAACACTTAAGATGAATCAATTAATGTTATTCTAATCAAATGGCAAAATTCAGGTCACAACACCTTTTAATGTCTCGGCTATGTCAATATTTGGTTGTCACTTTTTACGCTTTTTTTTTTCGTATGGGGCACTGAAGATCATATGAGAGAAGATACAGAAGGGAACTAAGAGTTCCAATAAACTAATTGTTTATTTAATCCACATCAATATAAACATCCGAAGTGAGCATAATTATCTCTGGCGCCACGAATGGATTTTCGATGATCCAGGTTGTCCAGTCAACGTGGCTGCCAAACAGAGGAACACCAGTTAACCTAGCAAAATGGATGCACCGGATCTTCCATCAAAACCTTCAAAGACTCCCGGGAATCATTTTCTATCGAGCCCCCATTCACTGCGAACGGGCATGTCTATAGTCTATAATTAATAACCAGACATGATGTCCACGGTCTTAACAGTGTTTTGTGGGAGGCGTATTTGACTCGGATGGACACATTTGATGATTTTACTAAATAGGGCTGCCCCCTCCTTTTTTTTCCTGAAGAAGTGAATAATTGTTTTCATTCAACTCTTCAAATATAGATTTTATCCCGAAGACATGAAAAGACGTTGACAAATTGTTGACCGTTTTAATCTTTATGTCGCATTCACTCCGGTATCTTCACTTTTCTCTCTCTCTCTCTCTCTCTCTCTCTCTCTCTCTCTCTTTCTCTCTCACTCTCTCTATCTCTCTCTCACATGCACACATTCTTTCTCTCTCGCTTACAAACATTTATACACGCTCTCTCTCCCTTTCTCGCATTTTCTCTAACTCTTTTCCCCCTTCCTATCTATTTATGTGTCTTGCATCTCCCTCTCTAATTTTACTTCTCAATGATAACAATTGTTTAAAAAGCAGGAGGATGGTTATAAGAAAAAATGGTGGAGGTGTAGGCAACATTTGAAATCTGTTTTCTCTTTCTCGCTCGTTCTCTCTCACTCAAAAACACCTATATCATACTCCTTCTCTATCTTTCTCTTTGGCTCTACCCCTCCTTCCTTTAACTATCTATTTATGTACCTCGAATTTCCTATCCCCCTTTCTAATTGTAATGATAACAATTATGTTTAATAGGGTGGATGCTGGGAATAAGCAGTAAATGATGAAAAGAAGGTGATACTCAATATTTTTATCTCCCCTTCTCTCTCTCCCTTGCTTACGTTCTCTCTCTTTCTTTCTTTCTCTTTCTCTCTCTCTCTCACACACTCATCCCGCCAAACACCTACACATAAGTTCTCGCTTTCTCGCTCTAAGTCTATTTTCCCCTGCCTTTCTATTTCTTTTTGTATGTCGCAATCCCTATGCCTCTTTCTAATTTAATTTCTCAATGATACCAATTATGTTTAAAGAGGGGATGCTGGGAATAAGAAGATGGTGGTGA